>NC_137063.1:50217947-50530447 GCF_032717465.1 Coenobita brevimanus | reverse complement strand
CCTGAGTCGTAAAAGACAGCTAGGAAGGCCGGAAGTGCGGGTTTGAAAAATCCCATATTTGTATTGACGCAGGGGTGCGGCAATTCGATTGTCCAGCAGTGGTGTTACAAGCAATCTTGTACTTCCCAGTGCGAAAAAAGGTCTGTACCTGACATTTCGCTTCTGTGATTCATGTCTGCAGCGGCACGTCAGAGCTGTACAGTACTCCGAATCTCCTCATCCCGTTTGGGAAAGAGTTGCGATAATGAAGGTATTTTGCATGTGTTTTTTTTTTGTAGGTATTTTGTAGGTAGGTATTACAAGGCATTTTACATGTACCGAGTGTACAGGAAGTGTCGCACCTGGTGTTAAGGAGGTTGACCATACTAAGTGTACAAGAAGTGTCGTACCTGGTGTTAAGGAGGTTGACCAGTTGCCTGAGTTTGTCCACCTCGACGTGAGCAGCCTGAGCCAACACCTGGTACTGGCATCCACCCGCCCCAAGACAGCCGCCACCTCCGCCGCCTCGTTTGTACGGGTCATCACAGCCCTCATCACTGTCACGGGACTCCTGGTGTCGCTGTGCAGGGAAGGAAAATAATACAATTCTGTGTCAGGCAGTGGGAGGTGCACACACTCACACACACACCAATCCCCTTCACTCACGTAGCTACCCACACATCAGTCGCCTTCCACTCACTCACTCATTCTCTCACACCTTTCTCCTCACGCTCACACACAAATCAGTTCCCCCTCACTCATTCACTCGCTCACTCTCGCACCAGTTCCCTTCACTCACATCCACGCACACATCAGTCCCTCTCTTTCACTCATTTATTTGCTCTCTGACACATCAGTCCCCCTTCACTCACATTGTCCCACATCAGCCTCCTCTCACTCACATATCAGTCCCTCCTCACACCGTGTCACACACCAGTCCCCCTTCACTCACTCACTCATTCATCAGTCCCTTCCACAAACTTACTCACTCACTCACTCACTCACTCATTCATCAATCCCTTTTCACTAACTCACTCATTCATGAATCCCCTTTCACTCACTCACTCATTCATGAATCCCCTTCACTAACTCACTCACTCATTCATTCATTAATCCCCTTTCTCTCAGTCCTTCACTTTCATATATCATCCCCAGGCTGACAACACAACCCCTCTGCACTGAAAAAGAAACAGGAAATGAATCGAGTATATATAAAAAAGGAAAGAAATATGTTATAAAAAAAAAAAACTGGGAAGCGAGCACTATGAAATAAACTGGAAAGTGGGAAAAGGGAATCAGAATTTAACCAAGAATATTAAAAAAGAAAAAAATATGACATAGGAATCCGGAATAAGGGAAAGGAAATAAGAACTGGCTCTAGTAAAAGGAGAATAAAAATAAACAAATAAGACAACAAAATGTTTCGAGAATAAGGAAAAAGAATAAGGAAAAGAGTCAAGAGTAAGGAAATAGGAAAACGACAGTTAACCAAAATTAAAGAAAATTAATGGGAATGAGGAATCAGTAAAAAGGAAACAAAATCATTCAGGAATAAGTAAAAGGAAATATGGAAGTTTATCGAGAACACGGAGAAATTAAAATGAAAATTACTCGGCAATAAGAGAAATGAATAAATTAATAAAAAAGCATACAGAAAAAAAGAATAATTATTTAAACGGAAATGGGAATAAGGAACTAACTCAGGAATACGGGAAAAGGAAAATTAATCGGGAATAAGGAACAGGGGTTGAAGAAACGATTCGAGAGTAAAGGCAAACGAATTTCACGGGAATTAGGACTACGAAGTGAACTGAGAATGAATAAAAAGGAAAACGAATATTTTCTGGGAATAAGGAATAAAGACATGAATCGAGAATACGTATAAAAGGAAGAGGAAAATAATTAACAATAAGAAAATTAATTGAGAATAAAAGAAAAAATCAGGAATAGATGCGAATCAATGTTAAGGAAAACGAAAGTAATTAGGAATAAATATCGCTGAAGAATAAGATAAGAGAACTAATTAAGAATTTGTAAGTAAATCGATAAACAGGAAAAAGAAAACCGAATTTTAACCGTTAAAAATTAAAATGGAGCCATCCCTCATTTTCAATCGCTCCACCCAGTCCCTGCGTATAGCCTACCTTGACGGTGTCCCTGACGGAATGGCGGTAGAAGTTCCCTCTCTTGCTGCTGGATCTCTTGGCAGTGTCCCCACTACCCACCGACTTACGCGCCGGTGATCTCTCCTTGCTACTGCACGGGGAGACGAAGGCAGTTTAGGTTAGGGTACGCCAGGGTAAACTATAGTATATGGTATGTTGACACATTATCATTACTTGAATCCTAGTGAGTGATTGCATGAAATGTTATGTCTTACTTATGATAGAGTATTGAGTCTCCTTGGTCACTGGCCAGACTGACCTGTATATCTGACTTCGTAAGGTCTGAGTAAATGTACTATAAATGTGTTTACGTGGGAATAAACGTATTTCTTGTCTTATCTTGAGTTTCGGATGAAAACTCCATATAAGCAAATACAGAAACTTCAAGATGATGGTAAGAAATTTTAACTAAATCAAGATAGCTTCTGCGTTATCTGGACTCTCCTTGCAAAAACACAACATGTGTGAAGTTAGGTTTGGGCAGGGTGTGGTACGAGAAAGTTCTATCAAGTAAACGAATGTGGATGTTTGATTAGTTGATCTTGGAATAAGCTAAAAGTAAGTTAGATGAGGTTATGATACAATGAGACAAGGTTGACAACGATATGGCAAGTGTGGTAAAAAAAAACAAAAAATTATATAGCACTAAATAAGGATATTTACCTGTAGGCTTTTCAATAGAGCACTGAAGCCAAATACTGTATACTTCCCCAACAGAGAACGTTCAGAGTGGACCTACAGTAAAATACACGACTTACTTTTCACGGAGAATATCACTGACTGGCTCGAACTTCAGCAGTTCCTCGATCTTGCTCTCCAGGTCGCTGATTTTTGTAGACAACACTCCCACGGTCGGGTTTTGTAGTGGCAAGGGGAGCTGGGGGGCCGCGTTCACATTCTCTTCCTCCTCCTCGGCGTTCACAGAGTCCTTAGAGTCGCGGAAGAAACTGAACGAGCTCTTTCGATGGTGTTTTGTGTCCCTTTTGTGCTTGCTGGTGACGTTACGTAGAGGCTTGAGGGTCCACTGTTTCCGCTCCTTGATGTTTAGGGCTGCATAGTCATCCTATGGGAATTTTTCATAAAGGGTTTTTAACTAATTTTTATGATGTAAAGTTCCCTGGAGCTGTTAAATACTGTCAGAAATTATCAACAGCTTTTGCAATGAACAGTTCTCCAGCAGTTAATTACTATCAGGAATCATAAGTCTCCAACGCAGTTACAAATATTCTTCACAGTTATTTGGTTTGCTTGTTACAGACAACTCAGACTCAGGAATACTTATGAATAGAGTACCTGAATTCTGGCAGGGCTCTGTCTGGGGGATTTACTGTAATAATCCCGCGAACTCGAAGAACTCCTGTTTAGCTTGACGACCCCCGGGGAACTGGGCACCCCTACCGAATTAGGCGTGTTCTCTCTCGTCGACTCTCGCGACACGTCTAGGTTGTCCTCCAGGAAGCCACTCAGTTTGGGATGGTCTGATGGGAACGACTTTATAAAGGACCCATAAGTACGTGTTTTTATTATATACAAGTCTTCGTACCAGTTGGTTATTGTTAGGATTTTTTCCCACTCAGTTTTGCTTGTAAAGTGCTTGGAAGCTTTACGAATGAAGATGAATTATAAACATGCAATATTCATTGTGGTTTGGTTGTGAAGCGTTTGGCGGTTGTATGAATGAAGATACAGTGTAAGCAACCAATGTTATATATAACCTATAAGCTCGGTCAAGTCGATAATTATGGTACTGTACTCGTACCTGGTGAGTGTATGAGCTCAGAGTCCAAGGTAAACACACTCTTCCCACTCCTGCCCCTGGCCGGTCTGAGGTCCCTGATACCACTCTTGGGCGTGGCGGGCAGCAGCGGGCTCTGGGTGCACGAGAGTAAATAGTTCTCCTCCTATTTGCAAGGAGAAGAAAAAAATTAGGATTTGTTTTCTAATCTTAAACGACATAGAGACTAAAGCATAACTATCTGATTTTGTTTAGGGTGAGAAAGACGGCAATTATATTTCCACACTGACTGGAATCCGAGCCTTCCTCGTCAAAGACAGCTGCTATGCCAATCGGACCATAAAGTATCAAAATGATAGGCATAACTTTGCTTTAGACCACATAATATCTAAACATATGCCTAATGTTGCAATACTTGAAGGGTGTTTTAATAACATATCCTGTGACAGTTCGTTAGACATTCTGCACAGCATCACACGCAGCACTTTAAGGGCATAATATATCCAGATGTTCCACGCAATGTGTGCCAAACGTCGTCATTCTTGGATTAATGGTGAATAAGACATGCTCTATCAACATCAGCCCAATTCTCAGCCGTTAATGAGCTACAGTTACTGAAGACCCTATGGGTGAAAATGTTGTCCCTCATAATTCACCCATAAGCTCATTAATAACTAACTACATAAGGGCTGAGAACTGGACCCATGATCAAATAGCTCTTATTACTGAAAATTAGCCAAAGAATAACATGAAATTTGACACACGTTTTACAAGACATCATATACCGGGTATATATATATATATATATATATATATATATATATAGATCTATATATATAGAGATATATATATAAATAGAGAGAGAGAGAGAGAGAGAGAGAGAGAGAGAGAGAGAGAGAAAGAAAGAAAGAGAGAGAGAGAGAGAGAGAGAGAGAGAGAGAGAGAGAGAGCAGCAGCAGCCACTGCCCATTGCTGAACAAAGGCCTCGCCCAACTTTCTCCACAGATTCCTTGACTAAGCCAATCTCTGCCAGGTTTTGCCTACAAACTTCTCAGTCTCATCTCTCCACCTCCTGTCTGGCATTTATCTGCTGCGCTCTTGGCCTCTAGTCAGTCATCCTCTTGCTTCATCAGCTACCCGTTCTAGCTTCCTTACCTTCACACATCCATTTCTGTTCATTTATAACTTCTATAATGTCTTTGACTTTAGTTTGCTTTCTCACCCAGGTTGATCTGTTCCCAACAGTGACCTTTCCATTACGCTTTGAGAACGGATTGGTTTGGCTCCATTAATTTTGTCAGTTTCCAGGTCACACATCCGTACGTCATAAATGAGATTATACGTACATTCATTATAAACTTTTCGTTTTATAACACCTGTATTGGCAAGCCACTCCTCATTGTGGCTCAGTGTTTACCAAAAGTATGCCATCCAATTGTAATGCATCTCTTCTATTTCGTTTTCATGGGCTTTCGTTAATTGTATTATTTGCCCTAAGAAACTGTACTCCCAAACGTCTTCAAGAATGTCTTCATTTATTTTGATGACGCTCTTTGGTGTATTTGGATTAAATATTACTACAGTTCTATTCCGGGTCATCTTTAGCCCTACTCTGAGACTTTCTCTATTTAGGTCATGTAAAATTTCTTGCATTATCTCTGCTGTTTCTGAAATCAAGACGCTGTTATTTGCAAATCTTAAATGGTTTAAGTTTTCTCCATTTATGTTTACTCCTTTATTCTCCCATTCTCGGTTTTTGCAAAAATTCTCAAGGGATGCTGTAAATAAGATTGGTGAAACTGTATCTCCCTGACGCACGCCTTTCTTAGTCATAATTGTTGTCTTTCTGGAGCTTAACTGTAGCATTTTCCTCCTTGTATGTTTCGAGCAGTTTTACAATGTTCTCGTTTAGTCCTTGTTCCCGCGATGAATTTACAATTGTTATGTGCTCCAATGAATCGAAAGCCTATTGGTAATCGACAGACCTGATGACAATGGTTTATTATATTCTGTGGTTTTCTCAGTTAGTTGTCTGTGTGTGTAGATGATAAGTAATCGAATACCTGTTTCGGAATCCTCCCTGCTCACGAGCTTGGTTTCTCTCCAAATTTGTTGTTATTCTATTCGTAAGGACTTAATGACGAGTTTGTAAATAACTGATGATAAGCTAATAATCCGATAGTTCCTAAGATATTATGATACGCCTTTCTTTTAAAGCAAAATAACTACTGCATTACACCATGTCTTGGGATTTTCTTTTTCTTTTTTATACATAGCGTTAATCAGTGGACTAGCAGGTTTTGAACATCTACACTTGCATCCGACAGTGAACCTACTACGATTCCATCTTCTGGGGCCTTTCCCTTTTTTATACTTTTAAGAGAAAAGTTTACTTCATCTGGTGTTACCTCTGTTATTTCACTTGTGTTAACTGAAAAGTCATCTGTTAGTACTATTGTTTTTGATGAATGCAGTTGTTTGTAAAATTCTTCAAATCTCTTCACCATCTCCCTGCACTTGATGACTTCGCCATTTTTGTATTTCATTAATATAATTTGTCGCTTTCCTCGTGCCATATTGCTTCAGACCAATTTCAGGATTTTTCCCTTATAGTTTCTGACCTGATGCATGTTTTTCTTTCGTTCCCCCACCCCCTCTCTTTCTGTCTCATACTGGAAAGCTTGTGTCATTCTGTTCTTTCCATCTCCTCTCTCTTTGTTTTTACTTTCACCTCCTTTCTTCTCTTCATGAGCTCGAGGATCGTTTTTGAATACACACACACACACACACACACACACACACACACACACACACACACACACACACACACACACACACACACACACACACACACACACACACACACACACACACATAGATAGATAGATAGATAATGAAATCTTGATTTGATTATATAATTAAGAGCTTTAATATTATATGGTGCTTTGAAAATTAGTTTACACAGAGAGTATGTTTTCACCCCTGTTTGTTTGTTTGTCTGTTATCAGGATTACTAAAAAACTAAAAGAGAAATTTGGGTCAAATTTGGTAGGTATATAGCCCATGTCCCAGGGAACAATCGATTAACTTTTGGGACCGATCCGGATCGTATTACAGATTCTGGATCCGGAAAACACATTTTATGAAACCCTAATCAGTGACGAGGAAGCCTAATTCATTATGAAGCATAGTTTGGAAATTACGTTGCCATTGCCGGAGAGATGTGTTTTTGTGAGTGCCTCTCTGGTTGTATATAGATTACTTACATTGACTGGAAGAATTAGCTCATATGATTAATAGTGGTTCAAAGAGTTTCTTGTAATTCGTAAAAGCTGAGTGGAGTGTGGTGGTGGTTGGTGGTGGTGGTGTCGTGAGAAGTGGTTCATTATTCTCCACAACCCGTGCGCATCTCGTGACTTCTTTATAGGCCCGCTGCGGAAAACATAAACACTGACGCACCTATCACGTTTTCAGTTCCTACCCATTGTCTTCAACATATATGACACACAGAACTAGTAGAAAGCGATTATAAATAGGAAAGGTAAATAATATCCAGTACTTTCGTAATTTTGGGTCGTGAAAGGTAAATAATATCCAGTACTTTCGTAATTTTGGGTCGTGTAATATGTGGTTTAAGAGATTTCGTAATGTCTTCCTTATCTATGTATTTCGCATATTACACCACAGTGTCTTTGTGTATGGTATCAGGTGAAAAGTATGTCGATGTCAGGAAGCTATAAGTAACTTATAAGAGAAAATAAGGATGTAGTATGCTAAATAAATCGCAGAGGCAGAGATGGTATGATGTCTTTGATGGGAACAAGAATTCATCATCATCATTATCATCATCATCAACGCCATCATCATCTTACACCTAATCACCATTAACACATGGCGTGAGAGGGATTCAGAGACAGATATAGACAAAAACGTAAGATAACTATCAAGAGAATGCCCAGTGTAATGGGATGGATCAAATATCCACTTACTCATCATTCAGACCTTTTGAAATTCTCGGTTCCCTCTCACAAGCTGACCAATCCACACAAAAATGTGCTTTATAATGTCCATGGGGCGGAACAAACCACGTACCAGCATAGTACTTGATTAATAAAGTATTTGTTACTGACACGAAGATTTTGTCCTCTTCGTCTTAGAAGTTTTGTTCACACACACACACACACACACACACACACACACACACACACACACACACACACACACACACACACACACACACACACACAGAGTGAGGTGTGTGTGTGTGTGTGTGTGTGTGTGTGTGCGTTAGTGCGCGTCTACACATGTACTCGAACAGATGCTGGCAACATGCACGCAACACAGTAACGAACACACTGCAGACATGTTGAGAACAGTTGCGTCCAGATTATGTTGGCAACGTCATGATGAAGTCTTAGTTGCCTGGTACGGAACTCATATTCCATCGCCTTTGCTGCCTGGGTTCGAAACATGTTTGCATACATCTGTCCAAATACTGCTGTATACATGTACCAAACATGTTGCCAACCGTGTTGTCAACATTATGTTCCAGGGCACGTGTGGACGCGCCCTAAAAGGTTTCTTTAACTACGGACCATTTTCTTTCAGCTGAACAAAATTCTAGGGAAGTTATCAATAAATTCTGTGGCCACATCCTAGGAAAGTTAAAAATATCTGTATCAGTTCCATGTCTCTCTCTCTTCCCCTCCCCCCTGCCCCCACCGTCTTCCGCCTCACACCAACACGCTGATCCACCGCGCCTTCTTCACTGGTCACGCAAAGGCCTCACGCCAACAGAAAGTCACGCAACATACACGAAGGCGCTCGGCTTATATGCTGCAGGTTCTTTACATTACATCTCAGCCTCATTTACCAATACCATTTTTTTTTTTAACCCTTTGATATTAAGCATCCCAAACTACTTTGTCAAGTTGCAATTCTTAGTCATTTACTTGAAAATGAATCAGTTCGAATTAAGATGGCCTGGTTCAGATAATGGGGGTCCAGATAGCATATATAATCCAGGCTCAGTTAATTCAATTAGAGTTCAGATAATCCAGATTCAGACCAGAAAGAGTAGGCTACTTATATAATACGATAACCGGGACCACCAACAGGTCCAAGGACCGAATATTTGACTCTGCCATCTGACATTGATTTTCGATAAACTGCTTTCTGTATTTATTTACCTCACTCTTCCTTAGCCCTTAACTATTTCGCTGCTGTAGCTCTCGTTCAGTCATATCAGATTTGTCTGAGCCGACTTTCTCCAGTGACCGTGGCCTCTGATCTTTCCCTTTGACCTTGATCTATGACTGATTGTGCTCAAAATCGAATCTCCTTTTCCATATTTTAATCTGAACCCTTCCACAGAATTTAGTCTGTGCCAAGTAAAAACTTAAAGTTGACCTTGCAATATGAACATCTCTGACCTATTGTTAAAAAAAAAAAACTATTGGATTATCCATAACTCATTCACCAAGCTGGATCCAGATCAGATCAAAACTATTTTAGTTATTTTCTTCACACACAAACACAGGTCGAACTCTGACTCTGCCTTGTGACCTGAGGATGATTATTCACAAAACTGAACCCCTTCGCTCTTGCCTGACAATTCTTCCACCAAGCTTGCGTCAAATAAGATCAAATCTGTATGAGTTGATCTTGGCCTTCAATTTTCCCTATGACCATGACTGATTCTTTTAAAAATAGAATCCTTTTGTTTTATCCTCAACCTTTTCACAGTTTGATCTAAATCGGATAAAAACTGCTTTTAATTGACCTTGCCGTGAGACCTCGACCTTTGATATTTTGTTCTCAATCCTTCCACCAAGTGTTGTTGAAATCGGATAAAACGCGTTTGAGTTATTGTGCTAATACACACACACACACACACACACACACACACACACACACACACACACACACACACACACACACACACACACACACACTGATCAAAACACAGGCCTAACACCCCCTTTTGCTTCGTCAGTCGCGGATGTAGTAATTAACACTCAGAGTAGTCTGGGATCAAGCGATAATAGTTCAGATATTTAATGGAGTTCAGATAATATGGTTGTAGATGAACCAAGCGGAATCAGTAGTGGATGCGCCACGATAAAGGCTCCAAGCATTTTCATTCCTGCACAGTAAAGACCCTGCATTCACCTCCCTGTCGTTCCTCGTCGAAGCAGGTAACTGTATGGTCTGTTTCGGTGATATTTAGGTAACCTTTCAGCCTGGTGCAGTCACTCTTCTCGTCCACATTTTCTGGCAACACGCAGCATCTTGATGAGTTGAGATAAATCCACACACACGTTCACCAAGGGCGACTCTCTCTCTCTCTCTCTCTCTCTCTCTCTCTCATTTAATTCACTCATTTACTTTTATGGTCGGGATTCCCCTACTCCCTTACACACACACACACACACACACACACACACACACACACACACACACACACACACACACACACACAGCCCATGAAGGATATAGCATACATATTCTTAAAAATTCCTTCAGTAATATAGCCCCTACTAATATGGTGACGATAGTCATGTTTGGTGTCATAGTCTGAAATTGATTAAAGGGGAATCCCCAATGATTCAATATGAGTTTCGCGGTTATGAGTTGGCAGACGAAAGGGTATATAAGTACCATCCTCGCAGTATCCCATGTGAGGCAAAGTCGAAAAGATGGTTTAGCGTGCAAGGTGAGGCCAGAATTCTGAAGACTTGAATGATTTGTGAAATGACTGTGTGACTCATTTCACACTACATGGTGGTTAATATTTCCACCACTTTCATGTTTTACCTTTGTTTTGGCTCACCTCTCACCGTCTTTTAGAGAGGAATTAGATTTATGACGATGAGGATGAGGATGAGGATAAAGGGGTTAACAAAACCTTCGAGGGTCCTGACTTCCTTGCAGAATTATGCCACTCCTTCACAGCCTCTTTCTCCCCGATCCTTTCCCTCTCCCATCCACACCTAAGCTCTTGAGACAGGAAATGTCTGTCTGTTGTAATCTTCCTTGTCTGCTGTAATTTCCTTTCCTTGCAAATGTAGATAAATTCCCAGATAAACAAATAAACAAACCCAAATTTGGCAACATTTCCTCCTTCGGGTATTCGGGTCATCTTGTTGTGGGTAACAAAACCAGTACGAGCGTAAACTCTATCGCATGCTAGGAAATATTTTTATAGCAGCCATAAATCGTATTCCACACCTGATCAGGCTGAAGAATATATTGCGCCATAAGTGTAGTGGAATGAGACTATACCGTAAATATAATAAAGACTAACGTAAATACTTCTGTTTAGATGGAGAAAATTTATGGTGGCGATTTATTAATAGTACTTTCAAACACCAGACGATTTACCCTGCCACCGAGAAGCCTCCTGAGATCCAAGAAATAAGAATTGCTATTTACCCTTTCACCTCGTCTGACGGCCCATCTATTTTCTAACCCCAAACACTTATACCCACCACTGGGACAATTCCAGGTGTGATGATTAAAGCATATTGGCCGGCATTAAACTCAACAAATTAAAGTGTATCTCATGAAGGTAAAGAAAATACTGCCCGTCATAAATGTACAGTAGTGGAAAATAAAGACAAACCAACTGGCGTATATATTTTAGTAATTAATTTAAGTACTTACTGAAGTGAAGAAAATGTTGGCTGCCATACTAGGAAGAGGGAAAAAAATGCATCGGACATTGCACAGGTAATCAGATGAGTGCATTTTTTTTTTTTTTTTTTTTTTGCGAAGGTCAACATATTACCTCCATAATAGTAAAGGAGTAAGACTATATCCGTCATAATAATTCAGACAAATGTAAATTAATTTTCCATAGGTACGGTCCACTTCCCGTCGAATTCAGGATACACTCGCAGCTTAGTCAACAGATCTTTACAAATCTAGATCTGTTGCATTATTCTCGCCAGTACCAAGAAATATGATGACTTATTTTGTAGATTTACATAACGGCTGGTGCCGAAAACGAAAATGTATGAGCGAGATGACCTGAACTGAACTGAAATATTTATTGCTGTAGAAGGTACAGAACGCTAATACAACAAAAGGAGGTGGTAGGTCTCGCCACACACCTTCTTCAACCAATAGCCTAGTTATATACAGTTAGTAACTGGACATTCGTGGGTGTGGCCATACCGTGGTTTTTGGGTGTAGCCACATGCCCTTTGATAAAAAATAAGTTACACTCTATGTTATGAAATACAGAGGCATTCGTAAGGTGGATTACATACAGGAGTAAGGGAAAAACAAAGATGAGGATAGAAAAGAAGGATAGCAAAATGGATTTTTAAATGTATTGACTGATGCCATATCCTGAATAGAATTGCAAATTAGAGTATTAACTTGCCATGAAATACAGTGATTTGTTTTGCGGACTGGTGCCGAAGACGGAAGTGTACGAGAGATGTAAATAAAGATTAAATATGGACATCAAAATAAAGGCAAAATATGATGGACAACACAAAGGATGCCAGGGATTTTTTCGTGTATAGACTAAACGCTACGTCCTGAATAAAACAGCAGTATGGAGTATTACCAGCCGGACGTGTGAAATATGCAGGAGAAATGTGGGGGGGTGGGGACCTAGCAATGTGACAAGGAGAACGGGCGGTCGATCCAGTCTGATTCATAGGTCAGGATTAGGAAGTGGATTTCTTCGTTCCATTTGAAGACTTATGTTGATGTAGACGTGGGAATTCTGTTGCTTATTGTGAACTGAGATACTGAATGAAATCCTTTACCAACATTCTGTAGGGCGTGAAGCTGTACGAGTTATTTTTCGATATATGTTTTCAACTGTCACCTTACGTAAGATTTTCAAATAGATTTTATCATTATTTCCGGGTAATGCTTTGTTAAATTCATAGTGTTTTTTTTCCTGTCAAACTTCATGTTATTCATCTATACTGTTATCTACCATATATTTTTCTCATGCTTTCCCCACCTCCCCTTTTCTTCCCACCATATTTTGTTGCTTTAATTGATATTTCCTTATATTCTTGCCTTTCTTTCTCCCAGTCTTGCTCCCAGACGCAGCTTCTGAAATATGTAAAACAGGAACGTCTGCCACTAAGGCGATTATAGGAGAGAGAGAGAGAGAGAGGGGGGGGGGTCGCGGCCGTGGTATGATGGTGAAGGGTGTGGTTGTTATTGTTGTGGTAATGGATTACTGGTAAGTGGGTGTGGTTATTGACATGCACAGCTTTACTTGTAAACGGGAGAGTTCGCCCAGGTGAATGCTAGAGACTCATATTGCTGTAGTTACCTCTATGAAACATCCATAAGGGAAAATCACGTTATTCTTTTTCTACTGCTTGCCAGATGAGGTGGAAAGACGGGTGGAGAGGAAGCAAGGGAGTGGTGCGAGTTGTTGGTAGGGCAGCCTCATGACGAAGGACAGGGTTGTTGTAGCCATTCCCTCCGAAATAAAGGCGCCTGCCTATAGAAAGATAAACGATATCAGTTATATTATTCGTACCTTGAGAGCTTGAACTAGTTGGGCATAATGTTGACAAAGCAGAACCAACGTTGCCACATCCGCCCGTCGACCTTCGTGTCTCGCCGATGCCTTCCCCTCTTTGCTTCCCTTCTCCCGCCCACCCGTAGTCGAGGCCACGATATCCGGAGCCTCGGGTGTGCGGTTGAGTTCCGAGGCCGAAGACGAGGACGAACGTTCTAGCTTCACTACCTAAAGAAGAATAAAAAGAAAGAGCTATCAAGGAATGGAGCCATTGAGATGGTGTTTTTTTTTTTTTTTTGAGGGGGGGAGGGGAGGATCAGGGCATGTGCCTTCCCCCCAAAAAGAATCTATCTGTTTAATTATCCATCTGTCTATCTATCTATTTATCTTTGTATTTATCACCCAATCCTTTTTGCCCCCGTCAGGAGCGTAGGGTCATAGAGATATGCTAGTAAACTCATTCCCCACATTTAAGGCAAGGGTGACCAGCCTTACTTGCCCCTGAGTGGCATTATGTGAGCAATAAACTTCAACCATCCGTCAGGTATAACTCCTTAAGGGTCTCATTCGGTTAGAGCTCCTCAAATCATCATCATCATCATCATTATCATCATCATCAGAATCCATCCATCATCCAATCCTACATCGCCCTATGAGGAGCATAGAAGCCCGGGGCTAGGCAGTTGGTCTCGACATTTAATATGAGTGACCAGCCTCATTCATCCCTGAGTGGCATTATATGAGCAATCAACTCCAACCATCCCTTGGATATAAACCTTCACCTGCTCAATCCGACTGGAGCGCAATAATTACCCACTAAACCACCAGGCGCCAAAACTTGGTAATATGGTTACCACCCAGCGTAGTAAATGGTTTCCTGGTGTACAGGAAACCATTTGGCTTGTGACTCAGTGTAGAGTCACCCACAGGCAGAAGGAAGAGGAAAGAATGAAGGAAAGAAAGACAGAAGAGGGAGTGTAAAGTCACCCGTAGGCAGAAGGACAAGGAAAGAATGAAGGAAAGAAAGACAGAAGAGGATAGAAGGAAAGAAGGATGGAGGAGAGGAAAGGGCAGACACCCGACAGCAGCACTACATCAAGTGGTGGATGGTGAACGCCCCCACCTACCACATATCATAATAATAACTAATAATAATAATAATAATAATAATAATAATAATAATAATAATAATAAATAATAATAATAATAATAAATAATAATAATTCATCCATCCAATCCTACGTTGCCCTATGAGGAGCTTAGGAGCCCGGGGCTAGGCAAGTTGGTCCTGGCATTGAAGATGAGAGTGACCAGCCTCACTCATCCCTCAGTGGCATTACGTGAGCAATAAACCCCAACCATCCCCTGGATATAAACCTTCACTGGCTCAATCCTATTGGAGCACCGATATTACCCACTAAGCCACCAGGCGCCAAAATTTGGTAATATGGTTACCACCCAGCGTAGTAAATGGTTTCCTCGTGTACAGGAAACCATTTGGCTTGTCAGTCAGTGCAGTCACCCACAGGCAGAAGGAAAAGGAAAGAATGAAGGAAAGAAAGACACAAGAGGGAGTGTAAAGTCACCCGTAGGCAGAAGAAAGAGGAAAGAATGAAGGAAAGAAAGACAGAAGAGGATGGAAGAAAAGAGGAATGGAGGCGAGGAAAGGGCAGACACCCGAAAACAGCACTACATCAAGTGAGTGGATGGTAAGCGCTCCCACCTACTACAAAATAATAATAATAATAATAATAATAATAATAATAATGACTTTTAGTAACAGTGTCTCGATCGTTTCTGGAAAACAGCATCAGCGCGCACACAGTGAAAACTGACGATCTCTTTGACCCCCTCTTCCCCCCCCCAAAAAAAAAAAATAATAATAAAAAAATAAAACTATCTGCCACTGAGGCTCTGCAAATTTAGACAGTCACAACATCGCTCCTGAACTGAACTTACCTGTGACAACACCTCGGCTATCGACCTCTTGTTGGAGACATCGGGGATTTTAATGACTTCCATTAAATCAGGGTCGCTGGGGGAGTCGATGCCGCTCTCCCTGACGCGGCCAATATTGGGGTTGTTCTTGGATGTTACCTTGGACTCCTGGCTAGGCTGGTTGTCAACTTCCTTCCCGCCATTTTTTTTGTTATGGGTGGTGGATTTGTTATTGTTGTTGTTGGCCACTTGATTATCATTCTGCTGCTCTTCGATCCTTGGAGATTCTGACTCACTCTGGAAGTAAATAAATGGTAATTGTTGTTGTCCGCAGATGATACTGTGCTGTTACGTGAAGACGAAGGGGAGCTGCAAGGCTTGGTGAATGAGTTTGGGAGAGTGTGTAAGAAGCGGAATCTAAGGGTGAATGCAGGGAAGAGTAAAGTTATGGTCTTCGAGAGAAATGAAGTCAGTGAATGTACAGTGAGGCTGGATGAGGAGGAAATGGAAAATGTGAGTGCTTTTAAGTACTTGGGTAGTGTGATGCGTAAAGATGGAAGTTTAGAGGGTGAAGTGCTTGAAAGGGTAAAACAAGGAAGAAAGGTTGCTGGTTCTTTGAAAGTAGTGATAAGAAGCGGGGAAGTAAGCATGTAAATGAAAAAGTTACTGCATGACAGTATTGTGATATCAACTCTAAAGTTTGGAGGTGAAGCTTGGACCTTGTTGGAGGGACACAAGTCAAGAGTGAGAGCAGTGGAAGTGAGTTATTTGAGAGGGGCATGTGGAGTCACATGGAGAGACAGACTGACAAATAAGGAAATGAAGAGGCGTTGTGGTATGTACGTGGATGTGATAGGAAGCGTTAGGAGAAACATGTGAGGTGGTTTGGCCATGTGGAGAGGATGGAGAGCGAGATACTAACGAGGAGAGTGTATGTGAGTGAGGTAGAGGGGGGGAGAAGAGGGAGGTGAAGGCCAAGGATGAGGTGGAGGGATGGAGTGGAGAGGTATTATGAGAGAGAGGGGTGTGAGCTGGTAGCAGGGCAATGAAATGGCGGGAGACAGGGCGACATGGAGACGATTTGTTTGTGGCCACCCCTTACGAGATTAAGGCGTCTGGCAATAGACAGAATTGAAAAAAAGAATCGAAGCACGAATATAAACAAAAGCAAATGGAGAATGTTGCTGTAGTAAGATTTTTTTTTCTTTTTGACTGTCGAACGTTACTGCAAAAGAATTCAAATGACGAGACCGAAAAAAAAACAAAAAACAAAAAAAACAGAAAGCTCCATACCGTCAAAGAAAACTAAATCAGACACTAGAATTTAAAAAGGAAAAATTAACTGACACTTCCGCTCATACGAGTGTATTTCGGTAGTTTACTCAGTGTTATCACTCTGACTTCAACGACTCAACGGAGAATATAATACATTAGCTGATATAAAATACTACAGCAGTCACGACCATGAGGGGGGGCTAATGGTGTCAGCATTAGCACTCTCAGGGTCCTATATTCACTCAACCGAATAAAATCGTCTGGCGTTATCTGGAATAGAACACATGAGTTGTCCCGACTGTGAAGACTATGAAAGGGTTAATGGCCTGTGATTTTGTTCAGCTGACGGATATCGTAGCTGTCAGAGGGTTACAGGATAAGTGAGGGAGAGAGTCCCATGCTTTGTGTACGCCACTGTGCCGGGTTTACTCCAACCTGACAAAGATCCCCCATACTTTTATGAGCTCGGGTGATGGCCAGATGTAGTAAGAATGGATGCTCGTACTAAATGGTAACCAATTTGACTCATTCCTGTCTCAGCTGAAACTCATCGAATTTCATGTAACCACTGCATTACATTTAAGGTGTGGGGAGTGGGTTAGTTCCATCAGGTGATAACAAACTGTTTGTCGCTGTGGGTTAGGACGAGGTGAGGGGACAGGAGCGGAGCGGGAAAGGAAACGAGGGAGCGAGTCGTGGATGGCTTCAGCTCCTTCAGTCCTATGACCTAATGTACCTTGTATTTAGTTCTTGTTAAGGGTCCGATAACTAATTAAAATCATCTGGAGACAGCAGCAACGACACAGTATAAAAATACGCTCTTCGACTGAAGGGATTAATAATAGTGTGTAGTCCGTGATGTTGCGGGGGACCCGAACCATCGAGGCGACATTACAAGATTAACGAATACATCTCCCTATAGGATGGCCAGTAACTAGCGCTCCACTAGACACTCACCTGGTGGTATCTTATGTGTTGTAGGGACGGCTACTGGTGAGGGCGAGGGAGTACAGCGGGGATACAAATTATACTGTAGGTAGTGGCGCTTTTATTGTGTTTTGGAAAATCGGATAATTATTGCTGTTTTTATAGATAATAAAGGGAAGTAAACGGTAGAGAGATACAAATTATAACAGTCTGCTCGTTGATTTTTCTGTATGGAGATATGTATTTTGTCTTTTAAGTAAGGAGATGGTGTACAGCGGCTTTGTATGGTATTTTGCAAGGGGATTAGGATTTTCCTTAGCGGTTCACCTTTAACACTGTACTATATTTCTGACAAGGCTCGTTGCTATTCTCGTGTATGTAATATATGCAGACGACAGTATTTCGATATTTAAATATGGATAAAAAGAAAAAGAAAATATAACCCCAATATCCACCTATCTACAGCCAGCCACCTTAATCCCGATGGGGTGGCCAGCGAAAAAGCATGATGTCGCCTTGTGCACCACTATCAGTCTGCCTTCCCTTCCACTTATACAGCTCACGTATAACTCCACCCCGTTCCTCTACCTCGTTCTCGACCTCCCTCTTCCCCGCCACCTCACTCACAGGGGTAGTGAGGGAGTGTATGTTATTTATGTAGATTATATCTGATGTTTATGGGATGAAAACAACACACAGGAGAATATTACAAATGCAAATGTGAAATAAATCATTAAAGAAAATGAGCCAAGGGTCAGGGTCCCTGGGGTCTGGGTGTGAGGAAAGACGGTATATTTTTACACTGTGACCTCCACCTGGATGATTGAGAGAGAGAGAGAGAGAGAGAGAGAGAGAGAGAGAGAGAGAGAGAGAGAGAGCACTATGTTCATTTCTGAAAAGCGGTGTAAGTTACAGTACTTAGTAGCGGAGAGAGAGAGAGAGAGAGAGAGAGAGAGAGATCAATATGTTCACCTTTGAAAAGCGGTGTAAGTTACAGTACTTAGTAGCGGAGTTGAGAGAGAGAGAGAGAGAGAGAGCACTATGTTCATTTCTGAAAAGCGGTGTAAGTTAAAGTACTTAGCAGCGGAAAGAGAGAGAGAGAGATATGTAAAAGCCGTGTAATTTACAGTACTTAGTAGCGGAGAGAGAGAGAGAGAGAGAGAGAGAGAGAGAGAGATCCCTAATTATCTGTTTTTATCGCATTCCTCCCGGCTGGTATGTGGTCGAGAAACATGGAGGAGGGGGTTATATTTCTTAAGCTCGTAGTGCGTTACCTCACGCCATCTTGTTCTGAGACTAAGCCGTATATATTCTCGCTGAGACAGATTTCGTAGAACTTCAGAAAAAGGAGAGCAACACTGTTTACTACATGGTATGAGCGAAGGGACTCTGTTGGGGCAGACAGGACTGACCGGAATGAGAGGGAAAAGGAACAGATATGGACCATTTTGCTCGACGAGAAAAAGGTGACAATCTAGAAACACTTAAATGTTCATAAGCAAAGGGAAAAGTTTACTATACGATCCGAACGGTGTTGACTGCCGGACTGAGCAAGATTAGACGGAATTGGAGAGAAGGAAACAAATTAACTCATGGGAAGAAAATTAAAACCCAGAAAAAAAAACTATATTTTCATAAGTAATTTGTGATACTGTTCAGGCTATGTGAAGGTATAATGGTGTCAACTATATTACGTACTGGTTCTAAATGCCCGGGCGCGGGAAAGAATGGAAATGATGTTAAAAAAAACGTCTAAGACCAGTGGGGTGAGGTGGGTTAACGCAGTGAAAAATGGTGTGGTTAGAGAGAAGTGTGAGATCAGACGCAGTGCAATGGAAAGGCTTGGCAACGATCGGGGTGTGTTAAAGATGTACAGACAAATGGAAAGAACGAGTAATGAGATACGGATATAAGATGTAAAGCTCAGAAGTAGAGGGAGTGAGAGAAAGAGGACGGTCGAAAGAGATCTGAAAGGATGATATGAGAAAAAAAATCATATGAAGTGTGAGTAACCAATTCAGTGGCTGGAATGGCACAAAACAGATTGAACAGAAGTCGTCTGTGGGAGGATAATTCAAGATGTACGGGCAAAGCGACTGTGGTAAATTGCAGAGATTAGTGAGGCGGGGTTGAGGATGTTTCAAGCTTGCTTCATTGGAGATCGTTATACACGCCAGGTGAAAGGATGAATAGGGGTGAATGACTTTGCTTTCATCCGCCTTCGGGCTGCTCTCTGCTGGGGTGGGTGACGATGCGCAAATAAATAACACCGATATCTAGTTGCTTTCCCCCCCTGAAATTAATACCTGATAGCGAAAACTACCAGCTTCAGTGTCCAGCGTCTAACCCCATCACCGTAATTGGAAGTTCATAAAGAGAATAGTCGTTTATAAGCAATTACCTATACCACAGACAAGTCTGAAATTAATGAATGACCGAAACATGTATAACAAGTGATTTCACAGTAAAAAAAAAAAAAAAAAGGAGAGTTATCCACATTTCAAGCATGTGATGGTCTCTCTCTCTCTCTCTCTCTCTCTCTTCATCCTGGATACACCACTGCAGTATGTGTCATGATACGCTCGCTGGTGTCACTGAAGTTGATATTGATGTCTGCCGCAGTTTTCAAGATGTTCTCCGGTATTTACCACCTTTGTAAGCAGTATGCGGACGGAGAGAGGGGTGAAGAGGGGGAGAGAGAGAGAATGAGAGAGGAGAAAGAAGGAAAAGATAGAGGATATAGGGAAGGGAAGGAGTGAGGGAAAGAGGGAAGGTAATGATTGCACTGAAAAGGGAGAAGAAATGGAGAGGGGAAATGTAATGTAGTAAGGACGAAGAAAATGAGGGCAGGGATGTGGAAAAGGAATGAGGGAAGGGAAATGGAAAAACGGAATGAGAGAAAAAAGGGGGAACAAGTATGGAGAAATGTCGATAGCAATGAGGGAAGGCAGGCTATTCGAAGAGAAGGAGGAAGGAGGGGGAAGAGGTGGTGAATGGAGGAAAGGAGAAGGAAAGGCTGGGGAATGGAGAAAGGGAATGGGGAGAGAGATGAGGCATGGAGGAAATAAAAGCAAGAGAATGAGGGAAGAGAAGGGCGAGCAAGAATGAGGATGGGGGAAGGGGGGAAGGGAAGGGTAGGAGGAAGGGCTGGGGGAAGGGGTGGTGGTGCTAACGCTGGCCTTTACCCACCCTGACCTTCCCTAACATGACAGGGGTTGTGAAACTTGGCGGACCGGTACCGCGAAGTTATTTAGCTGAAGTTAGCATTCCATTATTTGTCCATTACTGGAAGAGTTGTTCAGCTTCATTCACATTCCACAATTTGCCCTTTACAAGAAAAAGGACTCTCCTGAGCTTATTAACCTTTTCAGCCTGCGGTCGTCATTTCTATTTTGTTCTTGCTGTTGCCAGATGATTTTATTGAGTTTAAGAAAGCCCCCCTCCCCCGCTCAGGTGAGAAGTTAATGAACGCTGTAGTTGACTCATCCACTTAAAAGATTTTTACAAAGCTTAATATTATCGTTTGGAATCTGTAAACATAAAAAATCACCAGAATTAAATGGTTTAAATCGTATGGCTTTTGCAATAACGGAATTTAAATGACGCAATAAATATGAATGAATTAATGCAGAAATCCAGTTAAAACAGACGTCGCCCTTTTAAGTTATCAACTGAAGCTTGTTTGAAAACCTATTCACAGCGATGAACCTCTGGCAAGCAGAATACAATTAATACTTTTAATATTTTGGTGATAGCAAGAATAATATTAAGACAATCAAAATACTGAAGGGGTTAAATGCAATCTCAGTTAGCCCATTTACGCCTTAATGGTTGTTGTATTATATGTTTGATCTACAGACAGTTGTGCTCAATTTAGAACAGCACTTCAGCAGTGGCGTTAATGAAGGTTGTATCTAAACCATAGAGTTAGGAAAACCTCTCTAGAACTTAATACAGTCGTCTACATGCAGCAAGAATCAAGTTCAGAAATACGTCATGGGATTGAGGGGGAATAATCCGTGCATTATAATAGCGCCTTTATCCTGTCTTAGTCTCTCTACCACAAGAAGACTTTAATCAACTTCTGAGAGAGATCTCATAGGGAAGCTTTAAAGAGGCAGTCTTCAAAAAGCCCTTATCGGGCAGGGGTATCCCTCTGCTGCACATAATCATCTGGCAGCAACAAGGAAATACCAAAGTGACCTCCTGGCTTTCGACATATGAGGAACAGTCTCTTTTAACTCCTTCAATACAGTAACACTTTTTTCTGTATTAATTTTCCAAGCTCATAGGATTTTATATTCAGCGTAAAGATGTCTCGAAGCGAAGAGGTTGGGAACGATCTCCAATGACCTCACCCCGACTACGTCCCGAGTATTCCACTATTCGTGCTGCTAACAGATGATTTTACTCAGTATCAGGGAAGATCTATGATAGTGAAAGAATAAAGGCTACGGCAAACCCTTCCACGTCGCTAAATTCTTTTATACTGAACAAAACTGCCTGAAGATAGCAAGGGTGTATAAAGACAGATCTTCGTGGAGGAGAAGGGGTAAACTCCCTCACTAGGATAAAGTACTTTTAACCTTACACTTGATACTACCAGACGGTATTATATAACTTAGAGGTGACCTCCAGTATATCAGAGGTTAGAAGCAGCCTCCAACGTACTGCATTTAACCCTTCAACATCATGGTGTCTATTTTATTCATGCTATTACTAAATGGTTTTATACTCAGCTCCAGGGCGATCCCTCGCAAAAGCATAATCGCTGACGTCGCCCACTCAGCCCATGACTTAGTGATCTCGGTGTAATTGGAAGTGAACACGCAAGAACCGAAAGTATCAACGTGGATCAGTTTGTGAACAAGTTTTCGGTCAGTCATAAAAAAAAGAAGAATTAAGACATTCTGAGACGTACACAAGAAAAGGATAAATTACATCTGCTTTATTTTCTTTGTAATGTAGACTGCTTAATTGACGGAGAAGGGGTCAGCCGAGGAGACGGTGTATGGACTGTATACAGCAAGATAGGTATGAGGGAGAAGAATACACCAGGGGAGGCATTTGGGCGTAGAGGAGAATGGAGACGACTAGTTAGAGACAGTGACCCCATATAAACATGAGCAAAGCTGCGGAAGAAGATATATTATTGTGATGTATTCTCTGCTCAGTGGAGGCTGTGCTGAATATGTGCAGTTTAATAGTGTTTATGATTACTGGAAACTTGGATATTAACATAATGATCAATCTGAGTGAGCAACATATATAGTACGTGATGTTTTCGTTAATAAAATATGCCTTGCAGTATATCTGTAACTACTGTAATCGGTTATCACAGTATTTGCATATTTTTAAATATCAAAGGATTTCGGACGTGCTGTGTGGCGCAGTACCAGTCATAATCATAAAAGCACTTATGGACAAGTGCTGTTTTTTTTGTTTTAAGTTCTGCGTGATATTTTAGTGAGTAGTAGTGGTACTACAAGTAGTACTAACAGTAGAAGCCACAGCAGCAGTAGCAGTAGTAGTGAAGTAACTATAGCAGTATGGTAATCATATCTATCTGTCTGTCTCTACTCACACACCGCACTGTCCTCTCACCATACACACACACAATCTACATCACGCCCCCCACACGCCCTCCGATGGCCAGACGGGCTACTACGCCACTGATTTCTCGCAGTGAAGGAGGTAGAAACAGTCTCTAACAGGCAACAATAAACTCTCTAATACGACGATGTCTTTGATTCTTCATCATATTCTTACTATATTTATAATCGAATTTATATTCAACTTAATTCAAGATTTATGGTAGAGAAGAGGTCAAAAACAAGCCTCACAATTCCCTCCAGTGACACGATTATTTATTTTATCCAGTGCTGTCTTGCACAGGACGATTTTATTCAGCTTAATCCCTTCAGTACTAACATGCACTTTTAATTCAAGCTACCTCCAGACGATTTTACTCAGTTTAGGAGAGACTTGGAACGCCTGGGGTTAAGTACAGCCTTCATTAACTCCTTTATTAGCACAGTGTTCTAAGTTAGATCAATTCCTCTAGTTGTAGCAGTTGTAGTAGTAGTAGTAGTGATGGTGGTGGTGGTGGTGGTGGTGTGGTAGTAGTAGTAGAAGTAGTAGTAGTAGTAGTAGTAATGATAATAATAATAATAATAACAACAACAACAATAATAATAATAATAATAATAATAACAACAACAACAACACTGACATCATCTGGCTCAAAGAATGATTGATAACTCTTGATCAGAAGTTCAGAAATAGTCTCTGTTGGCGTTTTAATACGGTGTGACGTCTTTGTTCTCTCATCTCATGCTCATTACCCTCAGGCAATTTTATTTAGCTAAGTGAAAAACTCGAGTAACGTCAGAGGTACAAACATAATCCTTTTGTTTATCGTACATACTCTCTCTTTTTATCGAAGACACTCCCCCTATTTTATCAACATACTCCTCTTTTTTTTTTAATTTATCGAACCTACGCCCTCTTTTTTATCGAACACCCCCATTTTATCTCCTCATTACCATCAAGCATTTTTAGTTTAGGTAAAGGGAAAACTACAATAATTTAATAACTATAAACACAGCCCCCAACCCCTTATGTACGATGACGACTCAATCGCCATATTTGCTACCACCACACAAAACATTTCATTCAACTTAATTCGCTGTCTTTTATGTTGTGGTTTTGCTACGACGCGACGATTTCTTTCAGTTTAAGAGAGCCTTTTCGAGCTGATAGGGTTAGGTATAGCGTTCATTAACCCCATCACCACCATAGGGCTCTCCTCAGCTGATGAAAATCGCCTGGAAGTAGCGGGGGTAAAAAAAATAAAAATCTATCTATCTATCTATCTATTGCCAGACGCCTCAATCCCGTTTGGGGTGGCCACAAACAAATCGCCTCCAAGTCGCCCTGTCCCCCGCCATTTCACTGCCCTGCTCCCAACTCACACCCCCCTCTCTCAAGTGTGTAAAGTTAATCAGAAATCTCATAGTGGAGAAACAACAAACAATGTCCCTTAACCTATCCTTCACTGTAAGTTATTTTGTATGATATTTTGTATTCTTACTCTCCCGGATGGTTTTATTCGCCTTAGGACAGACTTTTCGAACTGAGGGAGTAAGACGTCTCTCGCATTACTCTTCCACTGACAGAGATTTCGCTTAGGCTGAATATGGTCGACTGAAGATGGCATGAAAGAATATCTCGTTGCATATAAGGGGTTAACACACTCTCATTATGACTTCCACATCATCATCTTAGCTATTTTTTATTATTGCTGCCACTAGACTTTTGTTTGTTTTTATCAGCCTGAGAATGGCTTATCATCGTCTAAATATTCTCCACCAACCCTACGCCGGCAACAACAACAATAACAACAAATTTCTGTTTCGTTCTTGCTACCACCAGACGATTTCTTTACAAATATTCACTAACCCTACGGTGACAAGAAAAAAAATCGTTACTATATCCTTACTACAGTCACGTCATTTTGATTCAGGTAAGGAGTGGGGCCTCCGTGTCCGATACGCACCTCTTTTTTTCTTGTTTAGGTGAGTATGCCGGCAGTGGAGGAGATAATGAAGGCCATAGCTACCATTTCCATGTCGAAAACTCCTCTCTCTCTCTCTCTCTCTCTCTCTCTCCTAAGCCGAATAAAATAATCTGGAGCCAGCAAAAACAATATTCAAAACGCGTTGCTGGATTGAAGAGCTTAAAGGAGACCTCTGATAGTGGAGGGGATAGAATCAGTCTGCGTTAACCCCTTTATACCTCTGACTTTTTTTTTCTTTTTTTAGTTTATTCTTCCTACTTACAATCTTACCTTGAAAATGCCCCTTGGTAGTGAAAGGGTTAATGAATGGCGTCTCAAGCCCCTACAGTGCATTTAGATAATCTACCCCAATCTGTATGAAATCTTCTTGAGATAGTAAGAATAAACTAAAAATAACGCCCTGAGACTGAAGACGTTAAAGGAGTACTCAGTGATTTATTTATATACAAGTTACTTTAACTTCTTCACTAAGATATCAACGTCTTTTTCCCGTCGTATCTGTACAATTATAAAATAGTTTTAAATCAATTAAGGGAGAACTCTCCTAGCGAAGGGGTTACACACACTCTCCTTTAACCCATTCACTACCATGACATCTCCTATAGTCTTGCTATCTCCAGACGGTTTTATTTGGCTTAGGAGAGAATATTGAATCGGGGTGTTAGATATAGCCTTCATGAAACTCTTTCACTAGGAGAGGTTTTCCTAACTATAATGCAATCTTAATCTGATAACCGGATAAAATATAATATACACGTCATCAAATTAAAGAGGTTAAGCCGTAAGTATATATACTGTATATATATATATCTGACCGAGCCGGTTTATAATAAATTCAGCTTAACCCCCTATGTCCGATGACGTAATTTGCAATTTACAGTTTATTTTATTCAAGCTGGGAAAGACCCCTCGTACTTTAGAGATTCATGACAGCTATATTTGACTCCTTAAGTTCGAAAAGTTTCTCCTAAACTAAATAAAAGCCTCTCAGTGTAGCAAAAATAAATAGGACGTAGGCCTACATTACTTGGGATGAAAGGGTTAATGGAAACCTCTTGTAGTGAAGAGATTACAGTTTCCATAAAATACAATTTCCAGCACGTTTTCTTTTTCTTTTTCTATCTTGTTTTCATTTTTCCCTTTTTTTAGTGCATTTATTTATAGGTCAGCTGCACTACATCCTGCCTCGTGCGTGGTGATGCCCTTTGACATTTGGCCTCAGATCAAAGTCACATGCACGCACTAGTCAAGTCTGCTGCTAATCCTGCCACGAGTTTTATTTTATCGAAACAACCTAGCAAACAGACACACAAATGAAGGCTACGTCTTAGTTTTTTTCTTTCTTTCTTTGTTGTCATAGGAAGCAAGAGTCTGCCTTGGTAATGTCTGAGAGATGTAAGGCTGATATCATGAGCGAGAGCGCGCCTGAAGTCCTCTAATAGCTTCGTGTCCTGTCCTGTGTTTCTCATTCCTGTCGAATATCACAGTATCTTTCCATATCGTATTCTTCTTCCACATGAAAATTCTTCATAAAATTTTCATGTAATATCTTCCATTAGCAGAACCGGCATGATGTGTCGGCAAACGTTACATAGTGATAGTACTACACAATCGCAGTTAATAATTCAACAGTTGTATTACATCACTGGGATTTCGTATAAAAGGAGCAAGATTCTGGCAGCGCCTAGACGATTATCATGCAGGCATGGGAAACCTGTGCCCTCAGAAGGCATTACTGTGTCACTGAAGGCCTGTTTCAGACGTCGCACTAACTCATTCAAACCTTACTGGTTTCTGTTTAAGTGTCAGTTGGAAAAGTATATAATTGATGGTAATTTATACCAGGATGCCGGAACTTTTTCCTGGATTTCGAGTTCCGTTTTAGAAAGGACGTAAAGCCACTGCCACTAGCCCCACCAACCGGACCTTTTAATACTTCAATTAAATAAACGACACAGGATAAAAAGAGTGGGAATGGGAAAGGGCATTCGCCTGTGTTGTCGGAACTAAACTCAAACTCCCATTATTATCTTCATAACCGAGCGGATGCAAAATACCCCGCTGATAAAGTCTCAAGTAATATAACCTAAAGCTGATGTCCCGCCAACCTCAAACCGCCCATCAAAGGCCTGGCAAAACTAGGTTACGCTTATCTCTGTTGTCTCGCAGCTGAAATTATTCCTCAACTGTCGATTTTCTTTTGCTAAGAGGACGCAAAATTTTCTATCGATAAATCGTATGTGTCTGGGACTCATCTACACGAACACTCCCTTATAAAAGCAGTGAATAATCTAGCCCCATCCGCCATTGCCTTGTCAAAATTGTCAGTAACACAGACCTTTAACTTCCAGTTTCCTATACAGTACTGAAAGCAAGAAAAGGCCTCAGTTAATAATGCTACATACTAACCAATGCCTAAATCGAAGTCTCGTCTATCCGAATTTTCTTCTCGAATGCCTGAGAAAATCAGGATCCACTATTTTGTCTTTACAACTGATATCTGATTCGTCTGTAATCACATATTTATTTGTCAGCAGTCTCTAACAGGCTGCAATAAACCCTTTCTCATCAAATGCCAAAGATAACCAGAATGTGTTCATTTCTCCGTGGCTGTCTGCCAGTAATACCAGTTTCAGACTCCCGTTTTTTGTTTTTTTTCCGAGCGGGAGGAAAGTTCTTTGTTCATAGTGTCTAACTGTCATATCGATTTCAGTCTCGTCTACCGGAACCCACTCATGAAAAAACAGGGAAATCCACACTTTTTTTTACTCTGCTAAGGCCTAGAATTTTCATCGCATC
The DNA here is from genome assembly GCF_032717465.1 of Coenobita brevimanus. Taxonomy (NCBI): domain Eukaryota; kingdom Metazoa; phylum Arthropoda; class Malacostraca; order Decapoda; family Coenobitidae; genus Coenobita; species Coenobita brevimanus. Next base: position 50,502,548 of record NC_137063.1, on the reverse strand, counting down.
TTCAGTGCTGAGTTGTAACTTTAGATTAGCGTTACATAATGGTGTTAATCACAAAGAAGTGTTGTACTAAGGGTGCGGAGCCATATTATTGTCGTTGTCTGCCACTGAGCCACAATATACAGTATAAGTGGCAGAGGGACGATAATTTGAGCTAAAGTTAGAGTAAAATGAGTATTGTACGAGTGAATGCTAGCCTTTGTTATCTCGTCATTAATCACTTTGGTACGATGATCTCTTTCTTATATTATTTTGGACTTTTAAATGCATGGAACATGAGATTTTTTTTTCTTAATCTGGACTGGTTCGATATAGCCGTTGTTAACTTCTTCACCATTAGACGTCTGTCTGGAATGAATAAAAACGTCTGGCGATGGCAAGAACATAATGTAAATATGTGTCATAGGACTGAAGTGATTTACATTGAAGGCTGATTAGATATAATCATCTTTTTCCAGCTGATGACAGCAGAGTAATGTAGGTTACCCATATCTGACGTCCTGTCAACCCGAAACGTTCCCTAAAAAGCCCGGGAAGACCAGGATATGCTCACCCCTGCCGCCGCACCCCGCCTCCAGTGACTCATCCGCTCCCATTGCGAATTCATGAGCCCTGGGGAGTGTGCGGGGGAGGCGGCGTGACGTCAGTGACCTTTTGACGCGGCATTTGATATACACTTACCATAATCGGAAAAGAAGAAAAAAATGCGGTCTTCAAAACGCGCTAAATTTTTTGATCGTGATACACAAACCCGGTGGAGCCAAAGAGTCAGGCTGACATTTAGATCTTGTGGAACTAAAACTATCAATTCATTGCCAGGCACCTAATCCCAGAGCCCATCGAAGGTAGTGTAGTCGGTTTGTTTCATCTGACGGAACTGGGCCAGCACTACAACTTGAATACTAAGTCGTGGTTGCATGAAACTAGATAAGCATTTGTTTTTTTGGGTAGAAAAGTGTCTCCTTGGTTATTATTTAAATCGACCCTCTAATCCAACTACACTTGGCCGTCAGCTGATCTGAAAGGGTTTAGGGATCTGTACCAGGTTACATCAAACGTGCTATAGTGACAAACGTATAATATGTCTTGCCCCTCCATCAATGACCATCTCAACTCTTCCCTACCATCCCAAGCCCCATTCCCTCATGTATCCTTCCACCAAATGTATACGGTAAGTACTAGAACATAATTATTTTAGTTAGTTTTTTCTGACCTGGCGAAGATCCCTAACACCTCTCAGCCCAGTTGATGACCAAATGTAGTCAGATTGGAGGGTCGATTTGACTAGTAACCAAGAAGACTCATCTCTGCCTCATATCTAAGGCTCATCGAATTTCATGCAACCATGATTTAGTAGTCAAGTTGTGGGAGTGGTCCATTTCCACCAGATAAAAACAAACCAACTGTCCAAATCTATATCATTTCCAGCATCCTCCATTTTCCATTCCACGAAAAACAAATTAAAAATTAGCTTGAATTTAGCTTGTTCTGCTTAACCCCTTGCAGTACCAGGATGTCATTTCATTATTATTATTATTATTATTATTATTATTATTATCATCATCATCATCATCATCATCATCACTATTACTACTACTATATTTTATGACTAACATCTTACACAACTATTCATCCCCAAATACCTCACTGACTGAAGAATTTATGCCCTTCAGAATGATTATGTTTTTCTCTCACGGTTGCTGTATACTAAATCATCCAACTTTTTTAGGGAGATTTCTCGTACGGAAGGAGATGGGAACGATCTCCATTAACCCTTTCAGTACGATGACTCAATGTACGCTTTGTGCTCGTTACAGATAGAGGATTTTATCTATATAACTCAGGAAAGACATCTCGTAGTGAAGGGAGGAGAAGCAGCCTACTTAATCTTTCAGCACGGTTTCGTATTTTGTACTTAAGTTTTGCTACCGACAGACGATGCATCCAGCCCCGGAGAGGACGCTGCGTTGAGATTAGGGTGTGGGGATGCGGGGGTGAGAAAGGGTCCTGGAGCTCACTTTACGTCTACATGATGGTGTGTGTGTGTGTGTGTGTGTGTGTGTGTGTGTGTGTGTGTAAAACGGTCTCTATACCATAAATACATACATACATATACGCGACAGGGATGGAGTGTGTGGTAGCCAAATCCTAACACACACACACACACACACACACACACACACACACACACACACACACACACACACACACGCGCGCGCGCGCGCGTATACATGAAAGGAAACAGCGTGTGTGCCACCACCCACCAACCCCTACATAAATACAAACATACATGAATATCAGGCCTGTCTGCGTCTGCCACCTCCCTCCCTGCACCCTTTCCTACCACTCTGGATATGACCGACGTGTAACTGAGCTCAAAAACGACACTGTAGGAGGTGACGTACCAGGTGTGGGACGGCCTAGTGTAGTGGGTGTGAATTGTAAAGGTGTGGGGGTGAGCAAAGGTGGATGAGGAAGGAATGTGGAGGACAGTGAGGTAGAGATGATGGGTGAAAGGGAAAAATGATAGGAAGGGAGGAAGATAATGAACATGAGGGGAAGGAAGGAGGATGAGGGGAATATCAGGGGAAGGGGAGGATGAAGGGGAAAGGGATTAAAGGAGGCGGATGAGGGAGGGAATGCTGAGGGAGAAGGGCGGAAAGGATGTGAGGAGAGTAGAGAAAAATGAAGGGTGACAGAAGGAAAGTTGAAGGAAGGGAGAGGGATAAATCAGGATCATAATTATTTATTCTATTAAATGGTTATTCGTTATTTTAAAGGGAGGAAGAAGGGGAGGAATGAGGGGAAGGGTGAGGGAAAAGGGATGAGGATGAGGGGACGGGGGAGCTGAGGGAGGTGCAGGGAAAGAAAGGAGGAGAAATGAGGGAAAGGGAAGGGAAGGGAATAAAGGAATGACGTGAAGGAGGGAGGAAGAAGGAAGGATAAGAGGAGAGGAACAGTAAGATGGTGGGAGAGGAAATAAAAGGGAGGGGGAAGAGGAGGAGTGAAGAGATAGGAATGAGGGTAAGAGAAAGAGGGGGAATGAGGTAAAGAGAAAGAAGGAGAAAGTGAGAGGAGAAGAATACAGTGAAGAATAGGAAGCGAAGGGAGGTTAAAGAAAGAAAGATAGATAGATAGATAGATAGATAGACAGATAGGGATAAATAGATAGATGGATAGATAGAGAGAGAGGGGGAGCGGGAGGGAACCACTATCTCTATCTAGTTTTCCATTTTACCTTATCTAGGGAACAGTGAGTTGGAGATGTTAACTTCTTAGTCACCCGAATGCTGTTTAAAAGGGCAGTGTAAAATACAATATGCTCTCCCCCCCCCTCCCTGTCTCTCTCTCTCTGCAACTTGGCATAAAACTACCATCTCTTCATCTTGAATTTTGAGTTGTATTAAGAGATTAACACTGTAACACTAATCACAAAGAAATGATATGGAACTGATGTAGAGTCATACCATCGCCCTTTTCCTGTCAGTAAGTTACGTCGAATAAGGTTCAAAAGGGCGAAAATCTGTGCCAAGTTAAGGTAAAGGAAGCATAGTAGCAGCGGTAGTGGAGAAGGTTTGGATTAATACCTATTGATAAAACAAGAGTCATTGAAGCAGATAATTAGTTTCACTAAGTTTCAGTCTTCCTCCAGAATACCACCCTCAGTGGTTGATGTTTCCAGGTCACTAATTACGAGTTTATTGCTGAGTGAACAGGGAAAAGATGGAAGCCAACTTCATCAAAGAGTCTGATTGGCCAGAGAATTGAGAGTTGGATAGAAAGAGGGAGGTGAATGGAAAATGGAAAGCTAAATTCATATAACATGGAACAGTGAAGAAGTAAACGGTATAACTGCCAATCCCATCATGTCTCCTTCGGAATGTAGGGGCCCGAAGTTGCTGGGTTATTTAAGGGTAGGAGACCGAGGTACGCCCCTGCCAGCTCTTGCATGATAAATAAACCTCTGGTCACTTCTAGGAACCGAATCGTAGCGCGTAGGCCATAGTGCGCTCCAAAACCGAGACCTCTATCACCATGTCACCAGGCGTCAAGAGTGTGTTGAGTCTCGCGGGCTTAGGAGGCTTTCTGGCACCGCATCCTTAACGAATTAGTTTTCATATTCCATTTTTGTATTCTCTTCTTTGTTATTTACGTCATCTGATTATTATCAGCACAGACTGTCTTAATAACATGCAGGAGAATATTACCCCTTCCAGTACAGTGATGTGTTTTGCTAGCTTAATTTTTCTGCCTGAACTTTGAAGATTATCTGTCGTAGTGACGGGGTCAGTAAAGGCTAATTTAACTCCTCCAGTTGCAAATGTCTCACCAAAACTGAATTAAATCGCCTGGGAATTACTGAAATAACATATAAAGGCATCACCGTACACTGTTGGAGTTATGTAACATTCCATAAGCAATAATGAACCGGCAAGGAAAAGGTGCAATGGGGTCTTCTTCAATATATCCACGAAAAGCCGCAAAGTGTGAGTGGCTGAAGCTTCTTTGTGTTTATCTGACGGAAGAGGGCCACAGGTAATGTGATTTCTAAGGGCCATACTATTAAATCTGACGGCGCGAAGAAGCCCTCAGTATTTGACAGTAATTTCTGCTAACCTGTCTAAACCATTCTCTATCATTGCTGACTACACTCTGATGTGGGGTGCAGGCCGAACACATCCAACAATTACAGATGCTCCCTATGTGGCTGTCAGTTATCTAGGGTCTGCTAACGCCTTTGCTAACTCAGATTTAATAATGTGGCTCAAGTCACGGTTACATGAACTTCGATGAGCCCTAGGTCGTATTTAAAGTGGCGTAGAGGGATTCGTAGCATTTATTCCTTAGCGATTTATCTCACTACCCTCTTGGGGGTTATTGATGCAAACCAGGTTGATATTGAGATTACATTAATAACATACTGTAGAGTGCTAAGGTGTAAAATGCAAAATAATTCGCTATACACGAGGAGCTACGAATCTTTCTATGCCACTTAGGATACGATCCTTGGTTATGTGGAAGAAATGAATCTCTTTGGCTATGAGGCAAATCAGCCCTCCAGTCTTACTACGCTCACACTCATCTTTCGTCACCTGGGAAGGCTTGTAACACCTATTAACGATTTATTTTTCATTTTTTATTTTTATGTGGTAGGTCGGGGCGCTCACCATCCACTCACTCGATGTAGTGCTGCTCTCGGGTGTCTGCCCTCTCCTCTCTTCCATCCTTCTTTCCTTCCATCCTCTTCTGTCTTTCTTTCTTTCATTCTTTCCTTTTCCTTCTGCCTGTGGGTGACTCTACACTGAGTGACAAACCAAATGGTTTCCTGTACACCAGGAAACCATTTACAATGCTGGGTGGTAACCATATAGCCAAATTTTGGCACCTGGTTGTTTAGTGGGTAATTATTGCGCTCCAATCGGATTGAGCCAGTGAAGGTTTATATCCAAGGGATGGTTGGGGTTGATTGCTCATGTAATGCCACTCAGGGATGAGTGAGGCTGGTCATCTCATCTTAAATGTCGAGACCAACTGCCTAGCCCCGGGCTCCTACGCTCCTCATGGGGCAGTGTAGGATTGGATGATGGATGGATGGATAGATCTCTGTAAAGTATTCTCTTTCATTTTCAGTATCGACATGGATTGCATAAATAGGCTACCATGTAAGGAAATATTAACATCCCATTAATTAAAAAATAATAATAATAATAAAAAAAAAAAAAAAAAAAGGAATCTGAGTCGCTAGTGACCGTGAAATTACGGACCTTGACCATGGCACCAAATGGGGTGAAGGGGCTCAGGATTTCCGTCAGCTTGGAAAAACTCTGTAGACAAATCACCTTTTCGACCTTATTACACTTGGCCATAAACTGAGCTAAAATGTGTTAGAAAATTTGGTAAGGGCGAAAAAAACACAAAAAACATTATACTCAAAGTCTCAGTACATTTGACTATTAACTGAGCTGAAAGAGGTGTATATATATATATATATATATATATATATATATATATATATATATTGTACAACCAAATTAACTCCCCAGTCCCCCAGTCACACTTAGCCATCAAGTGAGTTGAAGGAGAATTAGGACCCTTCTAAAAAAAAAAAAAAAAAAAAAAAACGAAGAAACTCTTTGGTCATATCACCCCAATCTGATTTCATTTGGCTCTCAGCTGAGCTGAAAGAGGTTTTGGATTAAGAAAAAAAAAATGCTTACCTGAGTGTGGTTGTGGGTTGAGTCAGTGGAGCACGAATCGCATTTGTTACAGTAGCTCTTGCGACGGCTCTTACTTGTAGGTGTGGTATCCTGTCGAGGAAAGGTTGAAACTTAGCTCTTTCTCTCTCTCTCTCTTTCTCACACACACACACACACACGTTCACAAGCTGCAAAGATGCTTGGTCCCTGAGAACTAAATGTTGCGTCTTTGAAATTTATAAGTGTTTATTATTTAAACAGTATAACTGGGGCACTTTACCAACATAATTATAAGTGTGATAAGTATTCACATATAAATGTTTTCAGCTGTTGTCCGGAGTGGTACAGTAAGCGAAATCAGTAACCTGTGTTCGCAGGGACCAGGGAGTAGGATACATCGCGGGAAAAGTTGAATAATCTGAGATAGTTATTTGTCGAGGTGAGACTTTCGTTATGTTTCGCCCATTGTAAATATGTTGTACTCATACAATACTGTGAAGGCATTTGTTTCGTTTACTGTACTAAGGAAACATATGGATGAGCGGTGGGCAGATACATTTTCCTGATCAGAATTTGTTAAGTAAAGATGCAGTTATTAAAATTGTTACAAGTGAATCATGTTGCTATAGTGCTCCAATTGTCAGTTTGTTTAATAATTATTTATATATGAGTTATAACTAATGTATGAAGATTGTCATTAGCGTTACACATGATTATAAGTAACTTTTAGTCTTACCTCGTTATCCAAGGAACTTTCTTGGCTGGACAAGTCATCGTGGGTAGGTGAGAGATCAGTTGGCTTCATCTGCAAGTGAAAAAAAATTGAGCACTATTCAGGGAGCACTGGAAGACACAACACATGAACCTTCCCGTCGGAGGCTCGCTCAAGACTGACCCACCGGCCATGTTGTATTGAGCGCGTCACGTTACCATGACGACGATGCGCAATTGTCTGTAGGGTGTGGCATGATGGTCTTGCAGTCAGCTGTTTCACCACAACCAAAACATTTGCCGAGGGTGTAGCTTAGCTCCTTAAAATGCCCTCGGTATTGCTGACAGACTCAATTACAGTGGAGCTGGGAGGTAAGGCTATTTCACAAAGTATCATAGACTGCACAGAGAGTAGGTTTCCATGGCACGAGATGAAAACCTTCCCAGATTTCATATTAACTTACGCCTAGTCCAAACAGAACTAATCGGCACCTTGGCGGAATGATATTAAGCGATGATTTAATAGGGAAGATATTGACTAGGAGCATTTGTCATATACCAGAATGCTTCCATATTTATTGCATTTTTTAGTTTAATTTCAGTGGTTGCCAGCATAACCTTAACTGCCTCGGAATTGACCTCCATCTTTATGGGGAATTTAATATCAGTACAATTTCTGTACACTGTATGATGGACTTTATATTACAATTAAAAAGAAAAGGTATCTGCTTTAATTTAATTGGGTTGGTAATCCGTAGGGAGACGAAGGACCACCTTATGTTGAAGTATTCATTTTTTTTTTTTTTAACCAAAACCCCTATGGGAATCTGAGTATTTTCTGAGTTTGTTTTCAAGTTTCAGTGTTTTATTATTTCTTTGAAAGTGGTGAACAGCATTGACAAGGGGTCCTTGTTTACAATCCCCGATGATTCTGAATCTAGATGGATGCCATCTTGCAGTGCATCAAAGACAGTCAGACGTCATCATTTTTAAGAACATTTTTGGCATGAGAATACCCTTGTTAGTGATGATTACCCAAAGCTTACCTAAATTTTCATAGCAGTCCATTGTAGTTTAACCTAACCTCATCCTAAAATTAATAACCTGTTTTATGCAGATGTAACTTACCCTCCCCGTAAAACCAGTAACTCAAAGTCAAATGGCCACCCCTTACGGGATTATGGCATCTGGCAATAGATAGATAGATAGAACTTACCCCATCCTGTATATAAATGTACAGTGCACTCGCATAACTCATGGACTTCTGACTCACGAATGATCTAACTCATGGTGTCCTTATCTAAGTCACCATGATCACCAAACTCACGAAAAATGCTTTAACTCGCATTTTTCCACAAGAAAATGATTTATTTCTGAGGAGATGTTTAACTCATGGTATTGTAGCCACAACGTGTGACTGGAAGCCAATCATATTTAAACACACAGTCCTTGTGATTGTGCAGCCAATCAGAACAACGCTTTCTCCACCCACGCCATCTACACCTAGTGGTCAGTACCGGGTACGCAACTACGCTAGTGTGCCGAAACCGCTACCCGCCGACGTAAACATTGTCATCAGTAGGATTTAGGCAAATGCTTTTCTGTATTTTTTATTGCCTTATCATACAAGGATATGTAATGTCTTTTAATATTGTTCATTCCACAAGTTGCCTCATGTTGCCCTGTCCCCCACCATTTCACTGCTCTCTCCCAGCTTACACCCCCTTCTCTCAAATACCTCTCCACTTCATCTTTCATCTCATCCTAGGCCTTCCTCTCCCCCCCCCCCCCTCCACCTCACTCACATACTCCCTCCTCATCAGCCTCTCACTCCTCATCCTCTCCACATAGCCAGACCATCTCAGTGTATTTCTCCCAACATTGTCTGTCACATCCACACGACAATGCCCCTTCACTTCCTTATTTGTCAGTCTGTCCCTCCATGTAACTCCACATGCTCCTCTCAGATATCTCATTTCCACCACTCTCACTCTTGACTTGTGTCCTTCCAACAAGATCCAATCTTCATTTCCATATATTAGAGTTGGTATCACAACATGATCATTCAACGACTCTTTTACTTTCATGCTTTCTTCCCAGTTTCTTATTCATGCTGTCAAATAACCAGCAACTTTCTTCCTTGCACCCTTTCAAGCACTTCATCCTCCAAACTTCCATCCTTACTCATCACACTACCCAAGTGCTTAAATGCACTCACATTTTCCATTTCCTCATAATCCAACCTCACTGTACATTCAGTGACTTCATTTCTCTCGAACACCATAGCTGTACAGTACTCTTCCCTACATTCACCTTTTGATTCACTCTCTCAGACTCATTCACCAAGCCTTGGAGTTCCTTTTTGTTTTCACTTAGCAATACACAGTCATCTGCAAATAACAGTACAAGAAGTTTCCAAACACCGCCCTGCCACATTAGGACTGCTTCAGCATCCACTGCCCTACCTTTTATCTCTTTTATAACCCCATCCATATAAAGATCGAACAACTATGGAGACATGATACAGCCCTGTTTCAGTCCAACATTCAGACAGAAAAATTCACTCAGTTCACTATCCACAAGGACAGCAGCATTAGCACCCTCATACGGTACATACCGGTAATCTTCATGCCATTCAGCAGCTTCCCATGTACTCCATATATTCTTAATACTTTCCACAATTCTTACAGTATGTATCCATTCTGTCATATGCTTTCTCCGAATCCATGAAGGCCTCATACAACTTCTTTCCCTTCTCCAGAAACTTTTCCACTAGAGTCCTAAGGATGAATATCTGATCTTCACAATTTCTTCCCTTCCTAAAACCTCCCTGTTCTACTCCAAGTAATTCATCTGTTATTTCCATAACTCTGTCAGTAAGTATCCTACCATATATATTTCCTATTACACTAAGGAGACAAATGCCCTTATGATTACCACACACTTCTTTTCCCCTTTTCCTTTGTCTGTCTGTCTTTCTGTTGTCAGACGCCTTAATCCCGTAAGGGGTTGCCAGAGACAAATTGCCTCCGTGTCTTCCTGTCCCCTGTCATTTCACTGCTCAGCTCCCAGCTTACATCCCCATCTCTCATATATCTCTCCACTCGATCCCTCCATCTCATCCTTGGCCTCCTCCACCCTCCACCCCCCTCCACCAAACTTCCATACATACACTCTCTTCATCAGTCTTTTGCTATCCATCCTCTCCACATGGCCAAACCACCTCGATATGTTTCTCCTAATGCCTCCTGTCACATCCACATCCGCACCACAATGTTCTATCACTCCTCATTTGTCAGTCTGTCTCTCCATGTGACTCCTTTCAAATAACTCATCTCCACAGCTCTTACTCTTGACTTGTGTCCCTCCAACAAGGTCCAAGGTTCACTTCCCCACATTAGAGTTGGTATCACAATACTGTCATGCAGTAACTTTTTTACTTCCATGCTCACTTCCCTGTTTCTTAACACTGCTTTCAAAGAACCAACAGCTTTTCCTCTTTGTTGTACTCCTTCAAGCACTTCACCCTCTAAACTTCCATCATTACTCACCACACAACCCAAGTACTTAAATGCACTCACATTTTCTATTTCCTCCTCGTCAAACCTCACTGTACATTCAGTGATTTCATTTCTCTCGAAGACCATAACTTTACTCTTCGCTACATTCACCTTTAGATTTCGGTTCTTACACACTGTCCCAGACTCATTCACCAAGCCGTGCAACTCCCCTTTGCCTTCACATAACAACACAGTATCATCTGCAAACAACAGTACTGGGAGTTTCCACACACTGCCCTCTCTCATTGGGTCCACTCCAGAATCCACTGCCCTACCTTGTATCTCTTTCATAACCCCATCGATACACAGAATGAACAACCATGGAGACATGACACAACCCTGTTTCAATCGAACCATCAGATAGAAAAATTCACCCAGTTCACTGTCCACACACACTGCAGCCATAGCACCCTCATACATACTCTTCACGGCATTCATCAACGTTCCATTTATTCCATATATTCTTAATACAGTACTTTCCACAGTCCTTGTCTATCCACCCTGTCATATGTTTTCTCCAAATCCATGAAGGCTGCATAGAACTTCTTTCCATTCTCTAGAAACTTTAGCACTAAATACCTAAGTAGCTACCGTATGAATATCTGATCTACTCAGCCTTTTCTCTTCCTAAAACCTCCCTGTTCTTCTCCAACCAATTCCTCTGTTGTTTCCCTAACTCTGTCAGTAAGTATCCTGCCATATGTACTTTTCCTTTTACACTAAGAAGACAGATGCCTCTATGATTACCACACACTCCTTTTTCCCCTTTTCCTTTGTACAGGAGAATAATTATGCCTGACTTCCAATCCTCCGAGACTTTACCTTCCTCCCAGGTCAGTCTGCACATCTTCCACATCCATTCTACTATCATCTCTGCCCCATGCTTCAGCATTTCACCACACACTCCATCAATTCCTGAGGCTTTCCTCATTTTGGCTTTCTTCATTGCCTCCACAACTTCCATCCTACTGATTTCCTCCTCTCATCTCACATCCCTCTTTCTCCCAGCCATTCCCCAGCCATTTATACTCGCATTACTTTCATTCTCTGTGTTCAACAATTTCTTAAGTGTTCTCTCCATCTGCTCACTTTTTCTCCATTCTCCACCAGTAATCTACCATTTTCATCTTTCACTCCCTGACTAACTTCTTTAACACCCTGTCTGACTCTCTTTGCCTCTTTCCAGAACATTTCTTACATTCTCACCACTTTACACTCAGATTCCTTCCAAATTCCTCATCCATGCTCTTCTTACTCTCTCTTACTAATCTTTTCACCTCCCTCTTCCCCTGTACATATAACTCTCTATTCCATCTCTCAGCTTCCTCCACATCCCTGTTTCTCATCCACTCGCTATATTCTTTCTTCTTTTGTGCCCTGCTAGGGGCGGGGGGTTGTTCAAAATGGGAGATGGCGGTTATGGCCTACTCTTTCCCCGATTTTGTTCATGCAGTGTTCAACGCATTCATTATAGTTTTGTGGACCTGATTAGCCCCTCCCTGTTCACCAGGCGAATCATTTACTCTGAATACGTTCACTGTGGGAAGGTACTGTATATACTGTAAATGCAGTATGTTCGCTGTAGCGCGATATTGCTGTAACGCAGCACGATTTCGCGGAAGGAGATAAACATTCTAATGCGGGTACTGTTACAGTAATGTGGTAATTTGAACTGGGCAGGCTGTGACGTGGTGTGCTTTGTGCAACCTCACAATACTTGACGTCGTTGCACGCCAGTCACGCTTCGTTTTTCTCACTCTCCCAGCCACCCAACCAATCAGGACCCCTGTACTTCCCTCCCACCTCCTGCATTCCCCACCTGGCCCACTCCTGCCCACACCATCCTCCTTAGCTTGCCTCGTGTTGTGAGACTTTGAAGGATTTTAGTGTGTGTTCTCCCCCTCTGCCTCATCTCTGATGATATATGTCTGCTCTTCTCCTCACGTAAGGCATAATAAATAAATAAGTTCTGTTGGCCTAATGTGTTTTTTATAACCATATTAATGCTTTTAGGAAGTGTAAATCAGGGAGTTCCCAAAAAATTGCACCACAAGAGGGGAAAAGTGCATGGGTAAAGAAGGCACAGACTTGGTGTAGCACACCCAGTCCCTTAGAAGCAGATTTTACAAGAGAGGTAATGTGTTCTTTCCAAGGTAATCCTGAGAGAATGAAACCCCAAGTATGTTTAAAGATGATGTAGGATTGAGCTGGGTATTGTTAAAAATTAGAGGGTACTCCTGCGAAAGATTTTGTTGAGTTGAAAGATGTAAGAACTGAGTTTTTGGCGCATTAAAATCAACAAGATAATTTTTACCCCAGTCAAAGATATGAGCCAAGTCAGACATAAGGTGTGCTGTAGATTTATCCTTTGTTTGTTGAAGTAACAACTGAGATGGACGCTGTCAGAAGTGAGTGGAAAGATGAAGGGTGGAGTCATCAGCATATGAGTGGATAGGGTTAGATGTACAGCTTAGAAGGTCATTGATGATTAAAAGGAAGAGAATTGGAGATAGGACAGAGCCCTGAGGAACCCTGCTATTGATAGCCCTAGGAGAAAAACAGTGGCCATCTAAAACAGCAGCAGTAGAATGACGAGAAAGGAGGCTAGAGATGAAGACACAGATAGAAGGATAGAAACTGTAAGATGGAAATTTGGAAATCGAAGATTTATGTCGGACTTGATTGAAAGCCTTTGAGATGTCAAGCGCATTAGCAAGCTTTCGCCTAGGTCCCAAAAAGAGGATGACCAGGAGTCTGAAAGGTAGGTGAGAAGACTGCCAGTGGAACATCCCTGGCAGAACCCATACTGACAAGTCAGAAAGAAGGTTGTGATGGGAAAGATGCTTTAAATTTTTTTTCTTAAACTCATACTGACAATCAGAAAGAAGGTTGTGATGGGAAAGATGCTTTAAATTTTTTTTCTTAAACTCATACTGACAATCAGAAAGAAGGTTGTGATAGGAAAGATGCTTTAAATTTTTTTTCTTAAGAACATATTTGAAAACTTTTGAAACCCAGATTGTTAAAGCAGTTGGGTAATAGAGGGATGGGAATGGTCACTCTTCTTTGGGACAGGCTGAAAGTAAGCATTCTTCCAGCAAGAAGGAAAAGTGCAAGTTATAGACAAAGGCAAAAGAGCATACATAGGCAGGGTATAAGCACAGAAGCACGGTCCTTGAGGACAGCAAGAGGGACCCCATCAGGCCCATATACCTTATGTGTATTGAGGCCAGTGATGGCAGAAAATACATCAATTGAAGACATTTTGTTGTCAGCCATAAGGAAGTCAGAGGGGGAAAGTGATGGAGGAACAGCACAGGAATCACTTAAGGTGGAACTGAAGGAGAAAGTCTGAGCAAAGAGTTCTGCTTTATCATTAGAAGAAATAGCTACAGAGCCATTAGAGTGGAAAAGAAGAGGGAAGGATGATGAGGTAAAGTTGTTAAAAAGGTTTTTGGTAAGGTACCACAAGGAGCAGGAAGAATTTGAGTTGGAGAGTTCAAAGGATTTACCATGGATGAAATTATTTTTAGCAGAGCTAAGAACAGACTTAGCATGATTCTAGGCAAAAACACAAAAGAGATGAGATTCAGGAGTGGGTTGGCTCAGGTACGTTTTGTAGGCCTTTTCCTTGTTGCGGACAGCATTAGAACAAGCATGATTAAACTAAGGCTTTTTTGCATTAGTCAGAGGATATGAGAAAGGAGTGTATGCTTCCATGCCCCGAGAGAATAACCTCCATACTGCGCAAGGCACTCTCAGATGGCTCTCGGCCATGGAAGCAATAAGCATACCAGAGAAAATCAAAGAAGTGCTCCCTGAAGGCCTCCCATTTAGCAGCTCCAAAGTGCCACAACCAACGCTTCTTTGGAGGGGCTACTGGTCTTAATGGAGTGATACAACACTTTAAGGTGATAAGGTTGTGATCAGAGGAGCCCAAAGGAGAGGAATGATTAACATCATTAGCAGAAAGATTAGTTGTAAGAAAGAGGTTAAGTATATTGGAACTCTCTCCAAGGCAGCAGGGGATATGGGTAGGTTGCTGTACAAGCTGCTGTAGGTCATTAAAAAAATTGTAGGCTTGTTCACCTGGTGGATCAGTGAAAGGAGAGGAGAGCAAAAGGTGATGGTGAACATTGAAATCTTCTAGAATGGAGATCTTATACAGTACATTGGAATCAGTGTTCTGAACATCTACACTAAAATGTACAAATGTATATATTGGGTAGCTATTATGTTTTGGCAGGAAATTTTTTATAAAGAATACAGGTATGCTGTTCTGTTCAGTATCATTTCAAATATACTGTATTACCAGTATTTAATTACATTCACTTATGTTCTGATTTCCTTGATTCAAGCTTTGATATCCTGTTTCCCTCTTTGAAAAGTTAAGATTGTTGGAGAGAGGAGTGGTTACACTGACTGCTTGTGTCCTTAACAAATATCAAATTAATATAAACCAGTTGAATTACAGTATCATTTCTTGTGAACATTCTCCCATACATATATACCAGTAGTACCTCCTGCAGCAGATGGTGGGGAAGGAGTGTAGATTGTTTAAAAGGAAGTGATGCCGTGAAAAAAAAAAAAAAAAATCATAAATTACTGAACTTCAGGCAGCAAAAATAAACTAAATGATGTCCTCTGGCGACCATCATCCACTCCCTTGATGTAGTACTGCCTACTTCTTCCTTAGCCTTCATCAGTCTTTTTCTGTGCCTGCCCTCCTCTCTTCCTATTTCTCTTATCTTTCCTGTCACTTCTTATTGCTTTTCTTTCCTTTACAGGTGGCTTTACGTAAAGTGACAAGCCAAATGGTTTCCTGTAAGCCAAGAAACCATTTACAATGCTGGGTGGTAACCATATAACCAAACCAAACGTGCTCCCCATGTGTCAGCAAGTGGGTTGGTGGAGGCTTAATGCCCCTCCCCATAAAATAAATAACTCAAGGTCAAATGGCCATCTCTTATGGGATTACGGCATCTGGCAATAGGTAGATAGATAGATAGATTATCTTCTTCCTGAATATTTAACTTTGTTTTTATGATTTTTTTTTTTATAGCTAGAACATCTTTTTCTAGACAGTATTGTTCTCTTGATTAATTCATTTATAGGTACCATTTGATTTGATGAAACTTTTGTTACCTACTTTACAGTGAATATGATACTGAAGTCAGTTGAACTTAATTTTTGTCTTTTATAAACAGTTTCGTTTGGACCTCTTTGTCTCTCATTACCTCCCCAGCTCAGGAGCCGTGGCCAAATGATGTGAAACTGTATCAGCAATATGAGGTGGAACAGATCCTCCTTCCTGACAATGCCAACTGCTTGGCTGTTCAGGCTTTCCTCAAAATGTGTCAGCTTAACTACTCCCTAGAGATGCGGGGCAATGCTGAATACATGTCTCCAAGTGGTAAGTACAGCACAAACTACTTAGGAGAGAATGTGGTGAGCTGTTTGGTTTTAACTGTACTGTATACAAGACTTGACACTTGGTATTGATCTAAGATATAATCTGGCAATGTCATTTGTACAGTAATCTGACTTAGTTCTGTCGAAGATTATATTACATATATATTTTTTGCAGTAGTTTGACTAATCTCTGGAATATATACATTCAGTATATATATATGTACTGTATATATATATATATATATATATATATATATATATTTGTCTATCTATATAAGTAAAACCTCACTATAACGGACTATTTGGGGCCCAAACCATTTCGAAAATTATACTCATTTCGGAATTATACTCAGTTTCATGGAAATTTTTCTTTAAATGGGGAAGAAAAACAGTGGAAATTCTTGTGCTGTCTCAGTCTTCCACTAAATTGGTGTACGTTAAATTGAGCATCTGCTGTATACTGTATACTTGTATTGTATATAGTATATATTCCTGTCTATATACTGTATATTTTTATATATACTTTAATATATATATATATATATATATATATATGTGTGTGTGTGTGTGTGTGTGTGTATTTGTGTGTGTGTGTGTGTGTGTGTCTGGATGTTGCTCGTCCTCACCCTGCCCAAGGGTGGGAAAGGAGGTGTGGATGATGATGATGATGATATACAGTAATCCCAGTACTATCCAGACACCCACTGTCCGGACTCCCCACTTACTGGACATTGTGGGCCTGGACCTTTAGAGCCCAAAAGTGGCCAAAAAAAGAAAAAAAATCCCCCCCAAATCCGAGTTTTTTTGCACCCGCAATTTGAAATTGGTGTGCAGCGCCGAACAGCTGTGTTTATGCATGGCCCCTTCACCCCTCCCTTCCTCCTCCCTCACCAGTTACTGCCTAACCACCGTCGTGAGTAGATGTTCATCGCAATGGATGTCGCACGTACTTGTTTTTGTGAATAAACGGTGAATAAACTGCAATACCTCACCACTAGACCACATGGGAATTTACAGTGTCGTGTAGCGTTAAGAAATTAGAGTTTAGAGTGCAAAGGATTAAGTTTGGAGTGCAAAGTGGTGGTTGAAACTGGCGGTTGAAACTGGCATGCCGCGATTAAGAACAGAATGTGCAGTGTTAAACAATTATAACTCACAGTGCAAAGAATTAAATGTAGCACAACACTGGATTGCTGTATGTGCTTCAAGAGCATTTTCACCACTGCCAGAGCCTTAAGCGGGCCATACATGCATAGGCGGGTCCGTCCGGCGGCCTGAAGAGGCTGGCCTCAACGAACAATGCTGTGCCCACACACGATTCAGTCGGCCTCACGTCTCAGCTCAGTTGCAAGCGAAATGCCGTGGCGTGAGGGTGGCCATGGATGCTGTGCTGCCCACAGTTGACCTGGAGCTGTATGCTATTGGGGATGTTGCTGCGGCCTATATTGCAAATAATAGAAAGAGGAGGAAAAAACAGACCAAATGGGCAAAAGACTGGTTGATCAGAAGGAGTAAATTTCCCTATCTGACTATGTTGAAAGAATTGCGGTGCGAGAAAAATGTCTTGTTCAATTACTTGGTGATGGACGAAGATTCCTACCTGCAGCTGTTGTCACTGATTTCCCCAATAATAAAGAAGAACAATACATACCTGTATGAGGAGTGCTATTTCGCTGCATGAAAGACTGACAGCCACACTTAGGTTTATTGCCACAGGTTGCTCGTACAAGGATTTAAAATTCTCTCACACAACTGACACAAGACTGATGCCTGATGGCCTGCGGTACCCCACACACGCTTAATTTGCCTGAACTTGACTGGAGCCTGACCACGAAAATCTGTCCGCGACAGATCCCAGGACGACCGTTGAGGCCGCCTGCGCAGGCTTCTGTTCCCTATCCACACAAGCCCGGGTTTGCCTGAATGGGCCAGCCACTTCAGGCCACCGGACGGGCTCGCCTGTGCGTGTATGGCCCGCTTTAGAGGAGGCGGCCACAGACGTGTTGCAAGTACCCTATACACTAATATTTTCCATACTCACTTCTAATTCCTTATTCTCTGGTTCCTTTTCCTTTCTTTCATGTTTTATGTCCATTCTTTGTGTGAATAGGGTCGTAAATAGGTGCTATACATGTCCGGTAGGGAGTTATTTAGATGACTTTCAAAGTTAGGCTGGGTTAGGGTCCATAAGTACCAGTCCAGGAGGCAGGGGCCCACTATCCGGATGGACCCACTTTCCGGACATGCCTTTGGCTCAATTAAATTGGATAGTGGAGGGATTACCGTATAGCCATCCATCCCTCATCCAATCCTATGTCACCCCATGAGGAGCCTAGGAACCTGGGGCTAGGAAAGTTGGTCCTGACATTTAAGGTGAGAGCAACCAGCCTCACTCGTCCCTGAGTGGCATTATGTGAGCAATAAACCCTAACCACTTGTTGGATATTAATGTGCACCGGCCCAGTCCAATTGGAGCACCGTGATTTCTCACTAAACCACCAGGCACCATAATTTGGTTATGTGGTTACCACCCTGTGTAGTAAATGGGTTCATGGTGTACAGGAAACCATTTGGCTTATCACTCAGTGTAGAATCATCCATAGGCAGAAGGAAGAGGAAAAATGAAGGAAAGAAAGACAAAAGAGGGAGTGTAAAGTCAACCATAGGCAGAAGGAAGAGGAAAGAAGACAGAAGTGGAAGGAAGGAAGAGAGGATTGAGTGAGTGGATGGTGGGTGCCCCCACCTACTACCAATATATATATATATATATATATATATATATATATATATATAGTGATGATGATAAAGTGCCACAAATGTACCACTACCTTATAGTTTATGCCATTATATATGGTACAGGTCCTCATTATTGTCAAGGATGTGATACAAAAATCTCAACTTTGCATACATTTGGTGCTATAAATTATGGACCTGGCAAATGAGATTTACAGGTTTTGTTGAAGCTGTAAGTGACAATATTTCTTTGATTTACTGAGGAATTAGGAGAAATACATTGAGGTGGTTTGGCCACGTGGAGAGCATGGGGAGTGAGAGACTAATGCAGAGAGTGTGTGCGGGTGAGGTGGAGAAGGGGAGAGGTAGGGGGAGGTTGAGGATGAGATGGAGGGATGGAGTAGAGAGATATTTGAAAGAGGGGTGTGTGAGCTGGGAGCAAGACAGTGAAATGGCATTGGACAGGGTGACTTGGGGATTTGTTTGTGGCCATCCCTTATGGGATTGAGGCATCTGGCAATAGATAGGAAGATAGATATTGAGGAATTGGCAAAGAACAAAAAGGTAGTATAGGCCAGTAGTGAGAACTTTATGTACTATATACTGTTACTTAGCAGACACTTGCCTTGTGCATGTATCGAAGTAGCGAGAAGGCTGTGGAGGGGCCAGTGCGGGCAGCAGCAGCTGTATTCTTGGATGCTATGGCTGCCATTTTGAGTATGTGTGGTGTGGCAGTCTATCAATTCAGGCAATGAATATTCCAGGCCTAGTTGCTTATTGAATTGTTTCATGTACTTGCATTTTTCTGCATTTAAGAATGCTGTACAAAGTTAGATATAATATTATTTGCATTGTAGATAAGAAGTATAGTACATTTTAAAGTTCTGTATGTGTGTATTGCAGTATTTTTTGTATGGATTTGTTGCTTACAGTTTACACAGATTTGGCCAAGATGCATTTGAAATGTGTTGTATTCTATGGTTCTGTCTTTTCTACTGCCTTAGGATTCTTGATAAAGCTTTCCTGAAAATTAAAATGCAGAAATAATAATTAGACATTTTCACTTTTCAAGACATACAGCACACTGTAGCACAGGACTGTGCTATGTTATATAGGATATAGAAGTTCACTTTGCTCAGTTGTAAATCAACCAAACTTCTCACAAATATCATGTCTCCAGATTGGTAAACAAGATACCTTTTGCTGAGTTAGTTTCTTGACTGAAAAAATATTTTATAAATAATGTAACTTCTGTACAAGGCTGAGCATATCAGTGGGAAAGGGGTTGTAATATGTATGACCTGAATGAGTTAACTAAATTAAGGAAAGGGTTAGAAGGCATTTACAGTAAATCAGAATAAACAGAGTACAGTAAAAGTCCTGTAATATGAATGGCAGAGGACCGAGGGTCTTTTGGACTCTTACTTATTTCCGGACTGTTGGGAGGGACCTTTGAAAACATTAGAAATATATACATGATCATTAAATAAACCTTTACAATGATATGGGTTATTGTTTTACCAACTGGAAATGCATAGAAGTGTAGCTGAGTAGTTACAGGCCGGTACATCCAAGTCCAAGGGCAAGTCCAAGCCAGATAAATCCTTAGAAAAAAAACAGAAAATTTTGAAAAATTACGCCTTGAAAAATTCGGAGTACTGTATTGGGATACCGGTACTGTACCTCTGAATCCGGGTTATTGGTGGTCGGATTGGAGGACTCTTACTGTATTGGTATTCAGAATCCTGAAAGATGGGAGAAGTTATGTCCTTAGCCCTTTGTGAAAAAATGTAACCCAGAAAGCTATGTGGGGACTTGAAAGACCCCAACTTAATTTTTTTGTTTTCTGCCAATTCACATGGTTACTAGTGTTAAATTTTGTACATGTGTTGCCCAGGACACAGCATATGTAGCCAATCCACCTGGTGTCCCTTTTGTGTTTTATTTTTTTGTGTTTTTTAATGAAAGCAAAATTTGCAACTCCATTACATGTCACTCATGCTTTTTGTGCGTCAGTAATTTCTTAGTAAATTGCAGAAATATTACCACCAAAAGTTTGTTAATATGTACAAAACTAATTTGCTACTGTAGCTCCTCAGCTTATGGCACCAATTGTGTGAGAAAAGTTGTGATTTCTGGATGACATTCTTGACAGCAAGACCAGCAGTGCATTGCCTAACTGTATCCAAGCAAGTAAGGGTGACATTCCACTGCTGCAGTGTGTTTCCTACCATGTTGTGATTACTGTGATGGAAGATGGTGTCTGTATAATCACGATAATATTCCTACTGTGGGGTTGGGTGGGGAGATGATGACAATGATAGTGACTAGTGTCATTATAAGATAGAGAGGGAGGGGGGGAAATGTCAAGATAATGATGATATTGTATATCTGTATCTTAGCAAATAACAGTGGTATTAGACTGGACCAGTATTCTGCATGTGTGGTGGCGTGTGGTGATTACCGTGATGGAGGCTGGGTGTATGCATCATGATCCTAGTAATTATCCAACTTGGGGGCCAGGCTGCCACCACTAAATTACCCAAGATTATGGTGATTTAACGTGAGCGTTGGACGGAGAGGGTGGTGCTGTGGGAAAGGGAAGGGGAAATGGGGCTGGATTGGGTGATGGGAAGCAGAAAATGGAGGGGAGGGGGGATAAATGTGAGTGAGGAAAAGGGAAGAGGTACAATGATGTTGGGTGAGGATGTGGTTATGAGATACAGAAAATGGAGAAGTAAATGTGAATGTGAAGGAAGAATAGATAGTGGAGAGTCAGGGTAAGGAAACGGGTTTGAAAGAAGTAATGGAGACGAAAGGATAAAATTTGAAGTAAAGTGACTGGTTGAGGAAATGACGATATACATCATGGAGAAGTTATTGTGAATGGGAGGAGAATTAGGTTGTGGGAAGTGTGAGAGGAAATGGGAGGGATTAACCTGTTCAGTACAATGACTTTTTAAAGCTTGTTCATGCTATCAGTTGGTAATTTTAAGTGGTTTAGTAATACTCCTTTTAGTGAAGGGGACACTGAATGCGGTATTTAACCCCTCCATATTGAAGAATGTCTCCTAACCTGACTAAAATCATGTACAGTATACACACACTCACACACACACACACACACACACACACACACACACATATATATATATATATATATATATATATATATATATATATATATATATATATATATACACACACAAACATATATATATATATATATATATATATATATATATATATATACACAGCATGTTATTGAATGCCAACAAACTTGGGGAATGGATTCCCCATTGAAAAACAAATCCACTTCATGCTAAAGGGAAATGCAAAAATATGATCCACTGATGAGTTACAGGCGTAATTTACAGTCTGAACAAACTATGTATTAAGAACCTAACTTACACTAAATGTAGCAGAAATTAAATAATATAGGACCACTGAAATGGCGGGTTGCCATCACATGCCATCAAGGATATTTTAATTTCCGTTTATGATAAATATAAATAATTCACATTACTTTATATATACATATTCTGTTTGTATTATTTATATTACGGTATATGACGTTACCATGATTCACAGTTTCACACAACAGTGTAGATATTTAAAGAAAAAATGTTTTTTAAACAGCGCGGGGAATGTGTTTGTCCCAATGCTGGTGACATCTACCGGAATATTAGCTTTTAAAGCACCCCATTATGCCGCACATACATTGATAGAAGGACGATGCTGATACCCTCTATGCAAGGTTATATGGGGATTGGCCTCATCCCAAGCATGTATAATGTGACTGTTAAACATCCCTCTTCTTGTGAATGATGCCTCATCTGAGAACAGTGTCATGCTCGGAAAATCAGGATTGAGTGCTGTTTGGTCTAGGAACCACAGACAGAAAGTTGAGCGTCTTGGGAAGACCTCTGGGAGTACATGCTGAACTTTCTGGAAGTGGTAGGGGTGAAGGAGCTGATCGTGAAGCACACTTCATGCTGTAAAATGACAGACCCCAACAGCATTTACCAAACCGCGAGTGCTTGCTTGAGGATTTGTTGCAATGGCCTTTAGGATAGTCTCTTCATTTTGGGGTATACGAACAAAACATGGTCGTCCTGTTTGTGCCACATCCCACTTAATGGGTCCTCTCTCCCTCTATCGATGTAAATGTAGTGTGATGTGGATGCTGCCGCTGCGGAAATCTTTCTGCATAAAGACGCGCAGCTTCCCAACCATTTCCGATCGCAGCACCATAGGTTAGGTGCATGTCAGTCAGCTCCGTAAACGACTATCGCTGCATCCTGTTGACCTGGAGAAACAGTGACCATACAATCAGTACGGTAACATAGACAAGGGTACTGTATCTTTAGCCCTCACGTAACGGACAGATTGTGGAGCTATAATTAAACAGCGCTGCATCATCAGTTCGAGGTTGGGTATTAGTGAACAAAGCCAGGTTCATCATCTGGGCTCGAGGCTTTATCACACGCAGTAAAATAAATCTGCCAGTTTCGTAAATGAGGGATGTTAAGTTGTTACCGGTACTGTGTTCGTGATACTGGGTTACGTTAACAGTAGTGCACACGTGTAACATGCTGAGTAAGAGTACAACACCTAAGGATATGGCTGAAGTCAACTGATTGGCAATGTAGTGAATTGGTAAATGTACGGTACATACATCCTTACTTGCAGACAACAAGCAGACATTATGAATGACCAAGAAAGCTCTAGCAAACTGAACTGGTATTCGTCTCACACACACACACACACACACACACACACAAACGTCATACAGTGCCTACAGGTCTTATCAGGTGGAAACCCAAGAGTACTGTAGGGAGTGCTGTTGCATATTCCCTTCAAGATAGATTCTGTGTGGGTCGATCAGTGTTTCAGTGCCTCGGATTTTGGTCGAATCTCCTCTAATGTCGAAGCAAGCTATGTCCTTAGTTCGTATTATTGCAAGTGTGTGAAAAGGGTTTGTATTTATTTGTAAAATATCGTACTTGAACGAGCGAAAAAAAAAAAAAAATCACAGCTCAACCCTGCCCCATAACCAGTGTTCGGACACCTGGCACAGACTTTGCCTTCAACATTGCGCCCTGTGACCAGAGTTGCAAATGTTTTAACATCTCTCCCGCTACGTTCGCTTGGGCACATGTTAGTTTCCTGCTAAACACATTATTCAGCAACATACTGTATCTACATGCCTGAATTCATTCAAAACATGTAAACAGGTAATCCTGATACAACTGTTGTATTTGATTTCACAGTGTAACTGTTACATGATACGTTCGGTGTTTAGAGAATTCCTGGCAACTCTGTTGCGTTACATTTCCTATTAGTCATTTATCTCCTTAATTACGCATTTCTAGTGAAAATGGTATAGAACTAGAATATTTTATTTTCAACTATACAACCAATCCTCAAAGTTTGTCGGTGGTGTTCAGTAACACCCTGTATACAGTATATATATATATATATATATATATATATATATATATATATATATATATATATATATATATATATATATATTAGTGAAGGGATTAGCACCAGTCAGAGGGGTCTCCTAATCTGATTGCTGTCAATTGATTTTGACCAGGTAAAAAATATATATATGTTATTCAAGGAGTTAATGGAATTCTATCATGCAAGTCTCTCGTAAGGCAAATAAGATAGTTTGGTGTTAATGTGGATAAAATAAAAAGTTCTAATATTGAAGGTGTTAACTAGGAACAATGGAAAGGGTGGCACTGAGGGATAATGGGGGAATAAGTGAGAGTGTGAGGGTAGAGTGGGGGAGGGAAGGAAAGGATTGCATGGAAAGGAAGAGGAAGTAGGGGAGTAGAGGGACTATGAGGAGGCAGAAGTTATGGAGAAGAAAAGAGAAAATGTGGAGTAAAAGGAAGGTGGAGCGAGTGGTTATGGGGGAAAAGAGAATAGGAAGAGTAAATGGGAAAGGATGTGATATGGTAGATTTCTATGAAAGCAGAGAGTGAGTGAGTTCATCAATGCCCTGACATTGTGGTTATGCATAATGAGATGTTTACCTTCATTGGCTTTCCTGTGAACTCATTTGTATATTCCAGGTGGAATGTGAAGGACGCTTTTCAGTTTGTGGAATTGGGTGAATGTTGCCAGCAACTGCTTTTATCAGGATTTGTTTTGTGTGTGTGTGTGTGTGTTTGTGTGTAACGTCTGTCTGCGTGTGTACCATCTGTCTGCCAGTCCGCCTGTCAATGCACACAGTGTATAATTCATGGTAATGTAGACCACAGGGTGACGGAAGTTGTAAAGAGAAAGAGAGAGCGAGGAATATTGCAATAGCAGCCAGTGTGTTGTAGTTGTACTTCCCTGGTCACCTTAGTGGCGACCCAAATAACACACACACACACACACACACACACACACACACACACACACACACACACACACACACACACACACTTGAAGGACACTTAAATACTTTACCACCCAGCCCTACCGTACCACAGCTGTCCCCAAACCTGAACTAAATTGTCTTGCAGGAGGAAGGGTACAGTGAATAATAGTTGTTGTTGTGCTAGGATTAATAGTTTTTTGTTTTCTTTTACCTCTTCACCAGTAGGGTGTTTGATAAAATCGTCTTGAATCATTTAGAATAGACGGATTTAAAATAAGTTATTGTGCATAAGGGGTTAATGGAGATGTTTTCGATCCCTGCCACTATATGTTTCCCGTTCAGCGAATAGAAGTCATGTAGTGGTAGCAGTGGTAAGGTAATTAAAAAAATAATAAAGCTTAACACCTTCAGCCTGAGAACTTCCAGACTGTTTCATTCAGCTAAGGGGAGAGTTGTTGAACTTGAGTTATGAATAGCCCTTGTGTTGAGTAATAGCATTGAAGAACATTGTTTGTGGTGCAAGTGGCTCTCCTAAGCTTGATAAAGTGGCCTGGTGGTAGCAAGAGTGATGAATTGGTATTGAAGGAGGTAATGTTGAGGTTGAGATGATGGATGATAATGGTGCCCTTGGAGCTGGTAATATATGGCATATCCTGTGATATATGCTCTAGTGTAGATTAATGTTTTTTATTGATAATGGCGATTGAGGTCACTGTCTGTCTGCCTCCGTCTGTCTGTCTGTCTGTCTGTCTGTCTCTCTCTCTCTCTCTCTCTCTCTCTCTCTCTCTCTCTACCTGTGTTGCAATTTTTTCCATTCCTTTTTCTTTTAGCCCGGTTCTCGTCTGGGATAAGGTATATAGCAGGATATAGATAAATAGACAGAGAGACAGGTATTCCCAACGTCTCCAGCTTTCAGAGGAGTAAATTTTGGATGCAGGTGGGTGCATGGATGAAGTGATGGGTGTATGGGATGGTTGGTGGATGGTTGTGTTGGATGCATGGTGGATGAATGGATGGATGGTTGTGTGAACGAATGGGTTGGGTGATCGATTGATGGGTGGATGATAGATGGTTGCTAAATGGATGGATCAGTGGGTGTGTTAATGTTTGATGGATGGATGGATGGTTGGAAAGTTGAATTGGATGGATGGATGGATGGAGTGTTGAATGGTTGACTACTTGAAGGATTGATGGTTTAAGTAGGCAGGTGAGTGTCTGAATGGACGGTTGCATGAATGAATGGATGGATGGATAGTTGTATAGTTGATGGATGGATGGATGGTTGTATGAGTGGATGGATGGATAGATGGTCTCAGTGGTGAGTGGTTAGTTAAATAGTTGACTGACGGATGAAAGTATGAATGAATGAAGTTAGTTGGACTGATGGATGGTAGGATGGTTGTATGACTCGCTGTCCTTGTTAGATGGTTGATGGATGGATGGATGGTTGTATGAATGGCTGGATAGTTAGATGGTTGATGATGTATGATTGTATGAATGGATGGATGATTGTTGATTGATGAATGGATGGATGGATGGATGAATGGCTGGGTAGTTAGTTGGTTGATTTAGGGTTGTATGAATGATGCCTAGTTGGGTGGTTAATTTATGCATGGACGGTGGTTGTATTAATGGATGAAGAGTAGGATGGTTGATTGATGGATGGAAGGATCGTTCTATATATGGATGGAGTTGAACGGTTGTTTGAAATGATGGGTAATTGGATGGTGGATGGGTGGATAAGTGGATAGTTAGTGGATGGATTTCTCCTTCCCACTCCCTCCTCTCTGTCATTCCCCTTATCTCTCCCGTTCTTATCTGCAGAGAGAGAGAGAGAGAGAGAGAGAGAGAGAGAGAGAGGGAAATAAAGTGAGGTGGAGGTGGAGGAGTAGGCGTGATCAATAGCAACACCACAGCTGCCCCAACCGCTCTGCCCTGCCCTCATCTGTCTGGCCCTACTCTGCTCTACCCTGCCTTGCCTTGCCTTGATCTGTCTTACCTTAGTTTACTCTGGTCTTCCCTGCCGTGCCGTCTCCTTGTCCTGCCCCCTTCCATCCCTGCCCTGTCTTGACCTTTCCTGTCCTGACCTGCTCTGCTCTGCATTGTCTTGTCCAGCCGTTCCTTGTCTTTCCTTGCCTCGCCCTGCCCTATCCTGCCCACCTCAGCGTGCCTTGCCTTCCCTTACCCTTGCCTTCCAGGCCCTTCCCGACCCTGCCCTGCCTTGCCTTGCCCTGTCTTGCCTTGCCTTAGCTTTCCCTGCCCTACCCTACTCTTCCCTTCCCTTCCCTTCCCTTCCCTTCCCTGTCTTGTCTTGCCCTGCCTTTCTCTGCCTTGCCTTGCGTTACCCATCCTTGTCTTGCTCTGTCCTGACATCCCCGCCTTAGCTTGCTCTACCCTGAGAAAAGAAGGACGGCTGAGAGAGAGAGAGAGAGAGAGAGAGAGAGAGTCACGGAGGAGGGAAAAGAATGACAGAAGAAAAAGAAGTTCAGAGATAGTATGAGGGAGAAGAAGAAGAAATGCAGGTGCCGCTGCTGCTGATGATGACGACAAAGAAGAGAAAGAACAATGAGAGAGAGAGAGAGAGAGAGAGAGAGAGAGAGAGAGAGGACAAAGTGAAAGGAGATAAAAATGGAGACAATAGACGAGGAGGATAGGCAAAGAGAAGGAAAGGAGGCAGAGGAAAGAGAGGAAAGGGATAACAGCTCGTGAACAGGAAGAAAAAATGGGCAATAGAGAAGAGGAGGAAGAGGAGAGAAAAAGAGTCGGAAAGGAAGAGGGGGAGGAGGAGGAGGAGGGAGGGAAGGGAGAGGAATAAGAGATATGGAAGTGAAGAAGAGGAAGAGGAGGAGGAATAGATGAAGTTTGAAGGGAATAGGTGAGGAAGAGGAGGAGCAGGAGGTGAAGAACAGAGGAGAAGATTAAAGTGATAGGAGCTATTTTAGGAGTGCATGTGAGACCCCTGGGAAAGATAGGTGTGTGTGTGTGTGTGTGTGTGTGTGTGTGTGTGTGTGTGTGTGTGTGTGTGTGTGTGAACGCAACAGGATATGGGTGTGTGTTGGTAGTGGTCTGATGGGTGTTGGTGGTATGTAAAATTTGTTGGCATTGTGGTATGCAACTGATGGTACATGGAATAACCCCACCTCCAACCGTGCAATATACATGCAGAACTGGGAAATTGCTTAACCAGGTAGAGGGATGAATAGATGAAATTTATGCCCTCATTTCAATTGACTTTTTCATAATCTTGCTACCGTCAGACGATTTTATGTATTACAGGAAAGGCACCTTGTTGGTAAGGGGTTAGATATAGTCTTCCTTAGCTGCCCTTCGATAACGTCTTTTATTTTTCATTCTTGCTGAAGTCAGAAGATATTATTCACTTCATAGAAAAGGAACAGCTTCAGTTATGATGATGGTGATATTGATGTTGATGTTAATGATTAATTGTTAATGTATCAAAGACCCTTCTTGGTGAAATGCTAAAAAATGTCATTAGGCTCTTCTTCGTGAGTGTGGTGACCTTCTTCGCCAACCTGTTCTTTGTTGGTGTTGTGAGGTGTTTCTTATCCCTCCGTTGTGCAACCCCGGGTCCTTCAGTCCATCACTCATGCCACCGTAATCAGAGTGCCATAGGAGACCTCTGTGGGGATCTTTTTTACAGATTTATTTGGCATGTTACACGTTGACATTCTGTGGTACGTTATTGACCTGCATTTCAATTTATTATAGACATACAGCAGTTCCCGTCAGTAACACTCTAGGGAATAGTAAGGTGTACTGGGTAACATTAACAGCTGAGAAGGAGGAGGTGTGAAAGTTTCATACCCCCTAAAGCACGAGCCATGGACTGACCGTGATAGTAATGTTGTGTATGTGCAGCCAGGGAGGAGGAGATTACGTGTGTGTGTGTGTGTGTGTGTGTGTGTGTGTACAGTATCGGTCAGTACTGTAAGTAGGCTATTGTGCACATCCATCTCCATCACCACTGTGGATTCCTGCTACACCATATTTTGTGGAAATAGGACTGGGATGATGATGATGATGGAAATGTACGGTATTTGTAGCGGTGACACAGTGCCAAAAAATACACATACTGTAGTAGTAGTAGTAGTAGCACAGCAATAACAACTACTACTACTACTACTACTATTGACGCTAGTAGTAGTAGTAGTAGTAGTAGTTGTAATAGTATAGTGGAAGTCCGGTAGTATGAAGAGTGGTGTGGGGTGGGGTGAGGTTGGGTGAGGTGAGTGTAAGTGTTAAAGGTGGCAGCGCGGTGCTTGCTTCACGTGGACACACACCCTGTGTTAAAGCTGCCTAACCCACTCTCACGTACGCACACACGCACCACCTGGATAGGCAGGCCGAGGCAGACTACCGGCTAGACAGTGAGGCAAGATGAAGAAGGAGGCGGTTAGATGAATAGGAAAGTTAGTGGTTAGATGCACAGGTAGACATGTAGGCAAGTATGGGGAAATGGATAGATAGGGTGAGGCAGACTGCAGGGTGGACTGAGTGATAGGCCGGTAGAAAGCTTGACGGATTGTGAGGGGGTGAGGCAAACAGGCAGATGGATGTGTAGGCAGGAGTAGGGTAGACAGGTGGCTTGGTGAGTAGGAAGGGCCGGTGGCTAGATGGATAGGAAGGGATGAGGCAGGGAGGTGGACAGATGGATAGGTAGGGTTGAGGCAGACAAGTGGATAGATGGATAGGTAAGGAAAAAGTAGGTTTGTGGATAGATGGATAGGTAAGGAAAAGGTATGTTTGTGGATACATGGATAGCTAGGGGTAATGCAGACAGGAAGGTGTGAGGAAAGGTAGGTAAGTGGCTAGATGGATAGGCAGCAAGGAAGGAGGCAGGTGGATCGAAAAACTGGTAACACACACGAATAAAAGAGAGAGAGAGAGAGAGAGAGAGAGAGAGACTGGCTGGCTGGCTGATTGATTGACGAGATAAATAGATAAGCGAGCGAGTAGGCTGGCGCTGGGTTAGGCAGGTAGGCAGGCAGACAGGTAGGTACGCTGGTCGATTGTCGCAGGAGGTAACAAAGTAAGCAGGAAGGTAACTTGATTGTTGTGGTAAGTAAGTAGATAAGTTGATTGGGCATTTAGGTACGTAGGAAGTAAGTTGACTGCTGTAGGAGGCAGGTAGGTAGTTAGGCAGGTACGAGTAGGTAGCCAGGTCGGTCGACTTAGGTAGGTCGAGTGCCACAGGAAATAGGTAGGCAAGTAGATCGGTTGATTGTCTCAGCACGTAGGTAGATGGGTATATTTCTTGATTTAAGAGTGCCGTGAATTTTCCAAACAGAAAAATTACCCACATTAGGAAAGTTGTTCATTTAGGAGATACAAAACTTTCTGCCTTACTTACAATAGACCTTCTTTAGGTATGGAGAGCGTCCAGGTCGGGCCGAAACTGTCGTAACTTCAATAAAAGTTTCTTCCAAGTAGGTAGGTAGATTGATAGTTGAATGCCGGAAGTATAGGTAAACACAGACGAGAGACACGGAGGCAGGAACTGAACGTCAAGTGCCACGGGAGGTGGGCAGAACAAGAGAACACCCACGTATAGTGGATGGATAGGGAAGGATGATGATAGATGTATGAGACTATGGGCAGATAAAAAGGTGGGAAGGATGAAGGTAGATGTATGGGCAGAGAACAGAATGTGGGAAGGATGAAGGTAGATATATGGGCGGATAAAAAGATAGGTAATGCCTCTAATGATGGAAGAGAAATAACAATGCAAAGGATGTAAACCAGAGATTACATGGCATCCTCAGTCGATCCATTCGTAGGCGAGTAGTATTCACTGTGATATAAAGAGCTGAATGCTGTAAAAACCCAGCTTGAGATATAGCGTACCGCTGAAGAGGAAGGTAACTGACCTCGAAATTTCCAGAACCAACCTTTAGTAATACAACCAGTGGATTTTTACTACACCGGTTTTTTTTTACTCTAACGTGGCCTAAAATTGCCATCTCTCCATCTTGAATGTTGAGTGGTAACAATAGGTTAACACTAGAGTACAACGCTAGTCATGAAGTGTGTAGGTACATCCGAGGTAGTCCCCTTTTTTTTTTTAATTTTTTGAATCAATAAACTACGTGAAATAAGGTATAGAAGGACGAAAATGTGGGCCACGTTAGAGTAAAAATGTTACAGTACGATCCATTCTTACATAGTGTCACTTAGGGAGGTAAGTAGATCGACGGGTGGGTATGTAAGTAGGCAGGCAGGTAGGAAGATAGGTAGGTGGGTGAATGGGGAGGTAAGTGGATAGTTAAGTAGGTAAGTAGGTAGTTAAGTTGAGCGGCAGGTTATGTGAGTAGATTGAGTTGGTATGGTAGGTTTGAGACAGTAGGTAGGTAGATGGGTTGGTGGGTACGGAAGCATTCAGGTGGGTAGGATGATATACAGGTAGTTGGGGATGAAGTTTAATTGGAGAGGTGGGTGGTGTGGTAAATAGGTTAATTAAGTAGGTACAGGTGCGTGGGTGGGTAGATAGGAAGGTTCATAAGTCGGTCCCCTCCTGCCTCTGTGATTCTGCCCCCCCACCCCACCCACCTTTCCCGGCCTTCATTTTCCCTCCATCTCTTTCTCAGATCCTCCTCCTCCTCCTCCTCCTCCTTTTTCTAGTCCCTTCATCCGTGTTCCTCCCTGTCAGCCTTTGCTACCTTTCTTTCCCATCCTCCTCTTACCTCATCCCTCTATGTTCCATCCCTTACCGGTTTCCTGCCTCCCCTGTCTCCCCTGCCTCCCTCCTGCTTCTGCTGCCTCGCCCAGCTACCCCCTGCCTCTCCAGTCTCCCCTGCCTCCCTATGGCCTCCACTGCCTCGTCCTGCCCCACCCAGCCTCCCACCTGCCTTTCCGTCTGTCTTTTGTCTGTCCCTTGTGTGTCCTTTATGCCCCCGTCACGTAGGCCATCCACCAGCCAGAGAGAGAGAGAGAGAGAGAGAGAGAGAGAGAGAATGATTTGTGCACTTTTCGTTAGTGTATTTATGTAACTGATGCAAAAACCACACACACACACACACACACACACACACACACACACACACACACACACACACACACACACACACACACACACACACACACACACACACACACACTGGCGTTATAATAAAAATGAAGGCATAAAAAACTTCGATTGTATCGGGAATTGATATTGGCTGTGTGTGTGTGTGTGTGTGTGTGTGTGTGTGTGTGTGTGTGTGTGTGTGTGTGTGTGTACGGCAGCGCACTGCAATACATCACATTCACCTTTTCAGAATTATACAAGAGGTCAAAGCTTTGCCCAATGCTTCGCAACGTTGCACACCTTTTCATTTTGCAACCTGTGAGTCAACGGCAGTCCTGTGCTAAAGGTTAATCTCTTTTCTGCTAGTGTCTCTCGGAAGTTGGATGTAATGTTCTGGTGGTAGGGGAAAAATAACGCAAAAAGATTTCATGTTATTACACAAATTAACACTTCGAAACAGGCGACATGTTATATTAGCTACCTCCGCCAACAAAAATTGGAGGAGGTTATGTATTTACCCCCGTTTGTTTGTTTGTCCACAG
This sequence comes from Coenobita brevimanus, assembly GCF_032717465.1. Lineage (NCBI taxonomy): Eukaryota > Metazoa > Arthropoda > Malacostraca > Decapoda > Coenobitidae > Coenobita > Coenobita brevimanus. The sequence continues at coordinate 50,469,987 of NC_137063.1, read as the reverse complement.
AAGATCTCGGAAAGTTATCGATGGATTTTAATGATATTTTGTGGATATGTGGGTCATGGTCCGAGGAAGAGTTGATTAGATTTAAGTGGTGATGTGCTTAGAGTCCCGATTCAGGACTTTTTTTTTTAAATAAATCTCAAGTCATTGGTGGATTTCAGTGATTTTGTGGATATGTGAGTCTTGGGCCAAGGAAGATGAAATTTTTGTGGTGATGAGTTGTCTGGTATAGGCGTTGTCGGAGGTATGCGGTCTCTGAGTGTTGCTTTTTTTTTTTTAATTGTTTGTTCATGTAGCCTCCAAAAGTTTTTCCTTATCTTAGGATGGAACGTCTGTAGTGGAGTTGTTGAAAGCAGGATTTAACTCTTCTTAGCTCTAAAAGTCTTTTCTGAGCTGAATAATACCATTTGGAAGTACCAGGAATGAAATCGAATCTCAGGGTTAATGGCAATTGTTTCTAACCTCTTCACTAGCAAAGACCCCTTTGAATGAATCTGTTTGGCGGTGGTAAGAGTAAAGTACTGGAAACATCTTGGTGCTGAAGAGTTGAAAGAGGATACGCAGAACACCAGATAATGTCGAGGCAAACTGGCAGGCAGGGAACTGGTAGGTAGGCTTGAAATTGGTTGGTAGACAAGAAATTGGTCGGTAAGCAGAAAGAAAATTGTTTGTGTGGCAGGAAATTGGTAGGTATGCTGAAATTGATTGGCAGGCAGGATATTGGTACGTAGGTAGGATATGGGCAGGTAAGCTAGGCAGGAAATTGGTTGGTATGCAAGAAATTGGTAGGTGGGCGGAAAACTGGTTGGTAGGTCGGCAGGAAATTGGTTGGTAGGCAAGAAATTTTGGTGGTAGGCAGGAAATTGACTGTTAGGCAGGATTTTGGTTGGTAGGCGGGGAATTGGTTGGTAGGCAGAAAATCAGTTGATAGGAAGGAAATTAGTAGGCAGGCAGGAAGTTGGTTTGTAAGTGGAAATTAGGTTGGTAGGTGGGAAATTGGTAGGTAGGCGGGAAATTAGATGGTAGGCGGCAAATTAGTTGGTAGGCGGGTTGAGCGAAAAGCTGGTGGATCGGCTAGGCAGTATGCTAGGGAGGAAATTGTCAAGCAACCCGACCAGGTGAGTTCAAGAAAGATCGGAAATAGGAAAGCATGCAGGAAATGCAAAGGTAGACGGATAGGAAGGTTGTAATTGGTAGGTAGGAAGGCAGAGGTATATGCAGACATGAAATAAGTTACTGGTAGTCAGGGAGATAGGAACAAGTGTATGCAGACGGCGAGGTAGGAAAAACTTGATAAATAGGGATAGGTGCATGCAGAGAGGAAGGTAGGAACAGGTACCCAGGGAAGTAGGAAGGGACAGGTGTGTGTGGACAGGAAGGGATTGTAGGCATGCTTCCATGCATACGTGCAGACAGAGAATTTAACAAAAATACACACACACACACACACACACACACACACACACACACACACACACACACACACACACACACACACACACACACACACACACACACACACACACACACACACACAGAGCAGGAATAAAGCGGTAGGCAGGTCGGTAGTTGTGGATAGAAAAAAGGCGTACAGAGGTAAGAATGTAGTTAGGTATGTTGAAGGGAGAAAGTAGGAAGAAGTGTAGGTAGGCATGAGTGTAAACAGGTAGGAGGTTAAGCAGACCACATGTAAGATTGTAGTTTGTGGTGCTGTTAAAAATGTGAAGCCTGCATGCAAGCGCGGTGACCTTCCTTCCTCTACCATCATCAGCTGTTCATATTCTTTTTTACTGTATAAGCCTGGTTCTTCTTTTCATTTGCTTTCTTATAAATTTCGTTGATAAAGGTTTCAGCATGCTTGCATGCGTTGGCCTTGGTCACCTAATGGCGGCTTTCCATGCTGCTCGATCTCTGGCAACCTTATTCAATCCCTTATGCCTGAGGTCACATTGTGACTTCGTCCCAGGTCTTTTTCAATCTGCCTCTTCCAACCCCATCCCCCACCCCCAGCGTTCATACCTCCCACTTTCTGCACCCGGTTGTCATTCCCCATCCTCTCCACGTGCCCCAAACCATTTCAGTCTCCCTCACATCATCACACCACCAATACACTCCAGCCCCCCCTCCACACACACACACATAGAATACTAGCAGGGGTATCCGACGTAGCCCGGGCCAAAAAAGGCGACCACTGTAATCCTCTTTGTTCTAGTTCAGTCCTTTCTATTCCAGAACGACCATGTACCTCTTCTGCTTTTGAAGAGGGGTTATAAGAGGTCCAGGAACTTTCTGTTTCAGCCTTTGTAGACTAACGCAGAGTATTTGTGCGCACTAGTTTACTGTTACTGGTGATCTCAAATGACCTCCGACTGGTGACCTCAAGTGACCTTGGATGTCAACCTCACATAGCCTATGTCCGAACTGGAGGTCATGTGAGTCTTCATGCCAAAAATTGGGCTGCTGGGTCCAGTTGTTTGAGCGTGTATTACCGGCGACCTCATATGACCTCCAATTTGTGATCTCAGATACCTCGGATGTCACCTTACAGCCTATGTTCGAGCTGGAGGTCATGTGAGTCTCCATGCCAAAAACTGGGATGCAGGGGTACCCGGCGTTGCCCAGGCCAAGAAGGCAAACACACAACCGATGACTTCAAATGACCCAGATCTGAATTTTGACCCCGCTAAAACCATCCTTGGGTCACCCCAATTCAGAATATATATGGGTCTTGGAGTCTCAGGCCCTTGGTTTGGGCGTGATTGAAGGACACACACACACACACACACACACACACACACACACACACACACACACACACACACACACACACACACACACACACACACACACACACACACACACACACACACACACACACACACACACACACACACACACACACACACACACACACTCCGAGCGTGCATGCCAGCTGAATACTTTTTCCTTCTATATTATTATCCTCGTCATGCAAACTCAGTATTCTTCCTCGGGAATTATCGTTATCATCTCCTCCTCCTCATCCACATCCTCCTCATCCTTCTCCTCCTCCTTCGCATTATCATCAGATTATCATTATTATTATTATTATTATTATTATTACTACTACTACTACTACTTTTTATTGTTATCCACCTCCTCCTCCTCCTCCTTTGCTTCTCTGCCTTTTAAATTGTTTTCTTCTTTATCGTCATTTTCTTTTCTCGTTGTCTTATTCTCTTCCTTCGTCGTCATTATGTTTCCTTCTCTCTCTTCCTTCCTTACTCACCTCTTTTTATTTTTCTTTCTTTCCCCTGTCATCTTCCCTCCACCTACACTTTCTTGTTCAGGGTCGTATCTCGGTTTTACTCTCCTGTATTCTTCCAGTCATCGTTGTTCCTAGTTTCGTCCACTGTCACCCAATCCTGTTTTTCATCTGTTTCTTCTCCTCTGCTTCGCCCTCTTTCATTCGTCGTCTCATCTGTTCGCATATCTTCATTTTCTCATACTCTCTTCCTCCCATCTCTTCCTCTCCTCTCCTCTCCTTTGCTCGTATTCATTTCCTTTCATTATCTTCTCCTCATCCACACATATTCTTTCTTCTCATCGCATTTCCCCCTCTTTTCTTTACTCTTTCCATTTATCTTTTTTTCACAGCACTCCCGTCAACTTTACTTTCATTTCCTCCTCTTCTCTCCTCTTTTCTTCTGTTTTCACTTCTCTTCTCTCCTTTCACCATCTTATCCCTACCCTTCACTTCCCTTCTCTTCTCTTCTCTTCTCTTCTTTTCCGTACCTTTCCTTTCCCTTCTCTTCCATTCTCATCCCAACCCTTCCTTTTCCTTCACTTCCCTTCCCTTCTCATCCCTTCCCTTCCCTTCCCTTCCCTTCTCATCCATTCATTTCCTTTCCCTTCCCATCGTTTCCCTTCCCTTCTCACCCATCCCCTTCTCTTTCCTTCCCATCTCATTCCTTCCTTTCTCTTACCTTCCTTTCCCTTCCCCTCCCTTCCCTTCTTTTCCCTTCCTTCCCTTCCCCTCCCTTCCCTTCTCCCATCCCATCCCATCCCATTCCTTCCCATCCCATCCCATCTCTTCCCTTCCTTTCCCTTCCCTTCCCTTCCCTTCCCTTCCCTTCCTTTCCCATCCCTTCTCTTAATTTACTTGTCTGTCCCGTTTTCCATTACTGGTCATGGCTCACTCTCCTTTTTAAATTTGTTTTTCACCCTTTCCATTTTTTTTTTTTCATTTTCTTCCCTCAGGTTCCTTCACTTCTTCATCTGTTTTCCTTCCCTCTCATCCTGCCCACTTTCATTCCCTTCTGTCTCCCTTCTTCCCATTCTAATTTTCGTTTCATTATTTCGTTTTCCCTTCCTCCTTACTCCTCCATTCCCTTCTGTGCCTTCCTTTTCTTATTCCTTCCTTCCCTCTCCTCTTTAGCCTAACCCCCCCCCTTTTTTTTATTTCGTCCCTTTCACTCTCCTCTTTTTTACCCTCTTACTTCCTTCTCTCTCTCATTTCCATCTCTCTCTTTTCTTTACTTCCTCTGCTTGCCCTTTAGCCTTGCTTCCCTACCGTTTTTATCCTTCCCTTTATTTTCTTCCTCTTCCCTTTCATGACCTTTCCTTCCTTCTTCCTGCCCGTTTAGTTCTTCGTTGTCTCCATCCTTCGCCTTCTTCATTCCCCCCCCCTTTTCTTTTTATTATCCCTCCCCTTTCTTTCCCTGCCCCCTTCACGCCTTTGTTTTTCCTTCCACGCCATTTGTTGTCCTTGCTTCCTTCTTCCCTTGCTCCTCCCCTCCCTTTGCTTTCTTCTCCTCCTTTTCTCTCGCCCTTGTTCCCATTTTTATTCCTTCTCCTTTCTCTTTTCCTCCCCCTTCCCTTCCCCCTCCCCTCTTTAATTCCCCCCGTCCTTTTTAACTTCTGCGTTCCCTCAGCTGCCCCAGTTCCCTCTTCTTGCTCTTCCCCTTCCTTTGCTTTCTAGTCCTAGTTTCCTCCTTCTTGCCCTCCTTGCCCCTTATATATTTCTTCCCCTTTCTCTTTCTTTCCCCTTCATCTTCCATTCTCTCTCCCCTCCATAATTCCTCCCTGTCCTCTTTAACTCCTGCGCTCCCTCAGCTGCCCCGTTTCTGCCCTATGCTGCATTGTTAAGTCATATTTATTTAGGTCTTCCCCTACTATACTAAATAATTCTCAGTCCTCGTCATTCCTATCCCATTTCCTCCGTCGTCTAACTTTTTTTTCCCCGTTCCTTTCCCTTCTGCATTCTTTCTCCATTCCCTTTCTTCCATTTCCCCTCATTATTCTTTTCCCCCTTTCCTATCGCCTCGTTCTTCCACATCTTCCTGTAATTCCGCCCCTCTCCTTAACCTTTGCCCTCCCTCACCTGTCCCATTTCCTCGTCCCTCCCTCATTGCTAAGTCATTTTTATTTAAGCCGCTCCTCCTGCTAAATAATTCCCCTTTCCTATCCTCCCTGTAACCTGTTTCTTCCCCCTTCCTCTCCTCTCTTTATTCGTTTCTCATTGCACTTGCTTTCCCTCCCCCTTCCGTTCCCCGTCTTTATTCTTTTCCTCTTTCCATTCCCCCTCCCTCTTTAAATCCCCCCCTTCCTCTTTAACCCTTGCCCTTCCTCACCTGCTCCATTTCCCCCTGCTTCATTGCTAAGTCATTTTTATTTAAGTCCCTCCCCCTGCTAAATAATTCATGCCTCAGGGGATACCCGCCTAATGTATTTATGTTGGGCAGGAGGGACACGAGCTGCTTCTATTAAGTTTTGCAAAAAGTGTATACGACGCAGGTATATTAATGTTTGGCGGCAGAGATATGACCTGAATTACTAATGTATTGTATGTCAGTAAGGAAAATAAAATTATCATTTCTTGCAGTGAATTATTCCCACCTCCAGACGATTTTCACCTCTCCCGTGGCAATTTATTTTGTACATTAAACCTTAACATTCTCTTGAGCGCTGTTCATACAGTTTTACCATCGACATACACTGCATTCAGTAACCTACACGAGGACAATGAGGTGAAATGTGTGGAATTACTCGCCGAGGAAAGAGGTGTTACGAAATCTCCAGAGCCATTTATATTATGGCCCTGACCTAAATGACGTGTTTATTTATTTATATCGTTGTTTATTTGCGTGTTTGACTGTGTTTGTTTTTTTCCTTATTTGTTTGATTTGTTACTGCTACCAGTAGAGTTTATTCAGATCAGGAGAGACTAGGTATTGATACAGCGCTCACTAACCTTTTCCATTTTTTTCCTTTCACTGTGAATATTATCGTATGAGAATGGCAAATATTAAACCCACATCTTTGGACAGAAAGAGTTGGTGTATGTCAGAAAGGATCATGTTCTGCAGAAAGGACACAAGTTTAGTCTATCATGTTTTGCAGAAGGAATATACTGTACACAGGTTTGGTACATTGATTTGCGGAAGGGATATGACCTAAACTGAATACGCATGCAGGAAAGGACCAAAATTATCATCATTAGCAAAAGTAACTCCAGTTTCGTCTATCACGTTTTGTGAAATTAATACGGATATAGTGTAGTATTGTTGTGCGGAAAGGGTATCCTAATGTGTTTTAATGTATGTAAAAAAGTAATTTAACAGTGTTTTTTTCGAGATTATACGAATGTCTTCGGATTTTACAGTGATACGGACTGGGTGTATTAATGTTTTGTGGAAAAGATATGAATTAAATTAATAATGTGTGTCAGAAGGGTAGAAACTGTCATAATGAGTTGCGAAGAGGAAATGATATTCTCTTAAAAGATTTTGCAGAGATGAAGGCGAGTTGCATGTATTAATGTTTTTGAGGAAAATGTATGACCTAGATTAATAAAGTATGTCAGAAAGGCTGGAAATATTTTTCATCATGTTTTCCAAAAAGGTTACGGTACGAGTTTCGTTTAATAGGTTTTGGAGGAAGAGTACGGGTGAGATATGTTAATGTTTTGCGGAAGTGATAAAGTTTAAATTTATAATGTGCGGTCGGGTAGAATTTTATATTTTCATGTTGTGCAAAGCAGGTGAGAGTTTCGTGTGATATGTTTTTGCAGAAAGAGTACGGGCTTGGTTTATTAATGTTTTGCGGATGTTGTACGATATTAATGTGTACTGTATGGCAGGGAAGGGATGTTCTTGCGTCTTGCGTCAAATTTCTTTTAAAACTTCACATTAAGCGTAGGACATGGTAAATATGTTTTACGGAAACAATGGGATTTAGATATTCGAACTGAAGGAGTTACATATTGCCTTCATTAATTTCTTCCATACAAGGCTTACGTGTAATGAACTATTTAGTCGCGGCGCGCGACTCTGAGGTTGTTATTATTGTGCCCTGGCAACCTATCATTCAGAAGTGCGTCTGATTTCGTGTATAATATGAGACGCATGTGATTCGTGTATAATATGTTCGTGTATAATAATATTCGTGTATAACATATTCGTTTATAATAATATGATTCGTGTATAGTACGATACGAAATCGGACGCACTTTTGAGTGGTAGGTTGCCAGGGTACGATAATGACAACCTCAGAGTCGTGTGCCGCGACTTTAGTCTAGATGGTGCAAGAGTAAGTCCAATAAGACGTCATCGCAGTGAAGGGGTAATTGTGTTTCGCAGAATGAGAAGTTGAAATGGTCATTTTTTGCAGAAATGATATATATATATATATATATATATATATATATATATATATATATATATATATATATATATATGGAAGGTAGGACATAATACTGGTAGAAGATTGTTGGCGAAACTTTTGCTCATGATAATACGAATAGTTCCCTGTCCTAACTTTGCGTGAAGGATAAGAGAGGGAGAGCAGCAAAAACATATCGTAAATACGAAAGGGAAATATGTAATTAAGTTTGTTTTTCAGAATTTCTGCCCTGGCGACAAACTTAATTTGTTTTTATTAGAGGGATACGGCCTAATGTGTTGTTGTTAACGCAGGGGATACACGTCTAATATATTGTGTTTGGCGCCAAAAATACGAGCTTATTTTGGTATGTTTTGGCAGACGGTCTACGAGCCAGATGTATTAGAGCTGATTTAGGGGATACTGGCTTAATGGATTGTTATTGACCGAGGGGTAATTTATTGTATTTGATAGAAAAATGCTATCATCATCATCATCTTAGTCGTCATGTGCGGATTAGGGGTACATAGGGCTAAGGGTAATTCTGGTTAAGAGGCCCTTTCACATACATACATACATGCATGCATAAATTAATTATTAGAAAGCTAGCACTATTTGATAAGTTTTCATAAAATGTAAAAGAAAACGTTGAGATTATATTTTCCAGTTATTAGAACTTGATAAAGACAAAACACACTATACAGTATCGTTGCCATCGTATCTTCCATTCATTTAAACTAACTGGAAATAAATGAACAATAAAGTATGGGAAAAATAAATAGAGTATTCCATATTTATCTATTGGGGCCCCTCACAAGCCTGGGGCCTGAGGTTTCCGCCTCATTAGCTTCAACGTAAATCCGTCCCTGATATCATCGCCGTCCTGTTTTCCACTGATGAATGGATTAGAAGGAAACGGAAAAAGGATATTACAAAATGAAAACTATAACCTCTTCCCTATGGTGACATTTACTACAGTTCTACCGGACTTGATATTATTCAGTGACCGTTACACCCGCGCTTGGGAAGCAAGGTGTTATGCACGAGGTGTGTGTGTGTGTGTGTGTGTGTGTGTGTGAACAAAAAAACAGTTTTATGTAAGGTAAATTGGTGAAAACGTTCAGCCAATGGGTAAATCTATTGTTTTTAGAACAGTAGGCCGGAGTTCAGGGTCACATGGCTAGATCAACGTATGACCTAACAGGGTCGACTTAAACACTTATTATGCGATTAGACCGAACTTGATGAAAGGGTTAAGGGGAAGGTAAGAATGAAGGGAATCGATTTTGAGAACAACCCGAGTTAAGTTCAAAGTCGAAAGACAGTGTCAGGTTTTGACCTGTGTGTGTGTGTGTGTGTGTGTGTGTGTGTGTGTGTGTGTGTACACAAAATAACTAAAATAGTTTTATCTGATTTGGGCCAAACATGGTGGAAGGATTGAGGATCAGTCAGGATGTTGACATTCTTTTAAGAACTCAGGCCAGAGGTCAAGGTTAAAAAGTTTTTATTCGATTTTGATGAAACTGGAAGGGTCCAGGGTAAGGCATGGAGAAAGGAGTTCAGTTTTGAGAACAGACAATCACAGATCGGGGTCACAGGAGAAGATCAAGGGTCAAGGTCACATAGGGTCAAACTTGGGTAGGTTAAGGGTCAGGCAGGAATGAAGTAATTCGATTGAGAGAGCAGTCGGTCGAATGTCAAAGTCACAAAAGGTCAGTCCTTTGGCCAAGTCCTGAGCGCGGTTGCATTCTCGGAGTGCTCTTCTTCTTCAACTCTCTTGTTAAAAGAATAGATTAATGTCATATCATACCCTCCATAAAAAAAAGAAAAGAAAAGTGTTTACCAGGAATAACACGATAAAAAAATATGGAATCCTCTTAGTAAAGGGTCAGTAAAAAGACAGGTGAAACGGGCTGAACTTCCATACTGTCCATCGATATTATCAACTCCATTCCACTACAACCATACTTTATTTTACTTTAGATGGATGGATACTTATTTATTAACCTGTTCAGCACGATGACGTCAGTAATAACTTACTCTTGCCGCTTCCACACTACAGTATTCACTATAGTTTAGTGGTTAAAGGAGATTGTGTCTAGCCCCGTCGCTGCCATTTGGTGAACGGTATCATCGAGGCAGGGAAAAAAAAAAAATAATGCGTCACAACAGAGATGGTTACGTTGTTGTTGTGTGTAGTCGTATCAGTACTAGGGGCGTCAGCAGGAACTGAATACAGACGTCATTGAATTGAGGGGGTTACTGTACACATTTTAACTTGTCCTGTATTAGTAATGTCCCATAACCTGAATATAATCGTCCAGGGGAAGCAAGAATAAAGTGTGGGAGTCGGTATATTGAAAAGATTAGTCCTTTCTTTACCATGAATTTTTTAAAATTTATTCGTACTCCCATTCGACGATTTCCCCCCCCCCCCAACGTAAGGAAGTCCTGCAGTAAGGAAGGGGTTGATGGAGGTATTCCTAACCCCTGCAGTACTGTGGATCACTCACAAGCTGAATAAAGTCGTCTGGTGTAAGCAGAAATGACAAAAAAGAAATAAAAAGGCATCATGTACGGAGTGGGTTGATGGCATATATACCGTGTTTTAAGTGGAGTGGAACGTTTCATGTGTGGAATAGATGGTGAGTAGATAAATTGATTGATTGATAGGGAGATACAGGGATAGGTTACTGGATAGATAGGTCAGTACTAGATAGGCAGTTACGTAGATAGATGGATAGGGAACATAGATAAATACTGATAGATAGGTTGACTCAATTAAGACACGTCCTGTCAGAGTAACACCAATTACAGTAGTGCAGTCTTTCATTACTTTTTTTGGCTTACCTGATACAGTTCGACGCGTACATTCAAAAGTGGACACTGGATCCTCATGTTGACATTTTCCCGCCATTTCCGTCCTTTCGTCCAGCCTTCTTACGTTCATAGTCGCGTTTTGCCAGACGTTGTCCCTTTGGTGAGTTTATTTTTAGGTTCGGGCTCCCTTTGTTGACGAGAGAGCTTTGTGATTTCAGTTCAGGCTTTGAGTCCCTTTCCTTTTGTTAGGGTTTGTATTTGTTGTTATTGAGATTGAGTCGCTTTTCTTTTGTTAGGCTTTGTATTTTTTATTTATTTATTTATTTGGTGTTCGTAGTCTTTGTTTTTGTTGGCCCTAATTGTTTTTATCTTAGTCGTGGGGTCCCTTACGCGGGTACAGTAATATATATACGTGTTTTTTTACAGGGTTGATTATTATTATTGTTGTTATTATTATTAATATTATTATTATTATTATTATTATTATTGTTTGTCCCTGGGTCTTGTAGTGTAGTAAGTAATGACCAGTGAGGCTAAGGCGAGTAGATCAACATGAAAATAGTCACTGAAAGAAGCACTTGTAAGACACTGGATAGTCACGGATGAAGGCAGCAGTTGATAGTCACACTGAGGTAGTAGCTGTAGATGGGGAAGCAGTAGCGGGGGGAAAGTCGCCGTCCTGAAGAGTTTGGGGGGGAGTGTTTTGAGGGGACGCTGTGGGAGAGTCAGAAGAGTTAGCGGAGAAAGAGGAGGGGAGCGTGTAAGAGTGTGTATCGAGAAATGTTTGATTATGTGAGGGTGGGGGGATATGTAGAGAGAGAGTGTGTGTGTGTGTGTGTGTGTGTGTGTGTGTGTGTGTGTGTGTGTGTGTGTGTGTGAAAGAGACAGCTGGGAGTGTATACAGGGATTATTAAGCTGGAGTAGGCGAGAGAGTGTCAGGGGTATGGTGGAGTGTGTTGAGTTACAGGAAAGTGCAAGAGTGGGATGTGTGAAGGTGTGGGGTGTATGAAGGAGTGTGAGGTATGTGTGGGAGTGTGTAGTATGTGGTAGAGTAAGTTATGGAGGAGTGTGTACGCGTAGGTTATGTGGGGGAGTTTGTAGGTTATGTAAGGGAGTGTGTAGGTTATGTGAGAGAATGTGTATGGTATATGAGGGAGTGTATAGGGTATGTGAGAGATTGTATAGGTTATGTGAGGGAGTGTGTAGGGTATGTAGGGGAGTGAACAGCTTATGGGAGGGAGTGTGCAGGTTATGTGAAGGAATGTGTAGGTTATGTGATGGAGTGTGTATTTTATGTGAGGGAGTGTGCAGGTTATGTGAGGGAGTGTGTAGGTTATGTGAGGGAGTGTGTAGGTTATGTGAGGAGTGTGTAGGTTATGTGAGGAGTGTGTAGGTCATGTGAGGGAGTGAGTGGGTTATGTGAGGGAGTGTGTAGGTTATGTGAGGGAGTGGGTAGGTTATGTGAGGGAGTTTGTTGGTTATGTGAGGGAGTGTGTAGGGTATGTGAGGGAGTGAGTGGGTTATGTGAGGGAGTGTGTAGGTTATGTGAGGGAGTGTGTTGGTTATGTGAGGGAGTGTGTAAGGTATGTTGGGGAGTGAACAGCTTATGGGAAGGAGTGTGTAGGTTATGTGAAGGAGTGTGTAGGTCATGTGAGGGAGTGTGTAGGTTATGTGAGGGAGTGATTGGGTTATGTAAGGGAGTGTGTAGGGTATGTGAGGGAGTGTATAGGGTGTGTATGGGAATGTTTAGATTATGTGAGGGAATGTGTAGGGCATTTTGGGGAGTGTGTAGGCTATGTGGGAGTGTGTAGGTTATGTGAGGGAGTGTGCAGGGTATGCGTATTGTTTGTAAAGGCTCCAGCATGCTTGCGTGCGTCGGCCTATATGGGTGAGTTTGTAAGGTATGTGGGGAAAGGGGAATTAAGAATATGTGCGTGGGAGAGTGTGTGGGGGATGTTTGGAGAGCACCGTGGGACGCACCTCCACGCTTTACACCAGCTGGGAGCACACTGAGACAGGCCAGGGGTGGGGAGTAGTGCTGGAGTGGGAGTGGAGTGGAAGGCGGGCAGTACGAGTGGAGTGGGAGGAAGAGGAGAATGGAGACAAAAGTAATTATGTCGAGGTGGAAAGTGGGAGTGGAGTGGAGTGAAATGGTGTGGAGTGGAGGAGTGGAAGGAAGTTGTAAGAGTGGGTGGGAGAGGGGAGTGTGGGAGAGTGGAAAAATGAGTGCAATGTGAGGGAGTGAAAGTGAGAGGCAGAGGGAGTGGGGGTGCGGGATGTGGTATTGGGGGTGAGGGTGAGAGAGTGGGAGTAAAGGGGAAGAGGAGTTTGAGTGGAGGGGGGGAGGCAGGGAAGACGTGGGAGTGTGGGGGGAGGTGGGGAATTAAAGTGAGAGGAGGAGGAGGGGAGTATGGGAGAGAGAGGAGTTGGGAAAGGTGAAGGGGAGTGGGAGGGTGAGAGAGTGGAGAATTGTGCTAGAAAAGAGAAGGAGAGTAGGAAGAGGAGGGAGAGAGAGTGAAATGGGAAACGAAGAATCAGTGGAAGTGAGAAAGGCAGAGTGGGAATGAGAGGAAGAGAGAGAGAGTCTGAATGAGGCGGAAAGAGAGGGAATGATTGTGAGGGGGGGAGGGGGGAGTGAGAAGGGAAAACGAGAGAGTGATTGAGAAATAACGTGAGTGACAGTGAGAAATAACCTGTTGAAATGAAGGACTAGATTGTGAAAGAGAGAGAGAGAGCAAGCGAGGGAGAGAAAGAGAATGGGAGAGCGTGTGTGTGTGTGTGTGTGTGTGTTGTGAAGAGAGTGAGTAGGAGGCAACGAAAATGAACAGTGAATGGAGAAGTAGGAGAGAGAGAGAGAGAGAGAGAGAGAGAGAGGTGGGAGGAGCTTAATGATCAGGACAGGTGGGGCGAGGGAAGAATGCAGGTGAGGGCGGGTCTCTCTCTCTCTCCACACACACACACACACACACACACACACACACACACACACACACACACACACACACACACACACTGCATACCTAACCATTCTTCCTTAACCCTTATTACCCTCTCTCGCCCCTCACTCCTTCCCTGTCTCACCCTCCACCCCCTTCCCTCGCTCACGCACTTCCCCTCACTTATCCTTCCCCTGCTCACCTTCCCCTCACACAGCTCCTGCCGCTCACCCCTCACCACCGTTCTTTATTACCCCCTTCCCCTCACTCACCCCTTCCCTTCACTCGCTCCCTTCCTCTCACTTCCCCCCACTCACCCTTTTCCCCTCACCAACACTCACCCATATCCCCCACTCACCCATATCCCCCACTCACCCTCACCCCTTTCCCTCATTCACCCTCACCCCTTCCCCCCACTCACCCTCACCCCTTCCCCCCACTCACCCTCACCCCTTTCCCCCACTCACCCTCACGCCTTTCCCTCACTCACCCTCACCCCTTTCCCCCACTCACCCTCACGCCTTTCCCTCACTCACCCTTCATCTTGTCTTCACTTCTTTCCTTTTCATTCCTCACTTTCCCATTCCCCCCCTTTCATTCACGGTTTTAGGTCACCACACTTCCCTCTTCGCTTCCCTTACCCCTTCTTTTCCTTTCCCTTCCCATCTCTCCCTTCCCTTTCCTTCCCTCCCTTTCTTCTCCCTTCCTCCTCACATCCCCTCCCATCCCTTCTTCCTCTCATTCCTTCCCTTCCCCTCGCTTCAGTTCTCTTCCACTACTTTTCTCTTTCCCCTCTCCTCACTTTCCTTCGTTTCCATCCCTTCTCTTCCGACGTCATCCTTTCTCCATGTTCATTCACTCCCCTTGCCCCTCCCCCTCCCTCCTTTTCCCTTCCTTCCCCTTCCTTCCCATCCCTTCTCTTGTCTGTTTTTCCTTTCCCGTTCTTGGACAAGCCAATATAAGTCATTCACCCTTACACAAACACCAAGCACGCACACACACACACACACACACACACACACACACACACACACACACACACACACACACACACACACACACACACACACACACACACACACACACACACACACACACGACAAGCGATTAGGAACACTTGCAAGCTTTCACCTACGTGGATGGCAGACGGTTAGGCTACACACACACACACACACACACACACACACACACACACACACACACACACACACACACACACACACACACACAACAAACGCACACACAAACAACAAACGCAAATGCGCGCGCGCGCACACACACACACACACACACACACACACACACACACACACACACACACACACACACACACACACACACACACACACACACAACAAATGCACATACATGCACGCACACACAACAACAAACGCAAATGCACACACACACACACACACACACACACACACACACACACACACACACACACACACACACACACACACACACACACACACACGTGTCCTATCCGTTTATGATAAGCGATTATCACCACATACCCTCACGCACACTGTTGATAGGCGCGCACAACCACACACACACACACACACACACACACACACACACACACACACACACACACACACACACACAAACTTGTCCATTTCGTGTATGACAGGCGATTAAGACCACATGCCCTCACGCACACTGTTGGTAGGCGCACACATCCACACACACACACACACACACACACACACACACACACACACACACACACACACACACACACACACACACACACACACACACACACACACACACACACAAAACCATAATCCCAGCTCTCCCTCCTCCCATTCCGCTTAACCCAATAACTTAACATATTCCTACTGCAGAATAAACTCGCTTGATAATAACCACGACGAAGTACATGGATAGGACAACACCAGTGAGAGACTTTATTCAACAGCAGTACGTCTGACATAAACTGAATTGACTCCTGTGTTGTTCGTAGTAGCGAAAAATCACACTCTTGTGCTGAAGGCGTATGAAGATGTTTTTTTTTTAATCCCTTCCCCATCAGACAATTCTCCTGTTGAACTGAACCGCGTAGCATAATAAGATGGACTGTAGGCGTTCGTAGGACGTTTGTAACCCCTTCACCATGAGATATATCTGTTGAACTGAGGATAATCGTCTGGCTGTATAGTAGTAATAATGATGATGATGATATAATAATAATAATAATAATAATAATAAACTACGCCAATGTACTAAGGTGATTAATGGTGAAGTATCTAAGTATTTAACCGCCAGGCATACAGGTATACCCGATGCAGAGTTATTTAGTCAGGTAGTAGCAAAGCAAGAATACATAAATACATTCTTGTACTGAAGAGGCAAATGACCGTCTGAGTGGTTCACTAACATTCACTCAAATGGCATACAGGTAGTTTTATTTGCACTGAATGATGCCGTGGACATGAAAGCAACCAAAGCCTATCTCACTTCATGTTTATGTCCTTGGTATTGGAGAAAACTTTGAACTAACTCTCATTACACCCAAACCGTTAATTCTACAGCATTGATTTTCACAGGTTGTACTCTAATGGCCCCTCCCAACCGCCCACTACAATTCATACATCCCACCCAATGTCCTGTGCCCCACACCCATTTTTTTTTTTACCTCCCCCCCCCTCCCCCCGACACTTTCATTCCTGGAGGGTATTTTGAAAATTATCTTCACTCAAAACACTGATCTTGTAACAGCCATTCCGCTGCCCACCACATTTCCTGCCTGTATCACCTACTTCTCTGCCGCTCTTAGGCGGTTTCATGGCAGAACCAGGTCACACGGTCGACGAACGCGCTCGTTGTTTATATTGTATTCTTGCAAACTCCAGCCCCGTTTATTCAGCTCAGGAATGACCTTTGGAACTGGATGGAGTAAATACAGCCTTCATTAGCATGTTCAAAGCCTATGATGTACAAGATCGTGTGGAAATGATAAGACCATGCAAGGTGATTCAAAAGTCAGGTTACATAGGTAATAATAGTATCATGTGTAATGTCATGGTAATAGTGACAACACATGTCCTATTTGGCCACCGTCACGCCAATACACGTGTGCAGACGTCCCACCCAGTGACCTAACATGTTCCAGAGCCTTGTGGGACTTCCGGCGTCACCCTACCGTCATAATACATTTCCCTCTGTAACCTGATTTATGAATGACCCTGTAATGTAGAAAAAATGTCACCCTAATGAAGGACTGAATAGGGTCGTTAAGGTCAGGCTCGTAAATCAGTTGATGTCATTTGAAGTTGCACGATGTCATTTTTGGTCACGTAATATTAGGGTGAAAATGTCATTTTTGTTCACATGATGTCACGAGGGGTGACGTGATGTCATTACTGATCACGTGTCGTTTCGGATTACATACCGGTCATCTCAGCTGACGTCACAAGATGTCATTCTAGATCTTGATGTCACTTGAAGTCACGTGATGCCATTATCGGTCACATGATGTCGCATGGGATCATGTGATGTTATTAGGATGATATGACGTCATTTTGGATCATGTGATATCAGTGAAAGTCTTGGTTGATGCCAGTAAGGTTAGGGAAGGGCTTACTTCTGATGTTACTGGAGAGAGAGAGAGAGAGAGAGAGAGAGAGAGAGAGACAGACAGACAGACAGACAGACAGACCTGATTTTACATCCCTGTTATTCCCTCATGTCCTTCCTTGTGACCCTTTGATCTCACCTTTCATGACCCCTCCATGGCACCCACATACTGTGACCTCCCCTCCCCTGACCTTATCGCCTGACCTCTCATGAACTATGATGAACCGGAGATGTCAGGTCACGTGTTACTGACATTCTGTGTGTGTGTGTGTGTGTGTGTGTGTGTGTGTGTGTGTGTGTGTGTCTCTCTCTCTGTCTCTCTCTCTCTCTCTCTCTCATTTATATTTCTGTTTGTGTCTGTATGTTGGGCTCAGACAAAAAAAAAAAAAAATGTTGCGGACATTTGTACCAACCAGCCTTAAAATACAATCCCTGAGCTAACCCACCATAGTTTAAGGTACGTACGGTATCCTAATATCGAGTGTGAGGGGTTAGATACACCTTCATTAGTCCCTTTAGTTCGGGAAGCTCTCTTTTAAACTGAATAAATTCACCTGACGGCAGCAAGAGAAAAAATTTAAAAGACGACCTTGGGATGAAGTGTTTAGAATTCGTCAAGGCAGTTTACCTGGTTCGATAGATGTAACGAGAAAGGTGTCACACTTCATGCAGTGTTGGAAGTAGTAATAAAACATAGGAGGCATGGTAATAACTCTTGTCCAGCGATTTATTTCCCATACTGCACATTGACGTATGCCCAGCTTATCATTTACCGGTATGTTGTTTTTATGGTGACACTTTGTACCAGTGTCGTGGACATAGTTTACATCAGTGTCGTGCAAGAGGATTTTATTGAAGTCTAGTTTAATAGCGAGAATATGTTGAGAAGGAAGAGGTGTTACGAAATCTCCAAAGTCACGTAGAATGCGGTTGTTTAGCTTTCCATCTCGAGAACGTCATTTTGTGGATGTTCTTGGTGGTGCCAGATAATTATATCTAGTTTAAAAGGACCTCTTGTGTGTGTGTGTGTGTGTGTGAGAGAGAGAGAGAGAGAGAGAGAGAGAGAGAGAGAGAGAGAGGTATTGAACGGGTCGAAGGCAAAACAGTCCTACTTGTCATTTTTTCTGTGAAAGCGCGCGCGCGCACACACACACACACACACACACACACACACACACACACACACACACACACACACACACACACACACACACACACACACACACAAAACAAACGCAAATCGTGATGGGACCAAGTTTTTTCACACCAGCGATTTTTTTGCGATTTTTTGCCAATTTTGGTGCGATTTGAATGTGTAGTTTCCAAATACACACACACACACACACACACACACACACACACACACACACACACACACACACACACACACACACACACAGAGGCGCGAGTTGAATCGTGTTTTGTCAATAGTAGTTATGTAAACGAATTGTAAAAGCATTTTATGTAGCACTGACCATGATATTCTCCGGTCTGTGGAATGTGTCACCGTGTCACTATAGTTAAAATATACTTTACCTTAACGGCGAATTTCCTCCATTTGCAGCTTATTTCCCACAGGTCCATGACAGACTAAGACAATACTGCAGCTGTGCATCCATACCGTTGCACTTTTTCGTGACTAGCAACACATTATAGTGTTGATAAGGAGCACACTATAGCAAAGTAATATATTCACGTACTTGTATTGCATTGTGATTACACGTTTACATCGAGGTATTGCCCAGGCTGTCTAAACCTACCTGGAGACAGCAACAGTGTCAAACTTTTTTTTTTACCTTCCCAGGCTTTATAACCCAGGTGAATATCATCGTCTGGTGCTGAAATATAATCATCTGGTGCCGGAATATAATCTGGTGCTAGAGTATAATCGTCTGGTGCTAGGTGCGGTAGAAATAATAGATTTATCCCAGTCATGAGAGACTTAGATAAAATATATGTTGGCTTCTCCAGACACTTGAATATATATATCTCATGTCTTGTTTTAATCTCACTGTGATGATGATGATGATGATGATGATGACTGGAAGAATTAATTATGGCAATGGTAGTTGATACTGTTGGTGATATATTGTGAATAATGATAACAATAATAATAATAATAATAATAGTAGTAATAATTAATAATGATTATAATAATAATAATAGTAATAAATAATTATTATAATTATAATAATAATGTTAATCAGTAATAATAATAATAATAATTATTATTATTATTAATGGTAAATGTGATGGTGCTGGTAATAATAATGACGATAATAATGACTGCAGTGATGATAATGATGACTGCTAATGATAGTCTCTCCACCCATTTCTCTATCATTCTATCCGTACCGCCCCACCAGGAGCTTAGGGACCCAGACATTTAACTGACTCATTAATTAACTGAGTAGCACTATTTAACTGAGTGACATTGAGCAGTAACCCCAATTTTCCTTTGGACTGTGACCCTTGAAGGAGATATTTGGCTGGAGCTGTTCATCTTGCTAGAACACCAGGGATCTTCTTATTGGTTGTATGGTTACCACCCAACGTTGTCAGTGGTATCCTGGAGTACAGAAAACCATTTGGCCACACTTCGAATAAAGTCAATTGGAGGTAGCACCACTTCGATTGAGTGGATGGAGGGTGCCTCCACGCACCACAGAATGCTTTGTATGCTAGTAACAAAAATAATGTTTACAGTGACAACAAGCTAAGCGCCATCAGAAAGCGCAACTTTTGTACCAGACAACTCAGATTGCCACCAAAATTTAATTAACTTTTCCTTAGCCCATGGCCCACATATCCACAAAATTTCATTGAAATTCATTATTAACTTTCTGAGATCTTGTGGACAACAGACAAAAAACAGTTCTGGACCGGGACTCAAACTAAGGTCAAAAAAAAAAATTTAGTAACTCTTCCGTGGTCCATGACCCACATATCCGGTGAATACTATACATAACCTCCAACTTTCATTGGCGGAGAGAATGATGCTGATGATATTCCTGATGACGATAATAATGACAATAACAAGAACGGTAGTGATGCAGATGATATTACTGATGACGATGATAGTGGTGGTAATAACAAGACGAATTTTTTTTCACCATGGCTGTTTTTCCATCGGCCTTGTTGTCGGTCATGCCAGGCGTGCTTGTTATGTAAGGGAGCGGGAGCCGATATTTAAAAGTGCAGGTCAGCCTTAATACGTCCTTGCCTCCCCCTGGCACTCCCGCTCTTGTGAATGGCAGTATGCAGGTGGGCAGCCTACAGGTTAATGGCCTCATTTATCTTGCCCTTCTGTTAGCAAAGGTCATTGGAGACGCCATTGTTAATGATCCTGTTACGGTAATGTGTGTGATGCTGGTTTGTGTACTTAGAGTAGTGTATGGTCTTTTTGTTCGGGGTCTAATTGTAATGTTGGTTTAGAGGATGGAGGGGGGACAGGTTTAAAAAATGCAAAAATTTCCTTTCATTGGAAGTCAAAGAGAAGAACCTCAAGATCAATACCCATTTATTTCGAGGTGCTCTTGTGCTTGAACATGTTGCATTTGAAAGACTGGAGGCCACAGGCAGAAGGAAGAAGCAGCCTTAAAGACTGTTTCAGAGTTGACGCGTTGTGTATGTGAAGGGCTGAGAGTGCTGGTTATTTTTTGCAATATGGAGTTGTAGAAGGGGTTACTGTGTGGATAGACGGGTGTTGCATGTTTACCTTATATTGATGAGAGAGTTTAGGACCTGGAGATAAGCAAGTGTAAATTCAGCATGTTTTGAACTTTACAGGCGCCTTCGTTCGCTGTGCTCGCTGGCACTTGCCCTGTTGGTGCGTTGCGTAATACATACATATATATATATATATATATATATATATATATATATATATATATATATATATATATATATATATATAAGTAATGAACGGAGGTCTTTAAGATAACCTACAGATAGATTGTAATACGATTATGCTCTCTCTCTCTCTCTCTCTCCACACACACACGTGTACACACACACACACACACACACACACACACACACACACACACACACACACACACACTCGAATGAAGTAATGGACGGAGGAATATATGGTTACCCACAGATGGATGGTAATACGAGTATTCATCTCAGTCCATACTGTCACATTTGCGTACGGCCACACCGGACGCGACGAGCGGGGAGGTAAGGTCAAGCGATGAGCGGCAAGGTGAGCGTCAACACGATGCCTGTCCAAATAGGAAGCGGCAACCTCGCGCGCGACAGGTAGTCAGAAGCTGATCGTTGGTGCAGACATGCCTGGGGATGTCGCTAGGCAGTGGCCGACATACTGGAAAATGCTGCATCGCATAGCGACGAGCGTGGAGGGTGAGCGGAGCGACAAACCTCCCCGCTCATTCAGTGTGGCCACCCGCATAGGATTTAATGAGTTTTGTCATGTCGCCTCATCCCTCCCCGCTCAAGTCTCTCCGCTCATCGCGTCCGGTGTAGTACCCTTCAGGCGTGCATGAATCCAACAGTAAAGGAGAGGAGAACGGGCTTTTGTATTTGACTGTATATAAAACTGCGAATCATAAAACCCTACGCTCTCACCTTGCCAAATTTCATTTCATCGCCTGGGTAATGGTTAAGCTGATTTGACCCAAGCACCCCCGAGAGGGCATGAATTTGTACCATACCGGAATGTTAGCTGTTGGATCCTCAGTGGTTGCATCGGTTTCGCTAAAAACACTTGCCAGGATTCTGAGTTTTGTTACATGCATACAACCAAACCTGTAGACATGGAGACAAACTTAGCATGAACAGTGTACAGTAGTAGATAATGGGGAGGTAATTCTACTCTTGTCTGGGTAATATGTTTGGCTGGCGATCTCTTTGTTAGGTACATCAGTGCACCCTGATGTCATAACAATACCGTCTCTAATTCCCTTGCACCAGTTCTGTATAAGAGCGCTAGCATGTGTCGGTATGGGTGTACAGTGTTAGCACCCATGCTGTGACATGCGAAGGTGTGGGGGGGGGGAGGACATTGCGCACGCGTTCGTGCGTATGGAGCCCTGCAATGTTTGTACGTGGAAAGATCGCAAGGCCTTAGAGAATGGTGTTTAATATGTGCCTAGAGTTGAATAGCCCATATATTCTGTATACTGTATATATATATATATATATATATATATATATATATATATATATATATATATATATATATATATATATATATATATATATATATATATATATATATATATGTATATATATATATATATATATATATATATATGTATATATATAGCGTATAAGTAAATTATTTTTTGATGTACATAGTTTTCAGTTACGTTTAGAGGAATGTCGCGTTAGGGATTGATGGTGTAACCATAACCCCACCAATATGGTGACGTCATTTTGTATTGTTTCCTTGGTATCACTAGACGATTTTATTCAACTCGGGAGACTCTGGAACTTGAGGGGCTTTATGTGTACCGGTAGCCCTCACCCACCCCCATCAAAATTAGGATACTCTCTAAAGCTGAATAAAATCGCCTGGTAGTAGCAGCAGTGAAAAATGAAAAGACTGTGGTATTGAAAAGGTTAAAATATAATGTGTAGACGAGCAGATTATATACACTTCCCATTAACCTCTCCAGTCTGAGGGGTCTCGAGAAAGTGAAAAAGAAAAAAATGTTGTACGCAGATTTAAATACTTACAAGATCGTTCTCGTACTGACGAAGCTTCAGTAGGAGGCCCCCACCATAAGATTAAAACAAAAAAAATCGTTCGCGAGTCGCCAGATTAAAATACAGGAGTTATTATCGTAATGGAAAGCGTAACAGAAACTGTCTTCATCTTAAGCTAAATAAAAAAAAATAATAATAATGATAACAATAATCTAATGGTAATAGCTACCAAATAAATAAAAGTGTCTGGTGGTAGCAGATGTAATGAAGAAGACGTTCAGATACCAACGTGTTTACTAGGGGAGTGAAACTGAATTCCGTTGCTGATTAGTTGCTTACTTGTGTTAATCTAAACCTTCGAGGAGAATATAATTAAAGTATAAAGGGAGACTACCCTACGCTGAAAAAATATATGTCGTCAAATGGTTGGAAGAATAACCTGAAAAAGGACATTATCGGACATACGGGGTGAATGTAGTTTTTTTGAAGCCTGGTTCCATGAATGATTAAATGCTTCGGTCTAATCTTTCATGGTCGCGTCGGGTCATTTTTTACTTTCGTTAACACAGACTATTTTATTCAGCTGAGAATTAGTCATATGTTCCCGAGTGTTCGTATGGTCATCACTAACTCTCTCAAGGCTGCGTCAACTCTTTTTTTTTTTTTTTTGAGAGGGGGGGAGGGGGAGCCAACACCAGACGGCTTTACTCAGCTGGATGTGAGTCATAGAAGCCTTAGAGAAGAAACTGAAACCTACGTTATTTATACCAACACCAGACGGTTTCCCTCAGTTGCAGGTGAGTCGTAGGATCCTGAGATTATTAAGTGAAATGGATTGTATTTTGAAAAACACCAGGAGATTTAATTTTGTTAGAGATAGTCGTAAGAGCCTGAGAGTATTAATTGAAACCTGTAGAGAAATTGTAATGAGAGGGTGAGAGTGAAGGATTATATAATTGGAGGGGAGACTGAGAGCAACGGGGAATAACAGCGATTTTATCTGACCTCACATGGGGAAATACTGGAATTATTTTTTTAGTTTTGTGATAAGCTATGCGTCTTTGACAGAAAAATGAAAAAAAAAAAAAAATACCTGGTCAGTTCATGGAAGAGAGAGAGAGAGAGAGAGAGAGAGAGAGAGAGAGAGAGAGAGAGAAGGAAAAAAAGGCAGAAAACAAAGACGTAGGAGGGAGGGCAGGGGGAAAGGGTTGGAGAGGTCAAAGAGTCAAAGGTGGGAAAGAAGCACGGGAGGAAGAGTGATGAGGGAGAGTGATGGGTGCAAAGAAATTAAAGAGAAAAAGGGGGTAGGGGAGGGGAGAGGGAGCAAGGAGCTAGATACAATGAGAAACGAGGGGGGAGGGTGAGGAAGACAAAGAGGGGAAGGGAGGTGAGGGGAGATTAATGGTGAGGAGAGGATGAGCACAAAGGAAGACAAACATCAACATACCCATTGTTCCTTTTCAAGCCGGTTGATATTAGGTAGGTTATAACTATACTCCGTTTTTTATATCGAGGCGAAGATGAACTTGACAGATTGGTGATTATTGACCGAATGCAACATTACTTCATAATGTAACATTATTAACTGACAACAAATATCTGAGGGGGAAACTTCGGCTAGTAAATATTTTTTGGACATATTACATTCAGCCAGTCATCATCAACCTGTCAAGTGCATCGTCGCCTCAATTAAAAAAATGGAGTATAGAATATCTTTTTACGAGAGAGAGAGAGAGAGAGAGAGAGAGAGAGAGAGAGAGAGAGAGAGAGAGAGCGTGAAGGACTGGCATAAAAATTGGGGGAAAGGAGGTTATGGGGGAGGGACGAATGTAGACTTAAATATTTATAGAGATGGGAGGGACGTGAGGGAAGAGGATAGAGAGAACTGGAGAGAGGAGAGGGATAGGAGAAAGAGGCATGAAGAAAGGAGGATGAGAGATGAAAAGGGGATGGATGAGGGCACAGGGGAGGGAAGGGGGAGAGAAGAGAGGGGACGGGGAGAGAGTAGCGGGGAGTGGAGAAGAAAGGGACGAGAGGAAAAGGGAGTGGAAGGGAGAACAGGGGACTGGGGGGGGAATAGGGGAGGGGGAGAAAAAGACGAGGGGGAGGAGAGAGAGAAGAGAGAAGGAAGAGAGTCGAAGGAATAAGAGGAGAGGGGAGAGAGAGCTAGAGAAGAGTGGGGAGGGTGGATAGGGAACCAGAGTAGGGGGGGGGGAGGGAAGAGGAGGAGGAGGAGAGAAAACAGATGGGAGAAGTAGGGAGAACAGAGGGGACGGAGGGAGAAACGAGAGGGGAAGAAAGAGGAGGGGAGATGAGTGGGGAGGGAAGAAATTAGCTGCATCACACACTCCTTCCTTCCCACCTCTTTCCTTTATTCATCCCTTCCCACTGCTCCTTAACTCACTGCTGCCTCACCTCTCACCCTCCATCTTTTTTTTCTTTTTTTTTCCAACCCCACACCATTCATCCTCCCTCACCTCAGTCTCTCCTTCTTTCCCTCTCTCCCCCTCACCCATAACCCTCACCGCCTCTCTCTCTTTCTCTCTCTCCTGTACCCAATATTAGTGAGTCACGCACTTGTATTGACTCAACACACACCACCACTGACCCACATGCGCGCACACACACACACACACACACACACACACACACACAGTTACATATGGTTTATTTTGTTATGCATTTTCTTATGTACACCCATATGTACAGAAGCATACATATATACAGTACGTACATTTATATGCTCACGCATAAGCTTACCGGTACACATGTGCATTATTGATTCACGCATTCTTTTGGTTACACACACACACACACACACACACACACACACACACACACACACACACACACACACACACACACACACACACACACACACACACACACACACACACACACACACACACACACACACACACACACACACACACACACACACACACACACTATACCCTCTCGTATGATTCACTCTCATCCCTGACTCACAGTAACATTCAAACCTTATGATCTCTCTCTCTCTCTCTCTCTCTCTCTCTCCTTACATATATATAGATAGATAGACAGATGTATTTTTATATAGCTAGATAGACAGGTAGATAGATACAGACAGACAGATAGATATATAATAAATAATAATAAATAATAATATAATAAATCTTTCCTTAGGCACCCTCATGAACTCTTCAACTCTTGCATTTCCCCATTTTCTTAAGTCTGCCTAGGTCATTTATAAAGTTGTTGTTGTGCTACTTTCAGTTATCCCTACACTGACAACCCAGATGGTTTCTGGAACCCAGGGAAACCATTTGGTACAGTGGGTGGCAATCCTAATATGATTCCTGGGTATAGTGGTTAAGACGCTCCAGCTGGTTGTTAATATGATTGCCGTGTATAGTGGGCTAAGACGCTCCACCTGGTTGTGGCCCATGAGTTTAGATCTGGGGGGGGGGGTTATTGCTTACAGTTCACCACTTAGGGAACAGAAACTGGTCGCTCATCTTCAGCATCTGGACTAAATAGCCTATCCTCAGGCGCCTACACTCATGTTGGGCAAAAAAGGATTTGATGATAAGGCAGAATAGAATTATTATTATTACTGTATTATTATGATTATTATTATTATTAATATTATTTGGTGATGGTGTTGTAAAATCTTGTGGTGTGCAGGAACAAGAAGGATGTTTATCTAATTTTATTATTATAGTTAAATGTGGTTTGGTCCTTGATGATTAGTTTCATTATGTTTTATTTTGTTTTGAAAGTTCACGGTGGATATTTATTTAATTTTCCCTGCCTTGTTGTTAGCTATAGTGTTTGAATTTCCTGTTATTTTGAGAATAAAAGCCCGTGTTTTTGTTTCATTTGTCGTATAATAGTAGTAAAATATTCTTGCCGTTGGCTGGGTAAGAGTGGATGTTTACTGAGTGTGGTGTCACTTATTTTCCAGGTCGTGTTCCCTTCATCAAGGCCGGAGCGTTTGTGGTGGCTGAACTGGATCCCATCGTTGCCTTTGTGGCCAATAAGGTTAGAATGAGAGAGGGGGAAGAATCCCTCACCCTGACCCAACTAACCAACTAATTTCAACCTGAGAGAGAGAGAGAGAAAGTATAAAATATGAGGTAGGGGATAGGTGAGGAGTGTAAATGGGAATGGAGTGAAACTGCTTGTGAGAGTGAGGGCAAGGGTGGTGAAAGGATGTAACCGAGTTAAGTAGAAAGAGGAGGTGGAGGGATGTGAGGAACTGGGATTAGGGAGGAAAAGAATGGTAAGAGAGAGATTTGAGAAGGGAAAGGCTGATGAGGGGGTGAGGATTTATTCGGTGAAAGAAAGGGGGAAAGGGTTTGGGATGGGAATGAATGGGAGGGGGTGTGTGAGAAAGGAGGAGGAGTTGTGAGGGGAAGGGTGTGTGAGAGAGAGGTGTTGGAGATGGGTTGGGGATGTGAGAGAGATAGAGAAGGAGTGTGAAAGAAAAGGGGTGGTGGGGAGGAGGAAGGGGTGTGAGAAAGGGGGAAAGGGATGAAGGCAGGATTAGAGTGAAGGGGGATGGGATGAAGCTAGGGTGGGAAAGAGAGAAAAGTTTAGGTAAGAGTGTGAGTGAGGGGATGAGGGAAGGATGTGAAAGAGGGGATGAGGGAAGGGTATGAGGGAGGGGATGGGGCAAGGGAAGGGTGTGAGAGAGGGTAGGGTAAGGGAAGGTGTGAGAGAGGGTAGAGTAAGGGAAGGGTGTGAGACAGAGAAGGGTAAGGGAAGGGTGTGAGACAGAGAGGGGTAAGGGAAGGGTGTGAGACAGAGAGGGGTAAGGGAAAGGTGTGAGAGAGGGTGAGGTAAGGGAAGGATGTGAGAGAGGGTGAGGGTAGGAACAAGTGTGAGAGAGGGCAGGGTAAGGGAAGGATGTGAGAGAGGGTGAGGTAAGGGAAGAGTGTGAGAGAAGGTGGGGTGAAGGAAGGGTGTGAGAGAGGGAGGAGTGAGGAAAGGGTGTGAGTGAGGGTGGAATGAAGGAAGGATGTGGGAGAGGATGGAATGAAGGAAGGATGTGAGAGAGGATGAGGGAAATGTGTGAGAGACGATGGAGTGAGGGAGGGGTGTGAGAGGGTGGGTGCGTTCAGGAAGAGGTTAAGAGGGTGGATGGGATGAAGGAAGGGTTTAAGTGGGAGGGTGGGTGAGATATTGGGTACAGTACAGTAGATTGAAGCCTCTGCATGAAGGCATCCCTCTCCAACACTATTAGATTGAAGGGGTTAAACATTGGCTGTTGTACTGTAATTATTCAGAAATTGTGTTGCAGGGTGTGTCGTTGACGGAGGGCCTGGACACCACCCAGAAGGCCGACATGCGAGCTTACATGTCACTGGTCAGCAATGTTCTCGCCAATGCTGAGGTCAGTCATATGTTCTAAATGGCTAAAGCATCTCCCCCACTACCGTCCTTAACAGTTAATGTCACAGAAAATTCTCATATGTAATTACTGTAAAATAATGAAGTCCCAAGCACATCTTCCTTATCAGCATATATTTACATAAATCATGCTCATATTCTCCTGTATGTTGTTTATGTCAGCTGTGCCGGTACCAGTACAGCATAAATAGCTTGCATGAAAATGGAAAGGTATAATATGCAAAATATATTACTTAACCACCACACTCAGGACAATATTTAATGAAGTTGGCGCCTCACTGCAGGCAATTTCTCGGAAACTACAGAAAATTGCATGTTTTCAAACCTCAGTATCTTGGAAACTATAGGAATTAGGGAAACGAATTAATGACCATTTTACTCAACAACTCTTCCTTTTGCGATTGAAGGTATCCCCAGGTCTCTAGATTATTGCATTGATAAGTAATGATGTGAGAAAGAAAATTAATTTTTGCCACAAGAGCGGTGTGAGAACAGGATCTGTTCGTGCTGGCTTTGCTCTCAGTGTGATAACTTACTCCACTACTACATAAACTAGAAACTGTTGCATCCAAGGCATGCCTTATGGCATTATCACTGAGCCCTTTTCTAGTATCCTTGGAAAGAGGCTTGGCGGGGATGGATGATGCATTGGGCTGCAGTGGGCGAAATCAGACAAAGAGGAACCCGAAGGAAGTGTTGTACACCTGGCAGAGACAAGGGAGAGACCGACTCTCGCCTGTGTGGTTATTGAGGGACTCCCTCCCTACCCTTTGGTGGTTGAGATGAAATGGTGGCCGGTTCAAATGGTGGTGGGAAGACACATGCGTGTATAGCCTCTACTCAGTGGCCCCATAGCAGCCTGATTGTGACGTGTATGCATGGTACCCGGCGGATGGGGGTTAAGAAGAGATGCTAGAAAACTTTCCAGGCCCACAAAAATACAGCTGCTGTTTTGTATATTTTGGTACCCAAAGTTTTACTGACAAACTCTCATAACTTCACTGGCAAATCACAAATCATAACTTAAAGTGATACATACATTTGTTATTCATGACGGAGATGTAAGCAAATATAACTTTTTTTTTTTTTTTTTTTTTTTTACAGTACAACATTTACATGAATTGTGAAGGCTTATGTAAAAATAGATGTTATGTGGGAAATATTTCCCCCCAGAGCAGTTGCACTCTACTTTTTATAAAGTCATCCCTGGTTGCTGGCTCTTTGAAAGCAGTGATAAGAAACAGGGAAGTGAGCATGGAAGTGAAAAAGTTACTACATGACAGTATTGTGATACCAACTCTAACGTATGGAAGTGAAGCTTGGACGTTGTTGGAAGGACACAAGTCAAGAGTGAGAGCAGCGGAAATGAGTTATTTAAGAGGAGCCTGTGGAGTCACATGGAGAGACAGGCTGACGAATGAGGATATAGAGGAGCATTGTGGTGTGGATGTGGATGTGATAGGAAGCGTTATGAGGAACACACTGAGGTGGTTTGGCCATGTGGAGAGGATGGAGGGTGAAAGACTGACGAGGAGAGTGTATGTGAGTGAGGTGGAAGGGGGAAGAGGGAGGGGGAGGCCGAGGATGAGATGGAGGGATGGGGTGGAGAGGTATATGAGAGAGGGGGGTGTGAGTTGGGAGCGGGGCAGTGAAATGGCGGGGGACAGGGCGACGTGGAGGCGATTTGTTTGTGGCCACCCCAAATGGGATTGAGGCGTCTGGCAATAGATAGATAGATCCCTGGTTAGAAGCAGAGGAAAACTAGAGACCGTTGTCACTTGTTCAAGCGTTTTTTTTAATCCCAGAAATTACGTTCTCTTTAATAATTCTTATCATTGATAAATTAAATGCTACTGCGTTTAACCCTTGTGGACAACTATATTGTAAATACATGTAATTATATGGAAATTTCCACTGACCTAAACTGTGTCTGCGCGTTAGATGATGTGGTGAGGATGAAAAGGTCTTCGTGTAAAGCAGATGTGGATTTAATACTGTAATGGGGTGTATAAAAGCCCACATTGCCTAGAGGCAAAGTGGGGTTCCTCTCTTTGGCTCAGTGGTAGTGAAGTGCAGGGGCTTGAGATCGAATCTCAGTCAAGACAGTGATTAATTTGTTTAGTTTCATTTCATTTATTACATTGGTTGGCAGCGTTATGGGATGTGAGGTGGGGCTTGGTTGGCAATTTGATGTTGTTCCTTAGTTTGCTGACAGCATCCCTGTCCTTACATCCCAGGGATGGGCTGTTCGGTGTGGTCTGCAGCCTCCCCATGGTGGCCTCCGATGCTACGCTACCTTGTGTGTTCAAAATTCACCAAATTAATCGCCAGGGGCAGAAAAGAGGGATGAAATGGGGTGTATAAAAGCCCGCATTGCCAAGAGACAAAGTGGGGATCCTTTCTTTGGCTGGGTGGTAGCGTGCGCACGTATGAAGCACGGGGACCTGAGATCAGTTCTCGGCCAGGAAAGTGATTAATTTTTATTTTTTTTTATGTGAGGAAGAAGGAACCAAAGGCGACAAGCCTGCAAAATCGTTCCTTCCAAGAGAAAAACAAAATACAAGAGAGAGCCAAATTCAAGATCCGATCATTTTGAGATGCCTGGACACACTGCGTTAGGAAGCAGGAAATACAGACAGAGGGAGACAGTTCCAGAATTGACCTGTTGCATAAATGAAGGACTGGGAGTAACGGTTAACTCTTGCATTAGAGAGTTGGACAGAAGAGGGATGAGAGTTTGCTGCTAGACGGGTGCTATGCGCCCGTCGTAGAGGTGGAGGAATGCATGCAGACAGTTTGGAGGAGCAGTGACCATTGAAGTAGTGATAGAAATGAGATAAAGATGCAACAGTGCTGCGAAGAGACAAAGGTTGAAGGGAGTCAGTTAGAGGAGGAGAGTTAATGAGACAAAAAGCCTTTGACTCCACCCAATTGAGAAGAGCTGTATGTGGGGAGCCTCCCCATACATGAGAGTTGTACTCCATGCAGGGGCGGATAAAAACCCCTGTATAGAGTCAACAATTGTACAGGGGTAAAGATGGACCAGAGTCGGCTTAGCACACCCAATCTCTTGGAAGCAGATTTTACAAGAGACGTAATATGATCTTTCCAAGATAAGTCCCGAGTAAATGAAACCCCAAGCATGTTCAAGGATGATGCAGGATTAAGCTGAATATTATTAAACATTAGTGGGTATACCTGTGGAAGATTTTGTCAGGTTGGTAGGTGCAAAAACTGAGTCTTTGATGCATTAAAAACAACCAGATTATTTTTTACCCAAGTCAGAGATTCGGTGTGCCATAGCCTCATCCCTTGTTTGTTGAAGTAACTGCTGAGATAGATGTTGCGGGAATCGAATGGAAAGGTGAAAGGTGGAGTCATCAGCGTATGAGTGGATACGGTTAGATGTACAGCTTAGAAGGTTATTGATGAATAAAAGGAAGAGAGTTGGTGATAGGACAGAGCCCTGAGGAACACCACTGTTAATAGATCTAGGAGAAGAACGATGGCCGTCTACAACAGCGGCTATAGAACGACTAGAAAGGAAGCTAGAGATGAAGGCACAGATAGAAGGATAGAAACCGTAAGAGGGCAGTTTGGAAATTAAAGATTTATGCCAGACTTGATCGAAAGCCTTTGAGATGTCAAGTACAATGGCAAAGCTTTCGCCAAAGTCCCGAAAGGAGGATGACCAGGAGTCTGAAAGGTAGGTGAAAAGATCGCCAGTGGAGCGTCCCTGACGGAACCAATACTGACGATCAGAAAGAAGGTTGTGATAGGAAAGATGCTTTAAAATTTTTCTATTAAGAATAGACTTTAGAACTTTTGAGTTACAGGATGGTAAAGCGATTGGATGATAGTTACAGGGTTGGGAATGGTCACCCTTCTTTGGGACTGGCTGAATGAGAGCGAACTTCCAGAAAGAAGGAAAGGTACAAGTTGAAAGACAAAGGCGAAAGAGTTTACCTAGGCAGGGTTTAAGCACAGAAGCACAGTTCTTGAGAACAACAGGAGGGACTCCATCAGGCCCATATGCCTTATTAGCATTGAGGCCAGTGATGGGAGAAAATACATCAACTGAAGAAATTTTAATGTCAGCCATGAGGAAGTCAGAGGCGGGAAGTGATGGAGGAACAGCACTGGAATCGTCTAAGGTGGAATTGGAGGAGAAAGTCTGAGCGAAGAGATCTGCTTTATCAGTAGAAGAAATAGCTACAGAGCCATCAGAGTAGAAAAGAGGAGGGAAGGATGATGAGTTAAAGTTGTTGGAAAGGTTTTTGGCAAGGTGCCAGAAAGAGCGGGAAGAATTCGAGTTAAAGAGTTGAGAGCATTTAGTAGGGATGAAATTATTTTTAGCAAAGCGAAGAACAGACTTAGCACGATTCCGGGCATAAACGCATAAACGATGTGATTCAGGGGTGGGTTGGCTCCGGTACCTTTTATAGGCCCACTCCTTGTTGTGGACAGCATTAGAACAAGCGTGATTAAACCAAGGCTTTCGTGCATTAGTCAAAGGATATGAGAAAAGAATGTATGCTTCCATGCCCGAGAGAATAACCTCCGTAATGCACAAGGCACACCCAGATGGCTCCTGGCCATGGAAGCAATAATCATTCCAGGGAAAATCAAAGAAGTACTGCCTGAAGGCCTCCCAATCCGCAGCTCCAAAGTGCCACAGACGACTTTTTCTTGGGAAGGTCCACAGGCCATACCGGAGCGATAGGACAGGTTAAGGTGATAAGGTTGTGATCGAAGGAGCCCAGCGGAGAGAAAAGATTAACAGTGTAAGCAGAAGGATTAGTTGTAAGGAAGAGGTCAGGTATGTTGGAACTCTCTCCAAGGTGGTCAGGGATACAGGTAGGGTGCTGTACAAGCTGCTCTAGGTCATTAAGGATAGAAAAGGTGTAGGCTTGTTCACCAGGTGGATCCGTGAAAGGAGAGGAGTTTCATTTCAGTTATTAGAACACTAAACTAAAGAAGCATTATTAAAGGAATAAAAATAAACAATAAAAACAATTCAGTGCATGTTGTAGGCTAGGCTAGGATAGGAGCATAGGTGGAGGGGTATATGGAAGGGTGCAACAGTCACTTATTACGTAAAGTTCTGCACTTATTTACCTCACATTACAATCAGTTAAAATGTAACAGATGGAATATAATAAACTAAAATGTAGCACTTGGAATGGAAGAAACTAAAATGTAACCTTTTGAATAAACACTAGGTCACACCTCAGTCAGAGTTCGACTTACCGGAAATTCCGCCTTCTGCAGGGTCAACTTATCAAAGTTTTACAGAAATTTGAATTTTAAAGTTCTGTGGAGATGAGTGGACATTTTTCTGTCATGTAAATGCTGCCAGATGTGTAAATCTCTGTTCACTTAAATATTTGAAACCTCAGTAGCCTAATCTTGGGCCCTAATTCCATAAGGCAGTAATATGAGAATAGATTGAATGTTACACTTTCCTATTTCTTGATCCCTCCCGACCCATGAAAACCATGGGTAATTGGGTTGAGATGAAGGTGGTGGTGGTGAGAAGGAAAAGAGTGTTGATGATAACAAGGATGCTGCTGCTGATGATAATGAAGATTGTTACACGAGAACACCACTAGCAATCTGTGCTTGAGGCGTATCTGCAGCCTTGAAGTAATTTAGCTGTCTGTTGAGAACAAAATAAGGGTATATAAATAGTGAGGGTTGTATGACTCTGGGGAGAGCAGCCATGCCTTGGGGAAGTGATGCAGTGATGGCCAGGGTGCTCCCCACTAGAACCTTCACAGTGAATAAGTGTGTTGTTTAAAGTGCAGTGCCCATGTTAATCAGTACCAGAAAATGTATGTGACTGTAGGTGTTAAGGAGGCACAGCACTTTTTACTGTGTCTCGTGACCTTTGAAATGTATTTTATTGGTTGAAATTTAATGGAGAACTTTTAAACTTTTTTATGAAGTGGGTTGTTGTTGTTGTTGGTCAGCCCTACTCTGATCGAGCAGACCCATCAACTGCAGATAAGCAGCCGCCCTTGTTAGGTTGTCCCACAGGTTTCCCATGCCATCGATGTGTCTGTCTTAGTGTGGCATATGCTGTGCAGTGTTCCATTATGTATGGTATGTTGTGCAGGCCCATTCTACAAGATGGGCATGTGTTGTAATTCCACCCAACCTGGATTTAAGCTGGTAGCTGAGGAGGGCTGGGTGTTGTCTTGCTCTAAATCTAGTGAAGTGAACTTGATTATCTCTATATAGGGACACCTCTGATGGGTGGATATCAGGAAGGGGGGCTTGTAGTATTGAGTTATGGTCATGATGTATTGCGCTATGGGTGAAGTGAGTACAGTATATAGTTGCTTCTTCATTTCTAGTGTTGGAATGTCTGGAGTTGGTATATTGTTAGAGGGTTTGATAATATTTGTGTGGTGATTGTTTTATGTGAAGTGAATAAACATAGCACAAATGCTTAGGTGTAATTTCCTATTTATATTGCGTAATGTGATTTTTTTTTTTTTTCCCCTATGATCCATGTCTAATAAGACAGAAATCTAGATACTAGTTGTTTTCTTGTATCCATTGTGATGTCTTGGTTGGAACAGTGATGAAGGCAGTGAAAAGGATGATGATGATGGTGGTTTCTCTGCATTCTTAGCTGTATGTATCATGGGTGGACCGCAGCACATATGAGGAGGTGACATTGGCCCGCTACGGCTCAGTGCACCCATGGCCCCTTAACTACATACTCACCCGGCAAAAACGACAGCAGGTCCTGCGGCGCCTCAAGGTTCTTGGATGGCAGCAGAAAACGCTGGAGGAGGTATATACAAACAGTTGTAACTTATCATGTACTAGATGTATAGGCAAACCAGTACAAACACTCCTCACTAATGTCATAGGAATGTGCAGGCAGATTGCTGCTTTATGTAAAATAATTTAAATTCCTTAAATATGATGATGGACAGTACTAGTATTTTTTGTTTTATAGTACCACCAGTAAATTTTATTGAGCATGGGAGTCCGTTTTAATCGGAGAGTTTAAATACAGCTTTCATTAGCAGCTTCACCCTAAGATATCTCCCTAAAGCTGAATATAAATATCTGGTGGTGGCCTGATATAAAAAGAAAATAAAAATCTTATTGAAAGTTTAAGTGATGTACATAATTCTTATTCATGGCTGAGGGGTTATAAACTCAAAAAGCACTCATTTCTGACTTCACAGCAGCTTAGAAATAGTAAATCATGGTCAGCCTTAAATGAAGTAGGAGTTAATTCTATAGTAACCTTATGAAATACTTTAACTTTCAGTAATCAGCTCTATAGGGTGTATGCATGTACTAAGCTAAATGTAGAGTATGATGTGGAGGGGAGCAGTGATAAATACACCCACTGCAAATTGACTTAGGACCTACACACAGAATTGCTATGGGAGAGTTGTCTGTTTTTGCTTTGTGTTTCCACCTCTACCAAGTGAATTTTTTGGGCAAGAAGTAACTGGCAACTCCTCTGGTGTTGGCGGGAGGTGGTGAAACACTCAGCACGTCAGTGCTTGCCCAGAAGCAAGAGTGGGAGTATATGTTCCCGTCGCTTCAAGCTTGCACCTCCCTCTTTTTTCGTATGCATTATTGTTTGCCCTGTTATTTTCCTAGAGTTGAGTTGTCATGCCTGGAAAGTACAGTAATTAATAGAGCCAAAGGTATGTCCGGATAGTGGTCCTGTCCAGATATTGGGCCCCAGCCTCCTGGACTTGTACTTATGGACCCTAACTCAGAAAAACACCTATACAACTCCTTCTGGACATGCATTGCACCTATTTAAGACCCAAATCACACCAATAAGGGACATAAAAGACTGAAATAAATGCAAAAGAACCATAAAATGAGGTTTTAGAGGTGAGTTTATACAATATTAATCATTCTGGGTACTTACAACAAGTCCCTGGCTCCTGGACTGGTGTGAACTGCCAATTTGCAGTCCACAGTTAATCCTTTGTACTCTAAATTCTAATTTCTTAACTGCACAACACTGTAAATTTCCGTGTGTTCTAGTGGCGAGGTATTGCAGTTTTTTCACTGTTTATTCACAAAAAACGAGCACCTGTGGCTTACATTGCTATAAGCATCTGCTCTCGATTGGAGTTAGGCTGTGACTGTTGATGATGGCGGGGTAACAGAGTTGCCAGATCGCAACGGCCACATTACCAAACTCCTCAATTTTTATTACCATTTTTATCTTTCATTACCAAATTCGTGAAGCTAGCATCTATTCTTCACTAATTATATACACAAGTGGAAATACATGTAATCACTCTTCTTATAATTAACAGCATGTTGATTATTTTCATGCTATGTTGGCTAGCAGATTAATCAGAGAGAGCAAACAATCCACCATCTCCATCCTGTGTATCCTCATACATGTAAAAAATCCGTTTGGTATTGTATTATTCCGATTCATTACCAGACGAATTTTTCATGACCAAATTGGCCCACATTTGGTAATGAAAAATACCAAATGGCAATCCTGACAGGGGAGGGAGGAGGAAGGAAGGGGTGAAGGGACCATGGTGTAACAGCTGTTCGGCACCACGTGGCAATTTCAAATTACGGGTGGGAAAAAAAAGTCAGATTTTAACATGTTTTTTGGTCCATTTTGGGAATATTGGATCCCGGGACGAAAATATCCGGTTACTGGGGATGTTAATTGGGTGTCCGGATATTACAGGGATTACTGTACTGCTCAAGGGATGAGAGGGTCCGTATCATTGCATGGAGTTAGGATAATGTCCCTATCAACACGATTTGTGAACGTACTGGACGAACAAAGTCGACCGTCATGAAGATTCTTGCTGCCCTCCACCTGATGTTGTACCAGAGCACAAGCATGGCGGTGGAAAGAAGAGGACGACATCCAGAGGTACAGATACATTTCTAAAGAGGGAAGTAATCAAGAATCCTTGACTGACAGCAGCAGAATTGAAGAGAATGCATCCCCAGCTGTTACAAGACGTCTCAATTTGAACTATCCAACACCGCTTGCAGGAACTGGGTTTGGCAAGCCGCACCGCAGCCAAGAAACTGCTTCTCACTGACCGCATGAAGAAGCAGTGCATTCAGTTTGCCAAGAAGTATGCACACTGGACATCGGATGAGTGGAGAAAAGTTATATATGTTTTCCGATGAAAGCACATTTCAAGTGTTCAAGGTGTGTTCTGCCAAAGTTTGTCGCCCTGCCTCCTGTGGTCGAGACGACCCTGCTTACACGATGCCGACTGTTAAGCACCCACAATCAGTAATGGTATGAGGGTGTTTCTCAGGTGAAATGGGAAGGGGAGGCCTCTACTTTCTTCGTAAGAACTTGATGATGAATGGTGGCCGGTACTTTC
This sequence comes from Coenobita brevimanus, assembly GCF_032717465.1. Classification (NCBI taxonomy): domain Eukaryota; kingdom Metazoa; phylum Arthropoda; class Malacostraca; order Decapoda; family Coenobitidae; genus Coenobita; species Coenobita brevimanus. The sequence goes on along the minus strand of NC_137063.1, from coordinate 50,432,564 downwards.
AGTTTCTGAAAGATGATTTGTTGAACTCTTTTGCTATTCATGGGTGCGACTTTTTCATGCACAATTCAGCTCCATGTCACAGGTCAAGAAAGGTGACAAAATGGCTTCAGGATAATTGGATTGAGGTCCACGACTGGCCTGGCAACAGTCCGGATCTAAATCTGATAGAAAACTGCTGGGCAAAGATGAAGAAAATCATGGCAGAGAAGAAGACACCCAATCAGGACAACCTCAAGACTGAACTGACAAATGTTTGGTGCAAAGAAATGTCCTTAGATTACTTTAGAGATCTAAGTGATTCCATGCCAAAATACATCCAACTAGTCCTGAAAAACAAGTGAAACATGATTTAATATTAATGAATGGCATTTCATGAACAAACATTTTGATATACTGTGATTTCTGTGTTTTTTAATACCTTTTGGGGGGAGGTCCTAAGTCAGTTTGCAGTACCTCTATATGCCAGATAGAGTGCTTGTGGCCTTGGTAGTGAGAAAATACTGTCTACTTCCCAGGTGTATGGTGAGGTGGAGCATTGCTGTAGTGCCTTATCTGAACGCCTCGACAAGCAGGACTTTTTCTTCGGCAGCAGGTAAGGTAGAAAAGTACTGTACTGATTCAGTTTCCTTGTTCTTCCATTTAGTGTTTTTTGTTAACTTGCAATAAAAGTATACAGTAGGCCCTTACTGTAACAGATAGTCTGTTATATCTGAGAGTTCCCCTCTGAGGTGAGATTTCAAACACATGTTTGAAAGTAAATTAGTACTAGAGCATATTCTTGTGCAGAAAATGTAAACTATACCCATTTGACACTAACTTGACCCATAATTTTGCCATTTTGCAGCTTATTTCACATCCATGTCACAGCACTTTTTCATGACAAGTACAGTATGGTGATCCCTTGGTTATAGTGGTTTTTGTTATCGCTGCTAGATGAAAATCTGCCCTCCTGCCATTATCACATATTTTTTTACATAAACCTTGTGGTCTGGTTACTGTCGACATTGATAGAGCAAAATCTGTGGTTTCTGATGGCTTGGAGGATTTCAAAGGCAAGCCCCTACTCAAGGAGTTAATCTCAGGTGGTGAAGACCACTAACTTTCCACCTCCCAGCCTCAGTACTTACTTGCAGCCTATCTCACGTCTCTATATGGTGCATGTTTTTCCTTACTGTGCCCATTTTGTCAGTTGCTACTAACCTAACCATGCCTTTATGTGTTTCTGGTACTTATCTTAACAGTACATATGTACTGTATTTAGTGGGTCTGTTGTTATAAAAGGGAAACTTTGGGTTTACAGGTTGGATGTCCAATACCATTTAGGGTAAATCCCATGGGTTCTGTACTTTTGTAATTGCACAGTTTCATTACCATGCACCAAGCGCAGTACCAGTTATGCACATTAACCAAGGGATCATTGTACACCATTACTATTGTCTGTTATTACAACTGCAGTCATGATAGGGATAGGGCAATTTCAGGCCAGGTTGAATAAAAAAAAAGGTTAGGAACCACATGTATTGTATTGCCCTCAATTGAATGGACATTGTTCTTACAGTCGATTAAAGTTCAGTGGGCTTTGTGGCATCTGTTACATCTGATTTCTGCCATACCGAGGTTCATTATAGCAAAGATCTACTCTGTTTAATTGTAGATGCTGCCAGATGATTTTATTCAGCTAAATATAGACTTCTCATAGTGAAGATGGTAATGGAGTTTGTTAGTAACCTCCTGGCATGTAACCTTACTGGCATGTAATCAAAACCCACTTCCACGTTTGTTACAGTAACACATTAACTTACATGGAATGTTATAGGACTGTAGATGCAATAAACTTCAGTCACTTTCACTTCTGTCATCCAATCATTTTTTGTTCCATCAAGAGTTTAGGAGCTCAGGGCTAGACTACATGATTCTGACATTTAAGGCAAGGGTAACCAGCCCTGCTTATCCCTGAGTGGCGTTGTATGAGCAGCAAACCTCAAATACTCTCCTCTGTTGGAAACCTGTATGGGCCCCATCTGATTAGAGCACCTTAATCCACTAGGTCACCAGACCACTTTTTTTTAGTAAATGGTTTCCTAATTACAGAACCATTGTGCTTGCTATTCAGTGTCAAGTCACTTAAAAGTTGCATCATATTGAGTGAGTGGGTGGTGGGTACTCCTGCTTACCACCTACATAATATGAAGAATGCAAAAATATCATTACATAACCATAACTGTAATATAGGCATACCCCAGTTTAACGATGTAATTGGTTAGGTAAAACCCTATTGTTTGGTGGGATATCGTATATTGGGGTACTTTTACTATGTAAAGTAATGGGGAGCATTTACCAGCCTCGGGTTTCCCCCCCAACCAAGTCCAAAACCCACCCAAATGAGCCCAAAAAAAAGTTTAAAGCCAATCTAAATGGCCTAATAGCTGTAAAAGAAGCTAACCTAAGCCCAATACCAGTAAATAACTCACTGAAACCAACAAATAAAATCTGAAAATCATCAAATATAGTCTGGAAAAAATCAAGTTTAGTAAACTGTACCCCAAAATGACAATGTTCACCCCACCTATGTCTAAAACACATTAATCTTAGTTTAAAAACAGTTTATTAATCAATCTAAGCACTCAATTTAAGTAAAAAAAAATCATCAAAATCAGCGAAAAATAAAAAATCAAAACCTATTGTTAAACCAGGGTTTGGCCTTTGTTAGGCAAGGTATGGTGGTATTTCTACCCCCATCATTAAGCCGGGGTATCGCATCCAGGGGTATTGTATAACGAGGTATTACTGTATAAGAATTGTATTGCAGTGCCAATAATTTTTCACTCCCACTTATCATCTCTTATGTGCTCTCTTCCCCGTCTCATAAGGCCGACAGAACTTGATGCTCTGGTCTTTGGTCATCTCTTCACCCTGCTGACGACTCCCTTGCCGGATAACCGCCTTGCCACCATCGTACGCTCATTTTCCAATCTGGTTAAGCTATGCCAAGTGAGTTTCCCTTGTCATTCATGGTGAGAGAAATGATGTAATTGTTCATTGAATGTTATTTTGTTGATAGTAATGATGAGTTGTTGTTGTTGTTGCCATGCTACCCTAGTCTGATCAATCAGACCCATCAACTGCAGACAAGCAACTGTCCCATGCTGTGAACCATTGTTCCCATGTGGCTGACTGGCTCACCACAACAGGGTGCAGTGCTTAATGTGGAGGTTTGGTTCCTGGGTGGATGCTGCATTTGCATCTCTCCACCCATTTAAAAGGGGCACCATAGTAGGCTCCACATCACCCCATTACTTGGCCATATACTTACCACACAGCATTGTAAATGGATTCATGAGTTACAGGAAACCATTTGGCTTGTCACCGAGTGTGGAGCAACCTGAAGTGGAAAAAAAAAAGAGTAATAAATAGTGACAGGAAGGATGTGAGAAAGGAGAAGAGAGAGGGACAGACTCAGAGAAATAATGATAGACATGAAGGAAGAATTAGGCAGTGCAATGTCAAGTGAGTGGAGGAATGTATAGTAAAGTACCTTTTTGTTCTTTTACCTAACCTGGTTGCTCCTTCAGCCTTATTATCACCAGTACAGTTACAGTATATGTACAGTCATTGAGGTACTGTATACAGTACTCATAATATTTAGAGACACCCACTCTAAGTATTCAAAATAAATATTAGCAGTGTTTCAGTGATGGTGCAGCAGCTATAACAATATTGCAAAACATCAATTATAATTAACTATAGTAGTTTTATACAAGTTAACAAGTAATGTATGATATTGCTGTACTTAGGATTTAATTTTAATAACAAACAATAAGCCTCGGACAAGGACTGACCAAACGTTGACGACCAAGGACCGGACAAAGGACATTGCAATTGGAACGTGGAATGAAAGGGGAGCAAATGATGAGGTGAAAGAGAGAGAGATTGTCCAGGTGCTTGAGTATGTGAAAGTGGATGTATGTGGAATAACTGAAACAAAATGGAGAGGAGAAAGTGTGAGAGAATGGGAGTATGGATGGGGTATATGTGCAGGAGTAGGTGAGAATGAGAGGGCAAAGGAAGGAGTATGTATAGTTGTGAGTAAAAGACGGAAGAGGAGCATAAGACAGTATGGATCAGTTGGATCAAGGATTGTGTGGGTAAAGTTGAAAGTTGGAATACAAATGTGGGCCATTGTGTGTGTGTATGCGCCAACGCAAGATCGTGTTAGAAGAGTGAGAGAAGAGTTCTGGACAAATGTAGAAGTGTGCATGGAAAAGTTTGGAAGGAATGATAGAGTGTTTTTGATTGGTGATATGAATGGTAAAGTTGGGAATGTGAAGGTGGATGGAATAGTTGGTGAGTGGGGTGTGCCTGCTGAGATAGATGAGAATGGGAGTGCGTTAGTGGACATTTGTGCTGGGAGGGGGTTGGTGATACCCAATACCCTCTTCAGGCATAAAATGATCCACAGGTATACATGGCGAGTGATGAGAAGGGTGGGTGGTGAATTGAGTGAAAGGAAGGCAATGATTGATTATGTGTGTGTGGATGAAAGGATGCGAAGATGTATATTGGATGCAAGAGTTTATAGAGGTTGGGGGAGTGGACTTTCTGACCACTACTTGGTGGTGGCCAGAGTTAAAGTTCGAGTAAGATGGAGGAATAGAAGAAGGGAAAGACAAGAGGAAGGAGTAGTTGCAAGGAGAGTGGAAAGGTTACAAGAGGATGAGAAAAAGGCAGAGTATAAGAGAGAAGTGGAGGAACGATTGGGCAAATATGAGTTGGAGCAGATGGGGGACGTGGAAGGTGTGTGTAGAATATTTACAGAAGAAATATGTGCAGCATGTGATGTGGTGTGTGGAAGGAAGAGAAGACAGAGGGGGGTGCAAGGAACAGCGTGGTGGACTGAAGAGGTGAAACAGGCTGTGGCACAAAAGAAGAAAGCATACAATGAATGGATGAGAAATAGGGGCGTGGAAGAAGTTGAGAGGCGGAAGAGAGAGTTATATGTAGAAAGAAAGAGAGAGGTGAAAAGATTAGTAAGAGAGAGTAAGAAGAGAGTGGATGAGGAATTTGGAAGGAATTTGAGTGTAAAGTGGAGGGACTGTAAGAAAATGTTCTGGAAAGAGGTGAAAAGAGTAAGACAGGGTGGAAGTGAAGTTAGCAGGGGAGTGAAAGATAAAAATGGTAGATTACTAGTGGAGAAGGGAGAAAAAGTGAGCAGATGGAGAGAACACTTTATGGAATTGTTGAACGTGGAGGATGGAAGTAATGCGAGTATAAGTGGCTGGGAAATGGCTGGAAGAAGGAGGGAGGTGAGAAGACAGGAAGAAATCAGTAAGACAGAAGTTGTGGAAGCAATGAAGAAAGTTAAATCAGGGAAAGCCCCAGGAATTGAGGGAGTGTGGTGAAATGCTGAAGCATGGGGGAGAGATAGTAGTAGAATGGATGTGGAAGATGTGCAGATTGGCCTGGGAGGAAGGTAGAGTCCCGGAGGATTGGAAGTCAGGTATAATTATTCCCTTGTACAAAGGAAAAGGGGAAAAAGAAGTGTGTGGTAATCATAGGGGCATTTGTCTTTTTAGTATAATAGGAAAAGTATATGGTAAGATACTTATTGACAGAGTTAGAGAAAGAACAGAGAAATTAGTTGGAGAAGAACAGGGAGGCTTTAGGAAGGGAAGAGGTTGTGTAGATCAGATATTCATTCTCAGATCTTTAGTGGAAAAGTTTCTAGAGAAGGGAAAGAAGTTGTATGCGGCTTTCATGGATTTGGAGAAAGCATATGACAGGGTGGATAGACAAGGATTGTGGAAAGTGTTAAGAATATATGGAGTAGATGGGAAGTTGTTGAATGCTGTGAAGAGTATGTATGATGGTGCGAAGGCTGCAGTGCGTGTGGATGGTGAACTAAGTGAATTTTTCTCTTTGAAAGTTGGGTTGAAACAGGAATGTGTCATGTCTCCATGGTTGTTCAATCTGTACATGGATGGGGTAATAAAAGAGGTACAAGGTAGGGTAGTGGATGTTGGAGTGGCCCTGGTGAGAGAGGATTGTGTTTGGAAACTCCCTGTACTGTTGTTTGCAGATGATACCGTGTTGTCGAGTGAAGACGAAGGGGAGCTGCAAGGCTTGGTGGATGAGTTTGAGAGAGTGTGTAAGAAATGGAATCTGAAGGTGAATGTATGGAAGAGTAAAGTGATGGTCTTTGAGAGAGGTGAAGTCAGTGAATGTACAGCGAGGTTGGATGGTGAGGAATTGGAAAATGTGAGTATGTTTAAGTACTTGGGTAGTGTGATGAGTAAGGATGGAGGTTTGGAGGGTGAAGTGCTTGAAAGGGTACAGCAGGGAAGAAAGGTTGCTGGTTCTTTGAAAGCAGTGATAAGAAACAGGGAAGTGAGCATGGAAGTGAAAAAGTTACTACATGACAGTATTGTGATACCAACTCTAACGTATGGAAGTGAAGCTTGGACGTTGTTGGAAGGACACAAGTCAAGAGTGAGAGCCGTGGAAATGAGTTATTTAAGAGGAGCCTGTGGAGCCACATGGAGAGATAGGCTGACGAATGAGGATATAAGGGAGCGTTGTGGTGTTGATGTGGATGTGATAGGAAGCGTTATGAGGAACACACTGAGGTGGTTTGGCCATGTGGAGAGGATGGAGGGTCAAAGACTGACGAAGAGAGTGTATGTGAGTGAGGTGGAGGGGGAAAGAGGGAGGGGGAGGCCGAGGATGAGATGGAGAGATGGGGTGGAGAGGTATATGAGAGAGGGGGGTGTGAGTTGGGAGCAGGGGAGTGAAATGGCGGGGGACAGGGCGACTTGGAGGCGATTTGTTTGTGGCCACCCCAAACGGGATTGAGGCGTCTGGCAATAGATGGATAGATAGATGTTTAGATAATCTTGAAGATATCGTCTTAGATAAGTATCTGATGTTTTAGGATCATTAAAGGTTATCTAATAGTAATAGGCATGTGTGCCGCTCTTGTCCTTTTTTAATACTTGACTGTCTATCTATCTATTGCCAGACGCCTCAATCCCATTTGGGGTGGCCACAAACAAATCGCCTCCAAGTCGCCCTGTCCCCCGCCATTGCACTTCCCTGCTCCCAACTCACACCCCCCTCTCTCATATACCTCTCCACCCCATCCCTCCATCTCATCCTCGGCCTCCCCCTCCCTCTTCCCCCTTCCACCTCACTCACATACACTCTCTTCGTCAGTCTTTCACCCTCCATCCTCTCCACATGACCAAACCACCTCAGTGTGTTCCTCATAACGCTCCCTATCACATCCACGTCAACACCGCAACGTTCCTTTATATCCTCATTCTTCAGCCTATCTCTCCATGTGACTCCACAGGCTCCTCTTAAATAACTCATTTCCACTGCTCTCACTCTTGACTTGTGTCCTTCCAATAACGTCCAAGTTTCACTTCCGTACGTTAGAGTTGGTATCACAATACTGTCATGTAGTAACTTTTTCACTTCCATGCTCACTTCCCTGTTTCTTATCACTGCTTTCAAAGAACCAGCAACCTTTCTTCCCTGCTGTACCCTTTCAAGCACTTCACCCTCCAAACCTCCATCCGTACTCATCACACTACCCAAGTACTTAAACGTACTCACATTTTCCAATTCCTCACCATCCAACCTCGCTGTACATTCACTGACTTCACCTCTCTCAAAGACCATCACTTTACTCTTCCCTACATTCACCTTCAGATTCCATTTCTTACTCTCCCAAACTCATCCACCAAGCCTTGCAGCTCCCTTTCGTCTTCACTTAACAACACAGTATCATCTGCAAACAACAGTACAGGGAGTTTCCAAACACAATCCTCTTTCACCAGGGCCACTCCAACATCCACTACCCTACCTTGTACCTCTTTTATTACCCCATCCATGTACAGATTGAACAACCATGGAGACATGACACATTCCTGTTTCAACCCAACTTTCAAAGAGAAAAATTCACTTAGTTCACCATCCACATGCACTGCAGCCTTCGCACCATCGTACATACTCTTCACAGCATTCAACAACTTCCCATCTACTCCATATATTCTTAACACTTTCCACAATCCTTGTCTATCCACCCTGTCATATGCTTTCTCCAAATCCATGAAAACCGCATACAAATTCTTTCCCTTCTCTAGAAACTTTTCCACTAAAGATCTAAGAATGAATATCTGATCTACACAACCTCTTCCCTTCCTAAAGCCTCCCTGTTCTTCTCCAACTAATTTCTCTGTTCTTTCTCTAACTCTGTCAATAAGTATCCTACCATATACTTTTCCTATTATACTAAGAAGACAAATGCCCCTATGATTACCACACACTTCTTTTTCCCCTTTTCCTTTGTACAAGGGAATAATTATACCTGACTTCCAATCCTCCGGGACTCTACCTTCCTCCCAGGCCAATCTGCACATCTTCGACATCCATTCTACTACTATCTCTCCCCCATGCTTCAGCATTTCACCACACACTCCATCAATTCCTGGGGCTTTCCCAGATTTAACTTTCTTCATTGCTTCCACAACTTCTATCCTACTGATTTCTTCCTGTCTTCTCACCTCCCTCCTTCTCCCAACCATTCCCCAGCCACTTATACTCGCATTACTTCCATCCTCCACGTTCAACAATTCCTTAAAGTGTTCTCTCCATCTGCTCACTTTTTCTCCCTTCTCCACTAGTAATCTACCATTTTTATCTTTCACTCCCCTGCTAACTTCACTTCCACCCTGTCTTACTCTTTTCACCTCTTTCCAGAACATTTTCTTACAGTCCCTCCACTTTACACTCAAATTCCTTCCAAATTCCTCATCCACTCTCTTCTTACTCTCTCTTACTAATCTTTTCACCTCTCTCTTTCTTTCTACATATAACTCTCTCTTCCGCCTCTCAACTTCTTCCACGCCCCTATTTCTCATCCATTCATTGTATGCTTTCTTCTTTTGTGCCACAGCCTGTTTCACTTCTTCAGTCCACCACGCTGTTCCCTGCACCCCCCTCCGTCTTCTCTTCCTTCCACACACCACATCACATGCTGCACATATTTCTTCTGTAAATATGCTACACACACCTTCCACGTCTCCCATCTGCTCCAATTCATATTTGCCCAATCGTTCCTCCACTTCTCTCTTATACTCTGCCTTTTTCTCATCCTCTTGTAACCTTTCCACTCTCCTTGCAACTACTCCTTCCTCTCGTCTTTCCCTTCTTCTATTTCTCCATTCTAATTGGACCTGATTCAGGCCACCACCAAGTAGTGGTCAGAAAGTCCACTCCCCCAACCTCTATAAACTCTTGTATCCATTACACATCTTCGCATCCTTTCATCCACACACACATAATCAATCATTGCCTTCCTTTCATTCACTTCACCACCCACCCTTCTCATCTCTCGCCATGTATACCTGTGGATCATTTTAAGCCTGAAGAGGGTATTGGGTATCACCAACCCCCTCCCAGCACAAATGTCCACTAACTCACTGCCATTCTCATCTATCTCAGCAGGCACACCCCACTCACCAACTATTCCATCCACCTTCACATTCCCAACTTTACCATTCATATCACCAATCAAAAACACTCTCTCATTCCTTCCAAACTTTTCCATGCACACTTCTACATTTGTCCAGAACTCTTCTCTCACTCTTCTAGCACTTGACTGACTGGTGCTTATTTTAGATACTAGTTGTGACTTCATCAGTCTGTATGAGGTCCACTGTTGGATACTTTACTCCAAATTAATTACAGGTACTCTGAATCTCTTTCAGGTTATCGAGCGGGATTTCTTTGAGCGGAATGGTGGAAGCAGCAGTGGCAATGGTGAGGGAGACTATGATAAACTGGAGGACCTCAACCAACTCTCTATGTAATGATGATAATTTTTAAAAAATGTTTTACTGTACCCAGAATTATTCAACTGTAGTTTATATATGGAGGGATGGTTTGAGGACAATGTACATACCAAGACCAGAGTATTATACAATATATTTATCTATATATTCATAACAGCATCCATAGATAGTTAAACTATAAGATTACTGAATGTAACAGAGGAAATGAGCACTTGATGCAAATTCAATGTCAGAGCCTGTAACATTTGTACCTGTATACTTTGTAATGGCATGAAGCTAAAAACTATCAGAAATGGATAGACGTTTCACTTAACCCCCTCAATCCAATTATGTATTTTTGTTCAGCACGCCCCCATTTTATGATGAGGATGCATTTGAAAAAATCCATTGCATAATGATTTATCATATACACTGAGTATGCATGAGTTCACTGCTTTTGACCAAGGGTCACCCACCCAAGAGTCTTATGATAAGTTTTCAACTCCACTAAACTGGTAGTAATTTCACCTCACTGCATTTCATTTCCTACTTATTAACAATAAGTAAGTCTAAAAGTTAGTTTCCAACACCTAAACTGGTAGGTACTTCATTTCACTACACTTGCTGCTTGAGAAACAGCACCACACTACTGTTCCATCGCTGACGCTAACACACACGATAGTGACCAAATCCGAAGGCCATTTTGAAACACACAAGTGACTGTAAGCTTGTCTGTTGGTGATTGTCTGAAGCAAAATCAGTGATGATACATTTGCCAGTGAGACTTCATGTAGGATCATAATGATGGTATAAATGAAAATGCAATTGTATATCAAAAAAGATCCCACATTTCTATCTATCTATCTATCTATTGCCAGACACCTCAAACCCGTTTGGGATGGCCACAAACAAATCGCCTCCAAGTCACCCTGTCCCCCGCCATTTCAATGCCCTGCTCCCAACTCACACACCCCTCTCTCATATACCTCTCCACCCCATCCCTCCATCTCATCCTCAGCCTCCCCCTCCCTCTTCCCCCCTCCACCTCACTCACATACACTCTCTTCGTCAGTCTTTCACCCTCCATCCTCTCCACATGGCCAAACCACCTCAGTGTGTTCCTCATAACGCTTCCTATCACATCCACATCCACACCACAACGCTCCTTTATATCCTCATTCGTCAGCTTGTCTCTCCATGTGACTCCACAGGCTCCTCTTAAATAACTCATTTCCACTGCTCTCACTCTTGACTTGTGTCCTTCCAACAACGTCCAAGCTTCACTTCCATACGTTAGAGTTGATATCACAATACTGTCATGTAGTAACTTTTTCACTTCCATGCTCACTTCCCTGTTTCTTATCACTGCTTTCAAAGAACCAGCAACCTTTCTTCCCTGCTGTACCCTTTCAAGCACTTCACCCTCCAAACCTCCATCCTTACTTATCACACTACCCAAGTACTTAAACGTACTCACATTTTCCAATTCCTCACCATCCAACCTTGCTGTACATTCACCGACTTCACCTCTCTCAAAGACCATCACTTTACTCTTCCCTACATTCACCTTTAGATTCCGTTTCTTACACACTCTCCCTAACTCATCCACCAAGCCTTGCAGCTCCCTTTCGTCTTCACTCAACAACACAGTATCATCTGCAAACAACAGTACAGGGAGTTTCCAAACACTATCCTCTCTCACCAGGGCCACTCTAACATCCACTACCCTACCTTGTACCTCTTTTATTACCTCATCCATGTACAGATTGAACAACCATGGAGACATGACACATCCCTGTTTCAACCCAACTTTCAAAGAGAAAAATTCACTTAGTTCACCATCCACACGCACTGCAGCCTTCGCACCATCGTACATACTCTTCACAGCATTCAACAACTTCCCATCTACTCCATATATTCTTAACACTTTCCACAATCCTTGTCTATCCACCCTGTCATATGCTTTCTCCAAATCCATGAAAGCCGCATACAACTTCTTTCCCTTCTCTAGAAACTTTTCCACTAAAGATCTATATATTATATTAGCGATTCATCACATACCGGTTTATCATAAAACGGGGGTCTGCTGTATATTATTCTTGCTCCTTGCAGAGCATATTATTCAAGGTGGGAACAGTTTCTCCCTTAAAGAAGATAATGAAAGGTATATTCTACCATTTGAGTACCAAAAGTCTCCTTCAAGCTGAATAACAACCTCTGGAGATATAAAAAATATACAGTAAACCCTCGCTATAATGGACTATTTGGGGGAAAGTCAGGTCCGTTAAGTCGATTGTTCATTATATCTGAGTGTCCCCCAGGGTGGGATTTCAAGCATATTTTTAAAAAATGAGCACAGTAGTATAGTCTTGTACTGTACTAATAATATAAACTGTACCCATTCTACACTAACTTGGCCCATAAATTTGCCCTTTTGAAGCTTATTTCACATCCATGTCATGGTACTTCTTCATGTATATTACAGGTTTGTTATAATCTGTTATTACAACTTGGCAGTCATCATGGCAAGAGGGCTGTTTCAGGTCAGGTTGGAGTGAAAAAGGGTAGGAAACACATTTTGTGACCTATTGCACTCCATTTAACAGACTTTGTTATAGGCAGTGAAAGTTTAGTGGCTTTGTGGAGTCCATTAAATCCAACATCTGCTATATAGGGGTCTGTTATAGCAAGGGTCTACTGCGATAGAAAATATACCATTTAAATGCAGGGGTTAATGACAATGCTTATTGGTTAATCTGACTTTGACTTAAAGACTTGGGTGAGAGCTGTAACCCTCACTCATATGACGATTTTCTGGCATAAGTCTGAGTAAAGTCTTGAATCCCTCCACTGTGAGGTCTTCTAGGTTGAATAGTATTATTAGTGGCAAATAATATAAGTTGGCATTAATAAAGTGTTAAGGAGTTAAAAACTGAGATGATGATAAAAAAATTAAGTCCAATACAGTACCTGGTGTATAGTACACTGTATGTAGAAGATTTGTTCATATCCTGATTATTTTGTTAAAAGCTTTTATTTTTCATATGAATTTGGGAAAGTAATGGGGCATATTGTCATTCTCATTTTTGAAGGCTTCAGCATGCTTGTCTTCCATAATGTACTTAATAGTATGGGGTGCTGTGTTGCATCCCGGGCAGGTGTCAGTGACAGTCATCCAGCCTCTTCTGATAACTCAAGAGGGCTGGATGATGCCCACAATCTCAGCCCAGCCAGGTAGACCCTGTCCTCACGAGGGAGCTAGGATTCAGAAGGGTGGATATCAGGAGGCAGTGCATGCAGCTGTGTGTCATCTTTAAGTGACTGAATGGAGTGGCGAGTGATTTGAGCATGGTTATGCTTTTGGAAGCTGGTTTGAGGTGGGCGAGGGTGGAAAGATGACAGTATTTGTGTATGATATTTGATGTTCCTTGGTGTGTGTGGATGTGCTGCCATGTAGTGTAGTGGATGGTGTGGGTTTGTGGAGGCTGCAGCATGAATTTGTGTGCCTCTCATGTCTAGATGATCCTTGACTCTGAGGGCTATGGTTTCTTGGTGTAGGTGGTCTGTGGATATAGTAGCTGTGCAGCCTGTGATTATTTTTAGGGCCTGGTTCTGCATGGTCTGCAGAGTGTTGTAGTGTGTTTAAGTGAGATTAGAAGCCCAAGCAGGGCTTGCATAATTCATCACTGTATGTATATATTGTTTTTATACTGTGGTGGTGGTTTCTTTGTTCTGTCCAAATGTATGGGCATGTGACCTTAAGGCATTAAGTCTTGGTGTTAATTTATTTTTAGTGTTTGTGATGTGTTTAAATGACATCAGTGCATTGTATGTTACACCAAGGATTTTGTGTGTGTGTGTGTGGTAGGGGAGTTTTGTTTATGGCAAGGTGTGGAATGTAACTATGTTCTGCTGTCCAGTTTGTGAGAAGGGTCACTGTAGATTTGACAGGGGCTATTCCGAGTCTGTTTGTGATGAACCATTTGTGTAGTGTGTTGAGGTAAATTTGGAAAATGTGTGTGGCCGTGTTTGCATTTTGGTGTGTACATGTGTTATGTTGTCCACATAGGAAGCTATGTGTATTTGTGGTGTGTGGGGTGTGGGTATGTCGTGCATCTATAGGTTAAAGAAAGTAAGGGACAAAACAGATCCTTGAGGGACGCCGTTTGTGAAGTTTGTGATGTTCGATGATTGACCGGCAAATGTTACATGTGCATATCTGCCTGCTAAATAATTTGCCAGCCACCTTTTTGTGTTATTGTGCATGACTGTCTTGAATATTTTGTTTGTGAGGTTGTGGGGGGGGGGGGGGATGGCATAAAAAATTTTGCTAATGTCTAGCGTGACTAGGAGTGTTCTGTGTGGTGGCCTAGCTGAACTGATACCATCAAAAACTCCCTGTGTATGGTCTGTAAAAAGAGTGTTTGTGGAGTGTAGCGGCCTTAAACCATGTTGTGTTGGGGCTAGGAGGATATGAGGTGTACTAGTCATTCAGTGACTTTGGAGGGGGTGCAGAGGAGTGTAGTGGGGTGGTGTGAAGAAGGTAATGTGAGGTCTTTGTTGTGTTTGGGGATAGTGATGATAGTGCCATGCTTCCAGATGTTGTGTGAGTAGCTGTAGTTTGATATGTTGGCGAGTGCTTATATGCCTTGTGGTCCAAGGCGATTAAGGTGTATGTTGTTTATGTTGTCTGGGCCACAGGCAGATAAGTGCTTAAGGCTGCTAATGATGTGCTTCATCAGGGTGTGTGGGGAACTGTTTCTTGCGTCGGATGACACGTTGGTCGTCGTGATGGGGGTTTAGATGGCTGACATGTGAAAAGTGATTGATAATGTTTGCTAGTTATTTGTTTGAGGGTGAAATACGCAGAAACCCCTGCAGAGTCCCCCACACCAGGACGGAGCCGCCACCTGACCCCCACCCCAGGACGACACCACAGGGGGGCACACACCGGGTCCGAGCCAGACGGGCCTCGGGACGTCACTACTGTACGCCCCTCTTGTCCTCAACACGACAAACTCCACCATAGCAGGGATGGGCAACTACTTCTCGCCCAAGCAAGCCCTCGTCAGGATTGGGGTGGGACTTGTGAACTCACAGTCCCAGTCAGCACCACGGTCTCGGCCACCATCCAGACCAGGAAGGATCGGCCACTGTCCGCCCTTCAGTTGCTGCCCTTGGGGACTTGGGGACCGCGACCTCAGCCACCATTCGGGTCAGGGAAGGATCAGCCACCGTCCTCCCTTCACCCAGAGTCTCTAGGGCTTCCCAGTTGGAGGAAGTTCCTGGCGCAGCCCACTCTCCACCCAGAGGCTGTGCAGGAAGTTCTCTCCCCTCTCTTCCAGGTGTGGACTCCTGAAGGAGCTGCCATCGGAGAAGTGGTGGCAGGGCCCGATTGCTGGGGAGGGGATCCACACCCTATGGATCACCCCTGGCCGACGCTCGGACCTGACGAACGCTACCTGGAGGGGAAGCCGCAGCCAACCCCTGACAGCACCTCAGTCTCGTGGCGACCGCAGTCCCCAGGCTTCCAGGGACGCCCCTCGGACCCAGGGCGGGATCTTCCCGGCTCTGTCCGACACCAGCCCTCTGCCAGGAGCAGAAGGCACCAGGAACGACTCCTGACCCTATTTGGTCCCAGCCCCGAGGGCCAATCACCGGTAGAGGCTCCGCCAGGAGGGAGCCTCCCTGCACCCCCGACCAGGACCATGCCCGGGCCTCCACGCCCCCGGTAGTGGTCCCGCGCTTCCTACGTGAGGGCATGCCCTGGGGCCGCCCCACTACGCCCAGGCGCCATCTCAACTAAGACCCAGGATCAGCAGCCCAAGAATTTCTCTGGCGCACGCCAGTGTCATTCCGGGAAATATTGACAACCATACCAATATAGAGTATTACAACCTGGAACAGCGTTATAGAGAAAAGTAGTAGTGACTGTGCCTATAAACTAAAAATACAGTGTGAATTACCTAAGTTCAGGGACGGGGAATAATATGCAAGGGCTGTGAGAGAAAGGACTATGTACTATATCTCTGAAACCTTTATATTATTGATGTATGTAACTGACCTATGGTATTCCCATCGTATGTATAGTGTGCTATAAATACTGGCACTAATAAGTCTGTCCCGTCTACATACCCTGTATTGTATACTATTGTATGTATATTGTAAGAAGGTCGAATTAAGGCAATACATGTGTTAAGGTAACCTGCCGAGTTTTTGTTCCCTGTTCCTTTGTTAAGGTGTTCTAGTTCCCGTCTAGAAAGAGGACCCCGCTCAGTCGCTGGTGTCTTTAGAACGAGAAGTCTGCCTAAAAACATCCAGCATAACAGAGGGTATGGTATCTGTTGTTGTGATGGCAGTGTGTGATTTTGTAGTGTTGCTGTTGGAGAGTGTGATGCTGTTTAGTGTTTGTAGAGTTTGCTGGTGTTTGTTTTGTGATCAAGTGTTTGGAGATAATTATTCTAATTTAGTGTTTGCTGTTCTGATATTTTGTTATTTATTTGAATGTTGACTTCTTCTATTTGTTGTATGGTGTCTTGTGTAAGGGGTGTTGGAGAATGTTGTAGTGTGTCGTGTTGACTGATATGGCCTTGAATTTCTGGTGTGAAGTTAGGGTTATGTCTCTTTCTGTTGCCTCTAGCGATGTGTCTTTTGTCTGCGTTTTGTATAATTGTACTGAATGTGTGCTGAGCGGTGTTGATGTTCGTGATGGGTGTACTGTTTAATGTTTCAAACTGTTGTTCTGTTTCAGTTGTGAAGACCCCCCAGTTGGCTTTCTTATAATTAGTGTAGCTGTGTGTGTCTGTGGCCAGCTGGGATGATTCTGGTTCTGGTAGTGATGATGATTGGTAGGTGGTTAGAGCCAAGGGTTTTGACCACTCTCCAGGATGTTGTGGGAATGAGGATTGGGGAGCAAAAGGTGATGTCTGGGGATGATGGGAGGAAGTAGGCTTGGTGTGGGCTTTTTCTTGTATTTACTTTTGCTTAATATTTTATGATATGCTTCAAAAATAGCTTGTAAATGTGCTAAAATACACTGCTAAAGGCTTAAAAATTACACAGAAACGAGGTTATGAGAGTTAAAGCCTAAGTGTCCAGAAGTTACTTCATAGGCCTACCTGGCAAAAATATGCATTTACCTGTTTTTTTTTTTTCCACAGTCCCAACAGTTATGTAATTATGAGAGAGAAGCTTTACTAGCTGCAGTACCCATGATTTCCCACGTATTGATGAAGTAACATAGTTGGTCTTGCACAACTACCAGGCCTACATTCTTGGACTATGTTGCCCAGTGCACCCTTATGAAGACCTACCAGTTACTGTACATGAAATATTACTGTATTTAATAATGCATTTTGATTGACACGACTGATATGGAAAGGTTAAGTATTTTAATTCATCCAACATTGTAAGAAAGTTCCATAATATTGGTTCTCAACCTGGGGAGCACACCCCCCAGGGGGGCATGAGCAAATTTCCAAGGGAGTATGAGGACTCAGAGAAAATAAGAGAGGCCTGAATAAGAGACTGTGTGTGTGTGTGTGTGTGTGTGTGTGTGTCACGATGAGCAACTGACATTCTGTTATACTAAGACTTTTCTAGTCTAATGGGGTTCTTCCAAACAGGAAGGAACACCAAAGCAGGATTCGGCACACCTTAAGAGTACAGGGTAGACACAGAAACTCCAGATGGCAAGGCGAAAGATTTATTATTTCACTAGCCCCTATATACAGCTTTACATCCAAGATCGTGAGAAATATGTATAGGAAATGGTCAATAAGGGTGAAGGGGAATTAGGAGGGGAAGATCTGGAGGAAAGTCTCCCGGATATTACACTTGCACTCGCCGCTGGGATACTCTCTGGAAAAGGATGGGGGCCAGGGTTTGGCTCTACGTCTATAGTGGGTGTTGTAGTGTAGTGGATCAATGACGATAGGGCTAAGGGGGAGACAGGCTATTACCCAAGCTCCAGAAAGTGGATGGCTAATATCTGGCTCCTCTCTCTCTCTCTTAGCCTGGCAGTAGGGTTGTGTGGTTTGTGCCTAGAGTGGGTCTAGCGGTGAAGTTAGAAGGGACCCGAGACAGTTGGGACAAGTCATGTTACTAAGCCTGGGATTCCTTTTCCAGGGGTAGGATGGCACTCTCTATCTGTGAGATGGGATGTGTGTGTGTGGGGGGGGGAGGGACTTACTCCAGCCTCAGCATCACATTGGAGATGCCTGCCGCACTCCTGGGAGTGTGTGGTCTGGAACTCCTGAATTGCCAAGCCGCCTCTAGCAAGCTTGGTCGTACCATATCTAACAAGCTCACAGGATCATTGGAACTCTGCATTGCCAAGCTGCCTCTAGCAATTTTGGTTCTGCCACATCTAGCAAGCATGCTGGAACACTGGAACTCCTTCTGCAGTGCCAAGTCACCTCTAGCAAGTTAAGTTGTGCCACATCTAGCAAGCATACTGGAACAATGGAACTCCTGCGTTGCCAAGCCACCTCTTGCAAGCTCGGTTATGCCACACCTAGCAAGCACAGTGGAACATTGAAACTCCTTCGGCGTTGCCAAGCTGCATCTAGCAACCTCGGTTGTGCTGCCTTTGGCAAGGACTTAGTTAATGAGCCCTTGCTGCTGCTGGTACCGCTGACTTGGTTTGTGATGGTGGCTGTGTGGCAGTTCTGGGTTAGAGGGACTTCCAGCCGCGGGGTGTGCCACCTTCTTGGGTGGACACACATAGTCCCGCAATTCGGTGGTGGTTTTCAGGGCACACGTACTTTCTATGGCCGTGCTGGGGTGAGAACCAGGAGGGAGGTGGAAACAGCGAGGCCAGCTTGAGATTTATTCTAAATGGTACAGGCAAGGGTATGTCCCCTCTCTAGCATGGCCTGAGTCAGACTGCCTGCCAAGCCCCAGGTGCGGACCGGTGGCGTGCGCAGGAGCTCCGCTTGACAGGAAGAGTTTCTGTGGAAGTGCATACTCCAACACCCCCTCTCCATTGTAGTGAATTCCCCACTTCCTGCAGTACTAATACAAAGCACACTGGTCAAGGAGGAGGGAGGTCACTGCAGTAACAAAACAATGGGCAGATACTGACACTCATCATAACTTAACCCATCCCACCAACGTGTCATGTATACATGTCCTCCTGAGGCCATCTGTGACACATGTATACATGATTGAGTAATTCGTGCCCTTGTCTGAATATCCATCTGGTTATTTCCACCACACACAGCCACTGGCAACCCTCCGGCACACATCCCAGTCACGCTCCTGTTGCCTGCATACCTCCGTCATGGATAGACCTACACAAAATTTTTTTCCTGTGTCCAGACCCTTGGGTGAGCACCCGCAGCCACTGACTACATCAATGAAGTCCAAAGGCCAGAAAAGAAGGCCTTAACGATAGTGCGATAGGGAGAGAACTTGAAGTGACATTTTTGCCAACTGTGAGTGGAGAAAGTGGCTCTTCCTCTCAGGAAAGCGACTGCCAATATGAGTGTCGGTATTTATGCGTCATTTGAGGAGGGTTGAGGATGTGACTCCTCCACTGTGCACCTATCGTTTCCCTCTGTACGTTCATCTGCTATTTCCGATAATGGGAATGGTTCAGAAGGTATTGGCGATCCTGGAGAGGGGGATATTGGCACAGATGAGATAGAGGAGGAGGTAGGGAGTGGAGAAAGGGAGAAGGTGGAGGAGCGAGGGAGGGAGGAGGGAGGAGGATACGAGGCGCGTCAAGCCTTGCACCACCTCTCCATCTATTTACTTAAATAATGGAAGCAGAAAGTTTGTTTCGTGATGAAATCAGTGCCTTAATTTTTATTGAAAATTTCCGTGTGTGTATACTTATGATGAAAAAGTACAAATCACAGGAAAAGTGTTATATAGGAAAATAGGGGAGTGGAGAAAATGGCAAGGGAGGAGGAAACTCATTGTCTTGTGCCACTGCTCTGTCTATTTACAAGAATACTGGAAGCAGAAAGCTTGTTTCATGATGAAATCAGCGCCTTATACTGTATTTTATTGAAAATTTTCGTGTGTGTATATTTATTACGATGAAAGAGTCTAAATCACAGGAAAAAAATCCTGTTATAGTGGAAAATTCGGTATTTTTGATTATGGACAGTATGTGTATAACTATTTTGTTCACAATATATATTTTTGTAGGTAGTAGTAGTAGTATTTGTAGTTGTAGTTGTACTAATAGTTGTAGTAGTGGTAGTTGTAGTAGTAGTAGTAATAATAGCAGCTAGTATTTGTAGTTGTAATAACCAGACTTCTGGTCACACAGCGGTGCCAGAATTGAGCGACAATGCAAGCCAAACATCAGAGAATCTTGACCGTGTGCATGCGTGTGTGTGTGTGTGTGTGTGTGTGTGTGTGTGTGTGTGTGTGTGTGTGTGTGTGTGTGTGTGTGAGAGAGAGAGAGAGAGAGAGAGAGAGAGTCTGTCTGTCTGTAAGGCGGTGTGGTGGTGAGGTGAGCAGGCACCTGCCTCAAGGTCATTGCTATGGTTGCCAGCCACCCAGCAGCAAGTATGCCCAATTTTGGAAATTTTTTCATGTAAATAGTGTTTGTGGTGGATTGCGGTCTTCTGGAAGTATTATTATTGTGGGAGGCTAGTCTAAGCCTTAGTTGTGTCACCGACCCTCTGCCACGCATACGGACACCAACAAAAAAACAACAAAAATTGTTCCCATTCACCACTCACTCTCCCTATACGCACTTCACGGACCATCTGATGCAATCAGCTTGATGTGGAAGGATTGTTGAGTATTATGACACTTTGTTTTTATATTTTTGGTTAAGTATTAACTGAGATATGAGTGTTTAAAAACACGATTTTCTCAGGAATGTCCGGCTTGAGAAGGGTGAAATACCGGCCGTGGCGATGGAACACCACTGGGACGTGACAACACCGCTAGGAGGCGACCACGGAGGGGCTTTGAGAGCAAGCACACCACCCGGGCAGTATGGACATATGTTCCCTACAGCCTTGTGCCCTTATTCCCTGGAATGTACGCAATGGGAACACCGCAGTCCTGGTTCATTACCCTCTCACCAGACCAGCCCTTGATAGGATCGGGGTGGAACTGAAAAGACAGTTCCAGGCAGCACCCCAGTGATGGCCTGTAGCCGCACTAAAGACATGACGGCCTGTAGCTGCACAGAGAAAGTGACGGCTTGTAGCTGCGCAATAAACGTGATGGCCTGTAGCCGCACAAAAACAGAGACGGCCTGTAGCTGCTCAGGTGCTGCCTACCTCCCCCTCCCCATGCAGAACCAGTGACGGCCTGCAGCCGCACTTGGGGAGAGAATGATATGCCCCCTCTCATTCTGCAGCTGCCTCAGGGAGCAAGACACCAGTGACGGCCTGTACCTGCATCTTGCTTACACGTCGCTCCCCACGCAGAACACCAGTGATGGCCTGTAGCCATGCCCATGGTCAGGTGACGGCCTATAGCCACATCAACAAGGAAGGGATGGCCTGTAGCCGCCCTCCCCCTGTTGCCCATGGGACCTCGGCAATAGCCTATAGCCACGCCAGGGAGAGGCACCACCCTAAAAGTCTCTCAGCCCCTGTGACTTCCCAGCTAGAGGACAACCCTTGCTCAGCCTGCCCCTGCTGTGGCCGAGTGGTACGTTCCTCTATCTCTCCTCACAGAGGCAGCCCCCAGGAGGAGTCTTTCTGCCTGGAGGAAGCATGGCGAGGACCTGTGATATCCCCGGAAGTGTGTGCCATTCAGCCGGCGCCCGTGGGAGACGAACAACTGATGGACTCCTGCCAGAGAAGACGCCGCAGTATGATCCTGACCTTGACCTGACGGGAGGGAGACCGCAGACGCCGGACTCTCAGTGGCACCCCTAAAACCCCAAGGCATGACCTCTCCAGCCCCAGGCAGCGGCAACCTCCTCCCCAGGGCAGGTGCAGACAAGAGCACCTGCTCGAGTTGTTTGGCCCGAGCCCCAAGGGCCAGACCCCTCTGCTGAGCCCCACGAGTGCAGGGCCATTCACCATGCCCGACTGCAATTCACAGCAGGTGACGTCACCACTACGGGTAGTCTCGTGGCCTTTGAGAGAAGGGACACCTGAGAGAACTCCACCAACACCTGGCCGACACCTAGGAGTTTCCGGGCCTTCACAGCCCAGCCGGACATCCCAGGCCTGCCCTGTATAATCAGTGACTGTTATTCCCGTGAGAGTGATCATAGTGCCTGTGTACTATACAGTGACAGAACATAGTGCTCTAGTGACCACATCGTTAACCGTGTGTGTGCATATCCACCAGGTGTACTATGCTGAACTTTTGTCTCCGCCACTAGACAGTGAGTGTTAAAGGTAGTGTTCCAGTGACTACACCTCAAACTGTGTATATGCATATCCATCCGGTACAGTGTGTTGAAATAGTGCCTCTATCACGACTTAGTGTACGACGGGACACTCAGATTTAGATTGTGTATGTTCAGCCCTATATCCAGATTGTGTAGAAACTCCTCTCACCTGATACACAGTGTCCGTCTGACATCCTCGCGACTGTGAAGTATCCTGCGTGATACTGACATCTCACAAGCCAGTCCGAGCCCCTAGTCTGTCTAGTATCTATTGATAATGAATAGTATATTGTGTGACTCCTGCTCATATTGTATTCTGGAAATTATAGTTAATTTACGTGTAAGGTTGTTGGCCAGTTTTTATGCCCTGCTCTTCTCGTTCTGTGTTCTAGCTCCGCCAACACGACCAACTCATACACCTGCTCTATCTCGAAAGAGAACCCCGGCTCTCTAGCTGGTGCTTCTAGGACGAGAAGTCGCCCTAAAAACACCTAGCATAACAAAGGGTTCATGGGAAGATGTGCCAGACGGGATAGGTTAACACTATGTGTTACATGACGCAATGCTGGCAAAATTTACATGTTACACATGCTGAGCTGGAGCAACCACTGCTCTGGTAACATAGTACAAGCGCAACAAGGTTATGCACATTACAAAACACTGCAATTTCATGGTAGGCTATATATAGTTTTCTACAGTGCTCGTCAGAAGTATGGAGCGCCCTGCATCCCTCCTAAGAAACAAACCTTTCAACATTGAAAAAACATATAAATAATGCATTTTATTTACCTTTAGTGCATCGTAGGGTAGCCTTTACATTTCTTCACGGACCTGAGACGTCTTGGAAGTGAAAGGGCGAGGTTCCCGAGGTGCTGGAGGGGTATTTTGTCCCAGCAGTCACGAATGGCAGCTTGCAGCTTAGGCAGAGAGCTCAAGTCCTTCTGTCACTCACAAAGCTGGACAGATACTGATGAGTGTTTGGGCAGGGGTTGGGGGGGGAGCCCGGGGGGTGGGAGGTGGGGGCCCAGGGGGTTGGAGGAGGGAGGTGGGGGTCGGCTGGAGTGAAAGAACTTAATAGCTACTCTCCCTTGAAACAATTGGCACGCAGAAGAAACGCACGATATTCATAATATTCACAAACATTCCAGAATGACACCCGCAATTTGGTCCAGTATTTGCAATGTCATTCTGGAATGACACCTGTGGTTAAGGGGTTAAGTTCCTCCCAATTATGGCGTACCCTGATTGGGACGGGACAATTGTAAATATTGTATATACAGTATTTTGGGCGGGGGAGTATGTCGTGGATTTCGGGTTTAAATATTCCCGCCCACGACAGCACATTTTTGTAAATAGTTTTCTGTACTTTATAATTGGGTAAAATATTATTTATCACTAGAGATAAATCTGGTCATGGAGAAAACAACGTATTTAGTTATATTGATTCAGTATGTTAAGTTTCATTTGATTTAATTCGTGCACGAAGCTGATCAGTTCTCTCCCTGCTACCAGAGAGTGTAGTTCTCTCCTTGCCACCAGCTAGTACAGACGTGCCTTCAGCATTCTCCAAGAATTATCCATCTCTCTCTGCATTGGTTCAGCGTGTTTCACTTGCTTCACTGCATATGCTGCCGTAGCGGTCGCACCCAAATGTTCTAAGGGATTCTCTACTTTCGATGTTACATACCTCCGTCTTTAACACACGAACATAATCATCTACATCCAACCACTTCTCTAAGTTCACATTTGATCACTTCCGAAAGTGTACCAGGGAGTTTATTATGGAGTAAAACAGCACAAATTTCACTCACAGTCACTCCCATTGTACGTAGTGATTCTAACGCACATTCAAATGATGCAGAAAAGTCCTTTAGTTCATTCACTTCATGAGGTGGAGGAGGTAAATTACATAATTTAGCAATGTGAGCAGCCTTTATGCGATCTTCTTGACCGTAGGTATTCTTTAAAACTGTGACTGCTGATTCATAACTAGCTGCTACCAAACTGAATCCACTAATAATTCGGAGTGCTTCACCACTTAATTGTCCCTTAAGATATGTAAATTTCTGGATCTCTGTCAGATCTGTTCGGGAGTGCACACTACAGTCAAATAGCTCCCAAAAACCCAGCCACTGAATGGGATCACCATCAAATATCGGCAGTTTCAGAGATTGTAATTTAATTCCCACTGCTTTCCGAATCCCTGTCTGTTCTTGTACTACCGAGTCCTTGGCGGGTAATTCTAGAGCACTCCATAATTCTATCAAGTGTCTGTTGACCTTATTAACATATTCCATATCACTGACCATTTCTCCTTCTAGGTCTTCATCAGGATATAATTCATACAACTCCTGATTGCAAGACTCGATCTCAGTGAAGATTTTCTCAACCGTCACTTTCATTCCTTTGATATCATGAACGGTTGCAGCATGTTCTATAAATTCTGTTAAGTTAGCGGTCAGTTTTGTGACTGACCCCTTTTTGGCAGCTCTAAGCCTCTTTAATGATTTTATCTTATCCATTTTAATTATAGGCAATCAAGTGAAAGCAGATGACTACAATGCAGAATTACAAGTTGAATGTACTCTTTCTTGGGCGAATCCAAATAAATAAAATGAATTAAAACAAAACCGAATTTCTATATTAAAATTTTGACAATTTTGCAAAGCTCCTATGAGGGTAGTATGTTAGGCAGTCCAGGAGATCAAACTAAAATGCCCGCCACCGGACCCCCCACCCCCCACTGGGACATCACCACCCCACCACCCCAGAAAGGGACAACGGGGGGGCTAATGACCCAGGGCAAGAGGGTCACCCGCCCACTACTGACCTGTGCCCCTTTTCCCCGCAACTGCCCCGACACCAGGTAAACTAGGATCGGAAACAACCTCGCAGGCGGGACAACCATCGACAGCAGTGGGGTGGGACTGAACAAGAGTCAGTCCCTAGTAACATTTTGGTGACGGCCATAGTTACACCCCTCAAGGACAGAAGGCCCTTCAGTGAGCCACGAGGTGTCCCTATCTCTCCCACGTCCAGGGCAAGGGGCCCTACAGTGAGCCACGAGGGACCAATACCCTCTGCCACGTCCAGGGCAGGAGGCCCTTTGGTGCGCCACGAGGGGCCAGTACCCTCTGCCACATCCCGGGAAGGAGGTCCCACAGTGTGCCACGAGGGAGCAATACCCTATGCTACGTCCAGGGTAGGAGGCCCTACAGTGTGCCACGAGGGGCCAGTACCCTCTGCCACATCCCGGGCAGGAGGCCCTACAGTGTGCCACGAGGGGCCAGTACCCTCTGCCACATCCCGGGCAGGAGGCCCTACAGTGTGCCACGAGGGAACAATACCCTCTGCCACATCCAGGGCAGGAGGCCCTTTGGTGAGCCACGAGGGGCCAGTACCCTCTGCCACCTCCTGGGCAGGAGGACCAACAGTGTGCCACGAGGGAGCAATCCCCTCTGCCACGTCCAGGGCAGGAGGCCCTATAGTGTGCCATGAGGGGCCAGTACCCACTGCCACTCCAAGGGCAAGAAGCCCTAGTAGAAAGCGAAAAGTGGGTCCCAGGGTAAAGCAACCTGGAGCCACGGCTGTGACAGAGACAGGAGGGTCGCCTCTGTGCTGCCCTCCCTGT
Source organism: Coenobita brevimanus (assembly GCF_032717465.1). Classification (NCBI taxonomy): domain Eukaryota; kingdom Metazoa; phylum Arthropoda; class Malacostraca; order Decapoda; family Coenobitidae; genus Coenobita; species Coenobita brevimanus. The sequence continues at coordinate 50,406,778 of NC_137063.1, read as the reverse complement.
ATGTAGGAGAGGACATGGTCTCTGTGTGCACTCCACCTTCCGCGTTCCCCTGTGGGAATAGCTTGACACCACCCGGGAGAGTTGCCCCGAAGGTGTCACCAGAGTGGAGGCAAAGTCCGAGACTGGACCTGCCTCCCACTCCTGGGAGATTCTTGTCGTCCCCAGGCACCAGCAGGAGACGAGGCCGCAGCCCAACCCTGACGGCGCGTCCCCTGGCAGACCACCGCAGCCCCAGGACCCCCAGGCGAGCCCAGCAGACGCCAGGCGAGGGTAACACTGACCCCCTCACCCCGTGGAGCCACCGACGCCAGACCCGCCTCCTCCAACTGTTTGGCCCCAGCCCCGAGGGCCACCTCTCAGGTCGAGGCCCCCAGACAGGCGGGCCTCCCTGCACCCCACCGACGAGACCCTGAGGTAAGGGTCTACCTTCAGGTCAAGGCCCCCAGACAGGAGGGCCTCCCTGCAACTCACCGACGGATCGTAGCCGGGCAGTGACTCCCCTGCGGGTAGTGTGTTGCCCGCCACAGGCAGAGTCCCCCTGAGGTCCTCCCCCTCGAACAGAGTGACAGAGTGAATTAACCCAGGAAACACGGGTAAATCAGTGATGCCCCTTAGATCTAAGTAAACCCGAGAAAAAGGAACAGTGAACAGTGACAGAGTGACAGGGTGTGATCCATATGAAACCAGCGGCTAATGTTATTTAACCCAACAAACTCACATGTCCCTTAAAGGAAAGTAATTCAGTAAGTCATGATCCGCACCCTGCCTTTCTTAGAGTAATATTCCTCCCCCAGACTCTTAATTTTGTGTATTCCCCTTGCTACTGTGAATATAGATATTTTGGGTTTAAATGAAAGACGATCATCCACACTTATGGAACTAAAAGCCATTGTTATATGTGATCATATCGTGTGTTGAGTACAGTTGTATCTCGTGTCATCCCAACCTAACTCTGTGTCTCTGTATCCTATATCCTAAATATCACTCTGTATCATATTGTAACGGTTTTAGAATTAAGGCAATAGATATGTTAAGGTATACTGCCTCATTTTTATGTCCTGTTCCTTTGTTGGTACTTTACTTCCGGTCCGGAAAGAGGACCCCGCCCAGTCGCTAGCGTTTTTTGGGCGAGGAGTCGACCTAAAAACACTCATCATAATACAAACCTTAAACCCCCTCACAAGGAGCTTACTGCCCAAGAAAGCAACACGCTCTTCTCAGAAGGCCATCGAACACCCTTTTGTTGCCTGGCGTATCCAGGTGTACCCCATCCCATGACAGGTCAGACTCATTCATCCCCATGATGATAAACCGAGCCTTTGCGAAGGGAAAAGTTCTCTTCAGGCGCTGGTTCACTCCGTTTCTGGCCCGGATGTATTCTTCATAGGTCATATCTCGGGGGTTCGTCCTTTTCTGGATGCCGACAATGAGGCGGTGGCCCCCTGTTTCATCCTCAATTTCCCTAGCCAGGGCTTCTATATCCAGGGCCAACTGATTCAAGTCCGCATCTAGGGATAAGTAGTTCCCCCAACGATCAGAATTGTTAAGTCTGGCTTGTATGTTTGGAGGTCCTGGTATTCCTTACTATCTCTAATTGTGCTGACCTTAGCACCAGGCACGCCAAATTTGCGGACATAAAAGGCCGGAGCATCGTCTGGATACCGCACCGGACAACCTAGTGGGAATCTCTGGACATAGGAATGCCCAAAGAAGGCTACTTTCTTCAAAGGGGACGGATAATCTACTGGGGAGGGTTCAAAACTTCAAACCACTCCCCCTACTCCCCCCCCCCCACCACAACCACGCGCAGCCTCCCCTGGTGCCCCACGCAATATATGGTTGTTTGCCGACACAGCACAATGCTCGGCTCTCACACCTGCAACCTCCTGTTCTCTATCACTAGATATAATCCTGCTCACGGCACCAAATTCATGTTAGTTTTTATCACTGTAGGGGTTTTACTTGTAAACTAACATAAAGCAAAACAACAACTCACCATTATAATAAACGGTATGTGAATATGGCGTTTTGATCAGTACTCAGTATAAATATGCTAGGCCTAATAAATATCCTGAGTACTTAGCTGTGGTGTTGACGGTAATAAATGCAGAGAGAGATGGTTAATTCTTGGAGAATGCTGATGTTACGTCTGCACTAACTGGTGGCAAGGAGAGAAATACACTGTCTGGGAACAGGGAGAGAACTAATCACCTTCGAGCAGCTTCGTGCACGAATTAAATCAAATGAAACTTAACATACTGAATCAATATAACTAAATACATTGTTTTCTCCATGACCAGATTTATCTCTAGTGATAAATAATATTTTACCCAATTATAAAGTACAGAAAACTATTTACAAAAATGTGCTGTCGTGGGCGGGAATATTTAAACCCGAAATCCACGACAACTATCCTTCTCTCTCTCTCTCTCTCTCTCATCCAGATTAAAGTCCATTGTCTTCACTCATCCTATTATCCCCCTACCCTTTCCCAAAGAGCAATTGCCACCTCCTTGTAAATGTTACACAGGCGCGGCCGTCTGACCCTCTCTCACCTTACCCCACTCCTCTTTGGTCTGACTTTCCGACCGCCATCTACTACTACTATTACTATTACCACACACACACAAGATGGATACCAAGCTTAAGGGACCTAAGCTACGAAGAAAGACTAAATAAACTGAATCTACCAACACTACAGGAGAGAAGGAAAAGAGGTGACATGATAATGCTATATAAGTGCATATCAGGGAAGGAGAAAATAGACATAAATGATTACTAAACATATGGAGAAGCATCAGCAAGAGGACACTGCAAAAAACTGCATAAGGAGAGGTGATAAAGACGTAAGGAAATTCAGTTTCCCAAACAGAGCAACTGACCAATGGAATGCACTACCGAATGAAATAGTGTGTGCCAAAACAATTCACAAATTTAAGGATATGTACAATAAATATGGTTTAAGACACGGGACAGTACGAGCTTGACTCATTCCTGTAAAGATACAATTAGGTAAGAACAATTAGGTAAGAACACACACACACACACACACACACACACGAGAATGTGCAAAGGAGTTAAGTAAACCATTATTTTTGATTTTCAAGAAATCCTTGAGTCAAGGGAAACTACCTGATATTTGGAAAAAAGCAAATATAGTCCCCTTATTCAAGAAAGGAAATAGACAAAATCCTCTCAACTACCGACCAGTATCACTGACCAGTGTTGTAAGCAAGGTATTAGAAAAACTTATAAGAAAAGTTTGGGTAAATCATCTGGAAGAACACAGTATGATAACAGAAAGACAGTTTGGTTTAAGAAAACAGCCACTGTCCTTCCAGCATCTGCTGCCCCTGCGACGCCCCTCAAGGGTAACGTCCCTTGCTCGCCACACCCCTCCAGAGGCTGAGTGGGATGTCCCTCTCGCTCTCCCTACAAAGCTAGCCCCCCAGCAGAGTTGCAGCTGAAGAGGATCTGGAGCAGCCCCATAGGGAGCCTAGGGATTTGATCACTGCAGCCAGCACCCCTACGTCGCCAGACTTCCAGAGGAAGAGATGCCGCAGGCAGCCCCTGACTGCCTCTCGACCAAAGCAAGGCCGCAGCCCCCAGCCATCCAGGGGCGCCCCCAGGACTCCCGGCCGAGATCTTCCCAGCCCAGCCGATGAGTAGTCCTCCTCCATGAGAATGCGCAGGGATCAAGCTCACCTGCTTGCCCTGTTCGGCCCCAGTCCTGAGGGCCGACGCACCCACCGAGGCCCCACCAGGGGTAGGTCTTCCTATACACCACCAAGCAACCCACACCGGACGACCTGGCCCCCGACGGTGGTCCCGTGCCGCCAGAGAGAGAGCACGCCCGACGGGACCCCTCCCACGCCTGGACGACACCCGCAGATACCCAGTAACCTGTAGCCCAGCTCGGGTCATCTGTGTCCATACTAGTGTAATTAATCTGTTACATTGTACTGTGTCCAGCACTGTGTATCTTTGTGTCAATACTGAATACATGTAAGGTTGGTTGACCTGTGTTTTTGAGCTCTGTGCCTCTAGTTGCATACTCTAGGGCCGGTCTTGAAAAGAATTCCTGATCAGTCGTCGCACTCAGGGAGCAAGAAGTTGAGCTCCAAGCACGTAGCATAACACTTGCGAAACGGGATATGGTGACGAAACTAGGCATGCTGACCAAACAGGTTGGTGACAAAACTTGATATGGTGACGAAGAGGCTTGGTAACGATACCGGGTGGTGACAAAACGAATTTGGTTACGAAACGGGCTGGTGACGAAACGGTCATGTTGACAAAGGGGGTCACTACGACCACGGTGACGAAACGTCTTATGGTAGTGAAACTGTATATGCTGATGAAACGCTTTGGTAACGAAACGCAAGAAACAAGATATTGTGAGGAAACTCGATACGGTGACGAAATGGGCTATAGTGACGTAACGAGGTACTGTATGATAAAACGAGATATGGTGACGAAACAGGTTGGTGATGAAATGGGATACGGTGATATGATGACGAGACGAGATGCAGTGACGAAAAGGGATATGACGAAGAAATGGAATAGGGTGACGAAACGGGTAGGATACGCTAAAGAAACGGGATATGGAGGCGAACCTAAATGGTAAACTGAAATAAAGTTGACTAGGCATGACGCGAGTATGAACCACTTTTTTTTTTTTTTTTTTTTGAGCTATGAATCACATGAGTCTATTATACAGTACAGTTCTGGGATATAACTATGCAGGAAATTTTTATACCATGGCTGAGTGGCATCGAGTCTGTTCTTTTTCTTATGATCAGTTCCTCAATATAACCAGTACCAACCCTTTCCCTTCCCCTGCAGAGGAAAAGTCGCAAAATCTTGAAACACACTGACCCGAGAAAATTGTATCCTTGAAGCGTCTGGCATCCCGGGCGACATGTGTCAATAACAACACTGTTTTCCTGTTCAAGTACTTGGAAGGAGTATATTGGGAGGGGACGAACGTGTACATCCCACAGACCACAGTGATTCGTGGTGTAAAAGAAAAGAATAGCCTACAGATTGCATAGACTTAAAATTTAACAGTGAACGAGTGCACAGTGAATAACACCAAGAGAAACTGCAGTGACGATTAAAACATGTAAATAGCGAGGTTGAGATGTACGGATCAAAGCTAATTGATATTCCCGTTGCTGTTAAATAGTTTTATTGCTTGTAGAAGGGCCCCTTATACTAATGAAGGTTTAATGAAAACTATATTGCTCTCGTAAAGAATTTGGTCGTGTGGACTTAGTATGTCAAGCAGTAAATAGCTAACAGAAAATGTTGTAATATAATGATAATAACACCAAGGCCATAATGTGGAAGGTATAAATATTCTTAAGTAATTTTCATCGAATTTGATGTGCACTTGTTAATTACAATATACAGTGCCCTGAAAATGGGCCAAGAATTAATTTTCTGCGTGATATTAATTTCACTGCATCATGTACATCTGTGTGCTGCTTGGGAAAGGAATTATTTTTTGTGTGCAGACCAGGAGCACTGTTACCACAATCAGTCTTCCCTTTGTGAATCTTCCTCTTCCAGTATCAAAAGTCGGTCCTGTGATGATCAGGTAAGTTAAAAAATAATAACCTAATTCCTGGCCTACGGTAATCGAATCAAATTAACTTAAACCTAACCTAGCCCAATCTAACCTTATCAAATGAAACCTAACCTGAAAATACACCCCTTGATCAAGAACCTTGGTCTTGAAAATTAGGGGGCAATGCATGTATGGTAATGTGAATGGCTTTGTAATTAATAAATTTGAATATTTTATAAAGTTGACTAAGCTCCCACCTACATACTATATATTAAAAGCCTGTAAATTGCATTATAGAGTGGAGATACAGTAATGTAAGAATATATTGTTATGAACCACATTTGATTCCCAGCTAGATCATAAGAAAACATTCTAGCTACGTATGTACACGTGTAATGTGTTTACCTCCAATTTATTGCTAGGGACTGTAATTGCTTAGGTAATTATAAAGTGTTGACAAATTCGAGAGAGATTCCACTCAGAAATGATGAAAAAGATACAAAGTGGCACTGTGCCCAGTGAACTGCCTCTCAGCTTTGCTTTGATACTATACTCATTTACCTGGTTAGGGTGGGTGAGCTTGAATTGCTGGTATTAATACCATCATCACCTGTCCAGGCACAAGTTTTGTGATTAAACAAGAAAAAAAGCTGCAGATCAGGAGAATTATGAAACTAGCGTAACCAATGGGATATGGTTGGGTAGATTAGCAGAAATGGTAGAACTGAACTGCTTGCTGTTTAAAATGCCTACCGGTACATAATTGGTTGGTCACCTGAGTTTATGCACAAGCTTGTTGGTTTTAATGAAAAACATTTAGGCCTATGTAAATTTTTTTTTTCCCCTGTTTTGTTAAGGATATTTGGATTTTTTTTTTTTTTTTCAGTATTGCAATACATGGTACATATGTAACATGCTGGTTTATTTCTTTTCAGTTAAAGCTGTCACGAGATAGTGAGGGGACTTGTCTGTTTGAGAGGATATCTTCAGGTAGTGTAATTTTGGTTTATTTATCTGCAAAATTAGGAAGTGTATCTTCATACATATTGTAACTAGCTTATGTAGTAGACCCCTTTTTTTTTTTATTTAACAGTTTCCTCTCATGCATATCATGGTCTTATATGATAGCCTAATTCTTGCCTCTTTTTCCTCTTATGCAACAACTATTTTGGCCTTATGGATTCACATAAAGGAAAAATCTGGACAAGCATACTGCACAAGGCACAGCTTTAAGCCCATGGTGAGTAATTCAGTTTGACTGTGTGGAGAGAATGAAGGATGAATGGCAGGCTAGGAGTGTGTGTATAAATGAGGTACCAGGGGTAAGCCAAGGATGAGGTAATTGGGTAGAGTGGAGAGATATAAGGGGGTGGGGTTGTAGGTTAGAGGGGGCAGCCTGCTGGTGGAGGTCAAGGTGACATGGAGGTGATTTGTTGGTGGCTTCCCTTTCTGGGATTAAGGTGTCTAGTTATAGATACAGTAGATATAATTCACATAGTGCAATAAAACCTTGATGTAACAAATTGGGGTGAAAAATTAATGTTGTAACCTATAATTTTCTATATCCAGTGTTTGATGGGGTACTTATAACAAACCCAGGTTTGGTATATAGTAGCTACCTGTACCGGTACTGTACAGTATTTTGTTTGGAGGATGCCCAGCTGAAGGACATGTTGACACTACCGTACTCTATTCCAGTTTTCTATGGGATTAAGGTATGCTGTAGTGTAAAACTTGATATTTTCAGTCAGCAGTATACTTCTGAACAGAAGATTACACTATAGTAAAAATTAGTGTTTATAGCTATACTCTTGCTCATATGACCATTCAGTCAGCTGCTGTTTCACCTAATTAAACTGACCCCTTGTTTTGTGTATGTGAAGCTTGAAGCACGTTCCATAAGGTTCAGGTGGTAATAAATCTGAAGTTTGGGTTATTAGTGTTCAGCATAGTGAGGGTTTACTTCAATCATTGTAGGCCTATTTTATTATTTACCTTTGGTTATTGTAGATGACATAGCAAAGTTACTAGAAAGTGTACAGATACATATTTACCATGTTAATGAAGTTATTATGAATTCGTTCTTGTAACTTAAGATTGTTTTATAGGAAGGACAAGGAAAGAAGAGTTCAGAGTTTTCCCATGTCTTATGATTGTCCATGAAGTTGGTTACAAGAGGAAAATATCGTCATAGGCTATAGTCGTTTATTGTTGAAGGAAAGACAGATTTAGGTTACGTCAGGGAATTGATTGTAAATGTGTTCGAGTATCCTGCCCCAGAACTGTCACAAATTTCAGCATGTCTAGCCTTCAGGAGTCCTTACCATTTAGGAATGACTGTAGGTCCTGGAGGTGGTTTTGTCATGAGCATGGCATCCCTTGTGGGAGAGGTCCTAAGAGGGAGCAGGATGTCAGAGATTATGATGATCTATGTAGGCGTATCTAAAGTATATAGACCCAATGGGCCTATCTATCTACAGTATTGCCAGACGTCTCAATCCCAAAAAGGGTGGCCACAAACAAATTGCCTACATGTCGCCCTGTCCAGTGCCATTTTTCTGCCTTGTTCCCAGCTCACACGCCCCTGTCTCATATACCTCTCCACTTCATCCATCCATCTCATCGTCGGCCTCCCCCTCCACTTCACTCGCATACACCCTCCTCGCCGTCTCGCTGTCCATCCTCTCCACATGGCCAAACTACCTCAGTGTATTTCTCCAAACACTTTCTGTCACATCCACATCACAAATTAAATAGAATTGACACTCCCTCTTCTGTCTTTCCGTCATTCTTTCCTCTTCCTTTTGCCTGTGGGTGACTTTACACTGAGTGACAAGCCAAATGGTTTTCTGTATACCAGGAAACCATTTATCGTACTATGCTGGGTGGTAACCATATAACCAGATTTTGGCACGTGGTAGTTTAGTGGGTAATTATTGCACTCAGTCGGATTGAGCCGGTGAAGGTTTATATCCAAGGGGTGTTTGAAGTTTATTGCTCACGTAATGCCACTCAGGGATGAGTGAGGCTGGTCGCTCTCATCTTAAATATCAGGACCAACTGCCTAGCCCCGGGATCCTACGCTCCTCATGGGGCAATGTAGGATTTGATGGTAGATGGATGAATGGAGGAGTGTTCTGTTTATTGCTATGCTGTATACAGTATAAATTTTATCTTATTTTGGTACGGTAATAGTTTCTGGGAAAAGTACTGTACTGACTTGCTGTCATTTTGGCAGTCTGCAGTGTTACAAGTCAGTACCATCAGCTGAGGAACATTTACTACTAGTAGTACCGTACTGTTTCTTTTTTATTAGTTTTTCAGAATTGATTGTGGCTTAGTGTGCTGCATTAGGTGCTTAGTTACTACCAGTCTTTGATCAGTTTTGAATGTCATTTACATGCACTGGTGAATGTGCATTATTTCTTTTTTATCGTCTTCTCAGAATGTGATCTGGATACTCCTTCTCGCACATCACCCTGGGACAGTTTGCTGTTTAGGCTAAGCATATACCGGCAAAGCACATGGATGTCTAAACGTACAGCCTTCAACATTTCTTTTCCTTCACCGGCTTGGAGAGGTGAGCTCTGAAGTGTCATTCTACATGTACTGTATTATCATTCAGTGTGGGATATTTGGATATGTTAATGCTTCTTATCATTTATGATAGATAAGGAACAGTAGAGGAAACTACTGTATATAAATCGTGTTACTAAAGAAATTACAATTTTTTCCTTTAGTTCTTATGCAGTAGCTACATTGTAGTCAGTCAGGTATTAGAACATTGTATAGCCTATACTGTATTGTGTTTCATCATGTTTGTTTTGGTCATTATTATGTACATTTACAAAGACAGGTTCACCAGCCTTTCACTGATGTCTTTGGCAGTGGAAGGTGTCAGTGAAATGTTTTAAGGTGAAGGCATTATAAATTATACTGTACTGTGAAGGATTATGAGAAGGAAGGATACTCTTTGATGTTCATGGGAGAATGAGAAATATGGAAGGCAAAGCACATAACTGGCAGGGTGATGTTGGCCAGCTTTTACCTGTTGCAGCACTGTTCTTGTTACCAGTCATAAAAATTTAAGCAGTTTGTCAAGCTATGTTATTATTATTACCTAAATGTAGTAGGAGTTGTAACATAAAGCTCATCTGAATGTGAACCTGATGGATGCAGGCAGAAGTTTTCTTTTGTTGAGGTTTAGGGAGAGAGTTGAGGGATGTTTATGTGTAACTTCACTGCCTAGTTGTATTGGTGCCACCACATGAAGGCATTCATCTTCAGCATCTGTTAAGCCAATGTAGCTGTACGATTGTGATGGCATAGGACTTGATACGTTAAGAAAAAATTAAAAAATCAGAAACGTGTATAATTTAATAGGTCAATAAGCAGCAACATACTCAGACTGGAGAGTGATACTGAAGCACATGAACTTACTGCCACGGTGAATGATCTTGAATCAGAACTAAGATGATGTACACTAAGATGATGTACACTGTTACTTCTATTAATTCTTGCTTCCTGTAGGTAATTTAATCCAAGATCATTCATACTATTTGGTGTAGCTAAGGAAGCTGTATTTAATCCATCCAGTTTGAAAAGCCTCTTCTTAGGTGAATAAGTTGTCTGAGGGTAGCATGAATAGAATTAAAAAGAAAAAAGATTGAATGAAGGTGTTTATAGCAAAAAAGACCATTAAATAATGCAGCTTAAAACAAGGACATAATGTAATTATCTAGGCTGCGCAAGTCCTTCAACCCTAGCCCTTGGAGCTGGACTTCTGATTCAAGATCATTCACTGTGGCAGTAAGTTCATGTACTTCAGTTTCACTCTCCAGTCTGGGTCTGTTGCTGCTTATTGGCCAAAGCTATATGCTTGAAGCCCATTATCTCTTACTCTTAGCGGTGGAGTTCTGATTTTATCATTCACCACAGTAAGAGACTCACATGCTGCCAGTTCATCAGCCAGTCTGTGTCTCTTGCACATGGACTTCAGCTGTATTCTTGAAATCCTTCATCTTTAACCCTCAGAGTTGGAGTTCCGATTCGAGATAATTCACTTTGATAAGACTCCCATATGCCGCCGATTCACTCTCTCCAATGTGAGCCTCCCTTTGCTGGACACCCTCTACTGGGACTGCCCCTTCTTCTCTGTACCCGAGAACAGCAGTGAGCAGAGATACCAGCTGGCCGTTGTGAATGGTGAAGGAGAAGGTGGCAGTTATCGCTTCATCATGCCCAGAGAATCACGGATCAGTGAGTGTCGTCAGCAGTATTGGAGTAGTTAACCACTTCAGGAGGAGATTCTGAAAAAAAAAAAAAAAAATGCGTGTGTGTGTGTGTGTGTGTGTGTGTGTGTGTGTGTGTGTGTATTTACTTAGTTGTATTTACCTAGTTGTGATATACAAGAAATGAGCTATGCTTGTGGGGTCCTGTCTCTTTTTCTCAATGTCAGATTTTGCTTTGAACTCGTTTAAGTTTTTAGACTGGACAATCTCTTTGTCCAGGCTATTCCACAGGTCTGTGATTCAATATGGAAAGCTATATTTCGTGATATCCTTCAAGCAACTTGGCTTTTTCAGTTTCATTCTGTGTTCTCTTGTTACTCTCCCATCCCATACAAACAGATCTTTCCTGTCAACTTTATCTACTCCCATCATGGCCCTGAACACCGCAATCATGTCGCCCCTCCCTCTCCTTTCTTCTAGGGAAGGCAGATCCAGCTTTTCCACTCTCTCTCGATACGACATCTGCCAGGCTGGGGGCCATCTTGGTTGCTGTTCTTTGTATTCTCTCGATCTTGTTTATATCTTTCTATTTGTGTGGGGACCACACTACTACTGCATATTCCAGCCTGGGGCAGATCATGGCCACTATCAATTTTTTCATTATCTCCTCATCCATGTAATGAAATGCCACTCTTATGTTAGTCAAGAGATTGTGTCTTTCTATCTTGTTAATGTGTTTTTCTGGTGAAACTATCCTGGACCAGCCCTCCCAGATCTTTCTTTTCTCTCACTTTTGTGACTGGTTCATTACCCATCATGTAATTCAGTGATGGCCTCTTGATACTTTTACTATCTAACTATCTATTGCCAGACGCCTCAATCCCGTTTGGGGTGGCCACAAACAAATCGCCTCCAAGTTGCTCTGTCCCCAGCCATTTCACTGCCCTGCTCCCAACTCACACACCCCTCTCTCATATACCTCTCCACCCCATCCCTCCATCTCATCCTCGGCCTCCCCCGCCCTCTTCCCCCCTCCACCTCACTCACATTCACTCTCTTCGTCAGTCTTTCACCCTCCATCCTCTCCACATGGCCAAACCACCTCAGTGTGTTCCTCATAATGCTTACTTCACATCCACATCCACACCACAACGCTCCTTTATATCCTCATTCGTCAGCCTGTCTCTCCATGTGACTCCACAGGCTCCTTAAATAACTCATTTCCACTGCTCTCACTCTTGACTTGTGTCCTTCCAACAACGTCCAAGCTTCACTTCCATACGTTAGAGTTGATCTCACAATACTGTCATGTAGTAACTTTTTCACTTCCATGCTCACTTCCCTGTTTCTTATCACTGCTTTCAAAGAACCAGCAACCTTTCTTCCCTGTTGTACTCTTTCAAGCACTTCACCCTCCAAACCTCCATCCTTACTCATCACACTACCCAAGTACTTAAATGTACTCACATTTTCCAATTCCTCACCATCCAACCTCGCTGTACATTCACTGACTTCACCTCTCTCAGAGACCATCACTTTACTCTTCCCTACATTCACCTTTAGATTCCATTTCTTACACACTCTCCCAAACTCATCCACCAAGCATTGCAGCTCCCCTTCGTCTTCACTCAACAACACAGTATCATCTGCAAACAACAGTACAGGGAGTTTCCAAACACTATCCTCTCTCACCAGGGCCACTTCAACATCCACTACCCTGCCTTGTACCTCTTTTATTACCCCATCCATGTACAGATTGAACAACCATGGAGGCATGACACATCCCTGTTTCAACCCAATTTTCAAAGAGAAAAATTCACTTAGTTCACCATCCACACGCACTGCAGCCTTCGCACCATTGTACATACTCTTCACAGCATTCAACAACTTCCCATCTACTCCATATATTCTTAACACTTTCCACAATCCTTGTCTATCCACCCTGTCATATGCTTTTACACATTTCCAATATTTTACATTTTTTTGCATTAAATTTCATTTCTCATATCCGGCTCCAATCATGAATCTATCCAGGTCTTCCTGTAGCATTTTACAGTCTTCCTCTACTTCTCTTCTCAAGATCTTTGCATCATCAGCAAACAGACTTGCATAACTGTTCATTCCATCTACCATATCGTTTACATAAATCAGGAACATTACTGACGCTAACACCGAGGCCTGTGGGACTCCACTTGTTACTTCCCTCCATCCAGACATCTTGTCCCTTGTTACTGTCCTCATTTGTCTGTCTTTCAAGAAGGCTGTCATCACTCCAGGAGGTTTCCTTTCAGTCCTCCTATGTGCTCCAATTTCTGAATTAGTCGCTTGTTGGGTACCTTGTCAAAGGCTTTCTCCAAATCTAAATACACACAGTCCACCCAGCTGTCTCTCTCCTGTAGCACATAAATCACTCTTGAGTAAAAGCTCAACAAGTTGGAAACACATGACCTTCCACTTCTGAATCCAAACTGACTGTCAGCCAAAATGTTCATCTCCACCAGATATTTTATCCATCTGTCTTTCGGAATTCTCTCTCACAATTTTGCGACTACGCTGGTCAGGGACACTAGTCAATAATTCAGGGGTTCTTCCTTGTTTCCTCCCTTGTAAATTGGTATCACATTGGCCCTTTTCCATTCCCAAGGTACTTTCCCTTCTTCCAGTGAACACACAATTAAACCGTGAATCGTATCCGCCAGTTTTTCTCTGCATTCTTTCAGTACCCAAGTGGAGATTCCATCTGGTCATGAGGCTTTCCTTACATCTTTAGTTTCCAGTAATTTAAACACTTCCTGCACTTCCATATTTATATCTTTTATCACAGTATTTCTAGTCACTCTCTCCCCTTCCACAAAATCCCTTTCTTTAGTGAAAACCGATTGGAAACATTTGTTCATTATTTCGGCTTGCATTAGCTGCCGCATCTTTATAGACCTCTCCTTCTACTTTCAGTTCGGTGATATAGACCTCTCCTTCTACTTTCAGTTTGGTGATTCCTTCCTTTTGTTTCAGTTTACCCTTAACAAATCTATAAAGCAGTGTGGGGTCTTCCTTATTTATGTCAGTTATACCTTTTTCAAAATTTCTTTCCTCCTCTCTCTGTATTCTTGTATATTCATTTCTAGTTCTTCTATATTCCTCCTTTGTTCTGTTATTACCTCTCTTTCTCCAGTTGTTCCATGCCATGTCCCTCTCTTATTTTGCTGTGTGTGTGTGTGTGTGTGTGTGTGTGTGTGTGAAATAATTGCTAGGATTTGCAGACTTGAATGATGTGTGAATGATCTTGTAGCCAACCAGAATTTCATTCCAGTGTTTGATAACTTTCCATCTTTTGTGTTTTTTAATTCTTCCTCCCTCCATTTGTTAGAAAAGATTTTTTGTGTTTTTGAATTCTTCCTCCCTCCATGTCTTAGATAAAGTTGAGTCTGGACCAACGAGATGATAATTTCATGAATAACTGTTTGCACAGTATACCCATGTTATAACGGACCCCAGTATAGCAGATATCAGATTTAATGGACGCCATGAAGTCTGCCGAACTTTTGTTGGCAGTTATGAACAGTGTCAATTAAATGGGGCGCAGTACATGTGTTTCTTACCCTTTTTATTCCAAGCTGGCCTGAAACTGCCTTCTCCCCATTGTGACTGCTGAGTTGTGCTAACAGGCTATAGTAACTTTACTTGTCATGAAAAAATGCCATGACAAGAATGTGAAATAAGCTGCAAAAGGACAAAATTATGGGCCAGTTTAGTGTAAAATAGGTATAATTTATATTTCCAGTACTAGAGTATGCTACTGAATATCATACCTTACTCATTTATTTTCAGACATGTTTTTGAAATCCCACCTCAAGGGGAACCCTTGTGTATAATGGACTGTTAACTTTGACTGACCTGGCTTTCCCCTAACTAGCCTGTTAAAGCGAGGGTGTATTATCCCCCTGTTGTAGTGGTACTCATCTTGTCATTTACTGGTATTCCTAGAGTTTATGGGGTACTGTATTTTCTCTTCCTATTGTAGAGAATTTTTCTTCACTGAACGTAATCTAATGTCACATTCCTTTCCTAAATAGATCCATTGGACACTCCCCTCCATGACTGGCATGTGTTCTTCTTTTACCATCTTGACTACTTGTATCGCTCGCCTGAAGTCCCAGTCACGTTACAGACAGTGCCTCATAAATTTGGCAGAGTGTCGTACAATGTGTCATTGGTCAAGTGTGTTGATGGGGATGAAGAATGCCGTGAGAGGGCAGTACTTGCTTCAAAACTGGTCACACCACCAGAAAAGTAAGTTTCTCTTAGGTTAGTTATACAGTTACTCTAAGCACTGATGTTTCCTTACAGCAGCACGTAAACCAGGGGTGGGGAATGTCTGGCCTCCGGGCCGTATGAGGCCTTCAAGACCATTTGATTGGGCCTGCAAGGCAATTCATAAATGCAATTTCTTAAATGTTGGGTCTGGTTAGTACTTGGATGGGTGACCGCCTGAGAACACCAGATGCTGTTGGCATCCCTACGTGTCAAGTGGGGTTGGTGGAGGATTAGTGCCCCTCCCTTTAAAACAATTAACTCTAAGCCCTTGGCCACCCCGTTTGGGATACATGGCGTCTGGCAATGGATGGATGGATGGATGGAATTTCTTAAACCCATAAAATATATATATATATATATTATTTTATGTACTGGGCTACAGTTGATTATAAGTTGATAATATTGTATGGCCAGCAAATGATGTTATAAATATCCTAATGGCCCTTAATAGGAGAAAGGTTCCCCACCCCTGACGTAAACATTATCAAAAAGAACCTTGATTTAGGTACATTGCTAACGAGATGTTTATCTGTAGTTTAACAGATATTTTTAAAAGTTAGCTTGTGCCATGAGATCATGGGTTAAGGCAGAGAGGCCTGTGCTTCTCCTTTTTAACAGAGTAAGCAGGTCAGAAAGGTAGTCATTTATTTATATTTTTATTTTTCTTTAATCACTCCTGTATTAATGATGGTTTCCTGGATTGCTTTATTTGGTAAATAACACTAAATACCGGTACATGTATTTATAATCTGTGTACTGCTATAATATGGAACTTTCCAAGCAGCTTTATCTCAAGAATGATGACAACCAAAATTTAGGCCTCTCCCTCCCTCTCCATTAACAAAATCTCTGCTGTACCCTGCTTGAGAACACATTAAATATTACGGAATCAACTAAATGGTGATATCAGAATTTGCCTAGTACTAGATGACTAGCTACCTGTGACCCTGGAAGATGCTGCAATGCTGTAAGAATGATGTGAGGCTCCCAGCTTGGCAGGTGGTATACTGTATATCCATTCTTTGTCAGGCATGGAAACTCACAAATACGTAGAGTTAAAACCTAGGCTGAAATGCTCCTGTAGTTACAAGTGGTCAAACACATACATGTACCAGGTTTCTCCTCCCTGATCCTTGGAAGTACTGTATCCCTGTGAGTGGGGAAAAACGAATTCTGCTTACATATTCCCTACATGTTGCGGAGATGATTTAAAGTGAGGGATTAATGGGACTGGGAATTTCTCTGCTGTTAAATGGTCTACCTAAATAATATCACATATGCCTCTGATGTGGGTTGTGTGACCTTAACATTTGGTTGGGAAGATAAGCATCATAAAATAATTAACACAGGTGGCCTTGTTACAAGCAAGGGATGTGTCCTTAAATTCATCTTTGTTCCCCCAGTGCAACAGAGGCAACTGTGCTGCTGCCTGTGTGGAACAACATAGCTGTTTATGCCTTCACCGTCCAGGTTGTCTCAGGAAAGTGCACACATGGGAATGCAGAGAGCTGTTTCCTGGCTATCTCTCCAGTATATGGTAAAGAGTGAGAACAGTAACAAATGATGCTGGAGAGGGATGGCTTCCTGTGATGGCACTTATGTAACTGAATGGCTTTGCTGTCCAGTTATGCAAATGTCCATCAGCTTCCACATCTTCCAAGTTTGCCAACACTGCAGCCAGCTGTGTGATGGAATTTGTTGCATGATGTATTTTTATGTAATAACTATATGAAGCACATAGTAAAGGAGCATGTGACATGTGGCTAAAAACGAGAAATAAGTGATAGGACACAGTGCTACTGGTTGGTCAACTAACTTTTGTTGTTGACAGTACATTATATGCAGTGTAACATATGGCAATGTGCTCTTTAATGTTTTTAGGTCAAGGACACAAATTACAGTTTCTTCTTGCTGGTACCAGACTACTTTATTCAACTTATAAAGGACCTCAGGTAGTGGAGAGTTAATGAGGGCAGTATTTCACCTCCGTTATGTAGAAAATGACCCTCGTGAACTTAATGAAATTGTCTGGAGATGGTGAGAATAAAAAAAAAAAAAGAAAAAAGTAATTGTTGGCAGAGAGTAGTACATCAAACAGTCTAATCCCGTCAATCACATGACATTTATTTTACAAATCATTATTATTCCTGCTATTATCAGATTATTATCGGGGCAGAGCATGTTTTCCCCAGTTTTTCCCTGAGCCCCTCAGTCAGTCACATTCAGTGTTTTGTATAATCCTGAAAAAGGATCGATCAATTCTGTCAGCACTTTAGGGGTTAATGGTGTCATGATACATTTTGGAGAGCTGCCACTAGGTGACCAAGGCCAATGCATATAAGCATGTTGGAGCCTTTATAAATGGTGGAAAAAAAAAAAAAAAAAAAAATGATGTGACAAGTACACATCTTTAAGACCTGCAATGTCAAGGTGGGTTCGAGGTCTGCATAACTCAGTTGCTTAACAATCCTGCTACCATAGTCATTTTGTCATTTCAGCATGACCATGAAGAGATATACAACATGCTTTATTTATAATCTGGCCATACAAGAATTTCCCTAGGAGTTGTAGATGCATATTTTATATTTGCTTGTTGAATGAAATAGTAATCTGTCTTAATTTACAGTGGTGGAGTTTAGCTCTCTGGCGATATGGAGTTGCATCGTCTTTGGAGTCATCCTCTGTTTTTCCCTCGTCTTCTTTATCACACTTCACAGGCGAATTAAACAAAAGAGATGTAAGGTTCTCGGATCGTTTGTCTTATGTATGCTTATACTCTTACTTTCCTGTTACACTATCCTGGTCTTAACTCATTCACTTTTCTTAAATGCATCAGGCTAAAAGAAAATATATTTGCCCTAAGTCTGTATTGTTCATTACTCATTTGATTCACCCTGTTTTTACATCCCATCTTTGTCATGCTTTTGGGGCATAACTTGCTGGAGAAACGAAGGAAATGTCCATTTTTGATACAGGTACTGTATTTATCAGTTTACAAAAATTTAAGTCTCAGTGAACTGATATGTGGCCTGTTTCAGTGGGCAGTAGTGAAATGAGGAAGTAAAGGAACATTGTGGTGTTGATGTGGATGTGATTAAAAGTGGTAAGAGAAATACTCTGAGATGGTTTGGCCAAGTAGAGAGGATAGAAAATGAGAGACTAACTAGAAGAGTGTATGAATGAGTTGGAGGGGGGTAGGAGGAGGGGGAGAGCAAGGATGAGATGGAGGGACGGAATGAAAAGATATTTGAGGGAGGGGGCAGCCAAATGGCAGAGGAAAGAGTGAACTGGAGGGAATTTGTTTGTGGCCACCCCATACGGGCTCAAGACATCTGACAATGGATAGGTAGGTAATGTTGATAGTTAAGTTTTATATTTTCCTTTCCTGTTTCTGGATCTCTTGTACCTTCCCACAGCGCTGTTGATGAAACTGAAGGAGAAACCCAGAAAGGTGCTTTTAATTTATCTACCCGAGACTGTTGAGAGCCTAGAAATGGTGAAGGCAATGGCTTCCTTCTTGAGGGAATGCTGCTACATCCACCCCTTCATGGTTGACACAGAGGTTGGATGCCAGGTCAGGGAGGACACTTTAAAGTTCTTGCCTACTCTAGTGTGAATATTGAAGGTTTTTGTTGCTTTCCCACCAGGGGTCACAGTTATAAACTCACCCGTGATGGTTATCTTATCACTTCGAGAGGACTTGAAGTGCTGGACCCATGATAATTTCAAAGCTAGAATAGGTAAACTGCCTGTTATTTACTGTGGATATACTGGTAATTGCATAGGTTCAGAAGAGGTAATATTTATCAAGGAATTACTCTTAAATTATACTGCAACAATGATCTTTTTTCACTATGCCAGGACCCAAAGAAGTGGATCCGCAGTCACTTTGAAGCTGCCGAGTGCATACTGTTCCTGGTCCCAGGCCAACTTGATGCTGAGAGTATCACACCTATCCGGGGCCAGTGGAAATATGCAAAGAGTTTTGCAGTTGGAAAATATGATGATTTTTCTAATGTGGCAGCTGTGACCTTCCCCTTTAGTGCTGAGGTGCCGGACGAGGTGAGATATAGGTTCATGTACTGTTTGTGTGCATTGTACCTCTATGCTAATCTGAACTTCGAGGTTAAAATACAGGTCATCCCATGAAACATGTGCCAAACTTGAGGTAGTTATTGTTGGGCTAATTTTGAGTAATAAATGTTATCTCACAATAAGTCCAATTCACAGTCATTACGGAGCTGCAGTTACATGCAACCTTGTGGATGAATTTAAGGGACACCATTTCACTCATAAAGCATTAAGTAACTGTAATTCCATAACAGCCGTGAATTGGATCCATGCTGATAAAGCATTTCTTACTGTAATTATTCCAAGAACAAATTCCTGAAGTTGACTCCTGTTTTATCAGACACCATTAATACTGAAGTGTGTTAACAAACTGAAACTGCAATTTGAAATTTGCTCGAAGTCGCTTGTTGCCAAGTAACTTTACTTCCAGAGAATCTCTGCCATTGTGATGCTAATTTTAGTAATCAAAGGAAACAGTGGAAAGGGGAATCAGAATGATGATAATAATCATTACCTGTGTTATTCAATTTTTGATGATGGCTTTACCAAAGGGTTTAGCCTCCTGTAAGGTCTCAGGTCTAGTATCAATACCATGGCTTTTGTCTCAGGTACCGTAAATGTTTGGTGGATATGATAGGACAGCAGAGCATTGGCAAGTAGATTAACCAGAGCCCTTACATTATCAAAAGTCTGTTATCATCATTATGAATCCAGGCCCTGAACTTGTCTTGGGGGCAGGGTGGCTCAGTGGTAGAGCGTTGGACTTGGGACCGAGGGGGGTCGTGAGTTCGAGCCACGCCTGGTTGCTGTCATTCCAGGAGGGGTACCGCCTTCCTGTCACCTAGCATGGCTATATGATCTAATAAGGTCTAGCTCAGGGGAACATTTCCCTTTTTTTCCCTGAACTTGTCTTTCATCTGTACAAAGTAATCATAAAGGAACTTGAGCTGAAAAATCAAAATATGAGGAAGGTTCACTAACCATTATCCCATCCGTGAATCAAAGCTTTAATCCATCCATCCATCCATCCATCATCCAATCCTACATTGCCCCATGAGGAGCATAGGAGCCCGGGGCTAGGCAGTTGGTCCCGACATTTAAGATGAGAATGACCAGCCTCACTCATCCCTGAGTGGCATTACATGAGCAATCAACCCCAACCATCCCTTAGATAGAAACCTTCACCAGCTCAATCCGACTGGAGTGCAATAATTACCCACTGAACCACCAAGTGCCAAATGCTGGCTTAAAATGAGTTGACAGTAGTGTTGCCACATCCCTGTGCCGCTGATTTCTGTTCAGGAAGAAATAAACAGTATGAGAAGAAGAAACAGTGTGAGATGTTTCAAAGTAACCATCCACTCACTCAGGTGTCTGCCCTTTCCTCTCCTCCATCCTTCTTTCCTTCCATCTTTTGTCTTTCTCTCCTTCATTCTTTCCTCGTCCTTCTGCCTACAGATGACTTTACACTCCCTCTTCTGTCTTTCTTTCCTTCATTCTTTTCTCTTCCTTCTGCCTCTGGGTGACTGCACTAAGTGACAAGCCAAATGGTTTCCCGAACACCAGAAAACCGATTACTACGCTGGGTGGCAACCACATAACCAAATTTTGGCACCTGGTGGTTTAGTGGGTAATTACAGCGCTCCAATCGGATTGAGGTGGTGAAGGTTTACATCCAAGGGATGGTTGGGGTTTATTGCTCATGTAATGCCACTCAGGGATGAGTGAGGCTGGTCACTCTTATCTTAAATGTCAAGACCAACTTGCCTAGCCCCGGGCTTCTATGCTCCTCATGTGGCAACGTACGATTGGATGATGGGCGGATGGATGGACAGGAGGATCACTAAATACAAGAATGGCATGAAAAGATATAGCCCAAACAATTTTCTTGTTGGATGTAGATGGTATACCTTACTAATCACCGAATAATTGAATGGAGTCTTAAGTTCATGTAATGAGAATAACAAATAGGCACAGATGTTTAGAGGCTCTACTTAGCTTAATGAGTAGGTGAGCAACTTTAATCAGGACAATTAATTTTTTTGTTCGTTTAAGTTTTCCAAGTCCATAGCATGCATGTTTAATTGCAGGCAGCCAATTTAACTTCTTCCAAATGTGATTTAAGCAGTGTTATCATATTTCTGGCATGGATAGTCTTGGTGTTTATTGCATTTGTTATAGTTCTAAAGAAGCCCTAAGTCTGTATATCAAGTAAGTCCTGGGCTCTTTCTGTGCATATGATGTTTTCTTTCAAAAGTACACTGTAGCACATGTATATGTAGGGTATATGTATACAGATGAATGGATTTATTAAGAATTGCTGTTATTGTTTAAAAGATCACTGATGTTAATCTTTCAGTCATGATCTTTTCAGCTCCCATGTTCGTCTCGGTTCAGTGTTCCCCGCCAGATGGATCAACTGTTAACCTGGATCCACGGGGGCACTTGGCTGGACCGCAAGCTGCTTTGGGGACCGCAGATCACATCCCCATCAATTGGAGACAAAGACCGATGGCACAAGGTAATAGTATCAGTGAAAGAAGCCACAAAAGCCTACCAGATATTTGTGAATCATCTTAAATCTTTGGAGTGTAAGAGTACATTTATCAGTATCCCAAATGGCATGATGGAGAACTCTGAAGATGATAAAGTTTCAGTGAGTGATGGTAGCAAAAGTTTCTTGGCGTGCGAGGATTCTGACGAAACAGACGAAGATCCATTTGACCCACAAATTCCTGATGTTGGAACACTTCTTGCTGGTCAGGACGGGCCACCCAGACCCACTTCCTCTTTGACCTCCTCAAGTGAAAGCTTAGATGAAATGGATGAGCGCCTCTTCGTCTTGTAGCAATTTTTCTTTATTTAGAAAATTGGATTAGTTGATGAAAGAGCTTCATACGTACAGTAGTTAGACACTGAGTCCATAATATATGCATACCATAGCCCTGAACAATTTTAATCCCTGTTTTGGGTAGGTGGAAAATAATATAAGCATGCCATAGCCCTGAACAGTTTTAATCCCTGCATTGGGTAGGTAGAAAAAGGGAAAGATGATAAAGTTGCAGTGTGTTTTAGGGGTTGAAAACATTCCAGTGAGTGGCAGTCATAGAGGCACTCTCAGAATTACCATACTGTATATTGTTAGCTGTAGGTCAGTAGATGTAGAGAAATTGGATTCTGTGCAATGAAAGCTCATTAATCCCTTCAATCCCATGATGTAATTTTTGTCATATTGCTACCTACAGTTGGTTTTATTCATGCCAAGGGAAAATCTCTCATGAGGTAAAGAAAACTGCACAATGGTAGCAAGAATAAAACAATGCCCACTAGCTGAGGGGGTTAATGATATGGGAAATCATGTGTGTTGGGGTATCTGATAGCCTTAAGATGAAATTTTGAATAGAGAGGATTAATTTTGTAAAGAATCTACCCTAAGACGAGGATAATATTGATAAGTTGGTGTGCATGTCTTGTCCATTAGTGGATACTCGGACAATATATTATACCAGCATATTACTAGTCTGTAAGGAATCATCATCATCATCATCATCATCATCATCGTCGTCATCCTCGTCGTCATCATCATCATCGTCATTGTCATCATCATCATCATTCATCAATTATCCAGACTTCCTTTTCCACCCCAGAGTGGAGTGAAACAGGGTCCAGAGATAATACTTGATAGAACGAGATACAAACCAAAGTTTGCTCAGTTGAATGAGTCACGCTCCCATTCACTCACTGTTCAAGCCACCAGAATCCTGACTCCACCTGATTGGTCAAGAAAAACATTCCACACATGGCTGCACATTCATCTGTCTGGCAGAGTCAGCGTGATGACTGTAAAGTTAAAAATGGACACAAAGCCCTGGTCATACACTGTAAAGAATAATGCAGTATAATGTGCCATACTGGTACATCTTAACTCCTTCACTTTGAGGATGTAAAAAAATGTTGGTAGAATATTATTCTTGCTGCTGTCAGACGA
The DNA here is from genome assembly GCF_032717465.1 of Coenobita brevimanus. Classification (NCBI taxonomy): domain Eukaryota; kingdom Metazoa; phylum Arthropoda; class Malacostraca; order Decapoda; family Coenobitidae; genus Coenobita; species Coenobita brevimanus. The sequence continues at coordinate 50,383,602 of NC_137063.1, read as the reverse complement.
ATTTATTTAGCAAAGGAGAGATGTTGTAGATTGGAGAGGGATGATATAATAATCTTTGACTCCACTGCCAAGGGGCTGAATATAATCTTCTTGTGACACCTAGAATAAAATAATTATAGTAGTGAAAGAGTATATTACTTCATGCTGGTGCTGATTAAGTGTACAATAACATATGCTGTACTGTATGTTATGAAGTGGAAGTTGTTTGTGTATTGACAGTTGACTGTCCTTGTTCATTTTATACAGGCAGTATTTGTTTACTACCCAGTTACGTCAAATGTCATTTATATGGCTGAACAGCTTCCAACACTGTTGGGAAGTAATTAGCAGGTTTTAGCACTTCACTTGGTTTAGCTTCCAGTCCATAGAAAACATTAGCTTTGCCATGGCCAAGCCCAATACAGTAGAACCTCAGTTATCTAGGAGCCACGGGGAATTCAAAATGCCGGAAAAACGATTTTTCCGGATTAATGATTAACACCCATTTCCTGTTGCCATACACTGTGCACTATAGAAGTAGCGTGACTTGCATGTACAGTAATAATACCACATACATAATAATTAATGTAATAATACATAAAATTAATGTAATGTGTGTATATATATATATATATATATAGCATACAATGTACTATAATACAGTAATGTGTAATGGGTACTCACCTGTGTCTCGGAACCCTGCAGCCTGCTGGGGCATCGACAGGTCATGGGTGAGTACACATTACTGTATTATTGTATATTGTATGCTATACATATGCTGTACATGTTACATTAATTTTATATATTATTAATTATTATGTCATCCATCCATCCATCATCCAATTCTACGTTGCCCCTTGAGAAGCGTAGAAGCCCGGGGCTAGGCAATTTGGTCCTGACATTTAAGATGAGAGTGACCACCCTTACTCATCCCTGAGTGGCATTACATGAGCAATAACCCCAACCACCCCTTGGATATAAACCTTCACCGGCTCAGTCCAATTGGAGTGCTGTAATTACCCACTAAACCACCAAGTGCCATAATTTGGTTATATTGTTACCACCCAGCGTAGTAAATGGTTTCCTGGTGTACAGGAAACCATTAGGCTTGTCACTCAGTGTAGAGTCACCCATAGGCAGAAGGAAGAGGAAAGAATGAAAGAAAGACAAAAGGGAGAGTGTAAAGTCACCCGTAGGCAGAAGGATGAGGAAAGAGTGAAGTAAAGAAAGACAGAAGAGGAAGGAAGGAATGGAGAGAGAAGAGGAAAGGTATGTGGTATTATTACTTGTGGTAGGTGGGGGCGTTCACCATCCACTTACTTGACGTAGTGCTGCTCTCGGGTGTCTGCCCTTTTCTCTTCTCCATCCATCTTTCCTTCCATCCTCTTCTGTCTTTCCTTCATTCTTTCCTTGTCCTTCTGGCTACGGGTGACTTTACATTCCCTCTTCTGTCTTTTTATTCCTTCTTTCTTTCCACATCCTTCTGCCTGTGGGTGACCCTACGCTGAGTGACAAGCCAAATGGTTTCCTGTACACCAGGAGCCATTTACTACGCTGGGTGGTAATCATATAACCAAATTTTGGCGCCTGGTGATTTAGTGGGTAATTAGGGCGCTCAAATTGGACTGTGCCGGTGAAGGTTTATATCCAAGGGGTGGTTGGGTTTACTGCTCTCATAATGCCACTCAGGGATGAGTGAGGCTGGTTACTCTCATCTTAAATGTCAGGACCAACTTGCCTAGCCCTGGGCTTCTACACTGCTCAAGGGGTAATGAAGGATTGGATGATGGATGGATGAATGATATTATTACTGTGATATTATTACTGTATATGCAAGTCACGCTACTTCTATAGTCAATTGACTTGATGGTGAATTGTCCCGAAACCAAGGTGGTTCCGAGACAATTCGCTGTAAAGTTAATTTGCCATCAGACAATTCCTCGTCAAAACATGAACGATTCCTCGTCAGGACAATTCGCACCCTGGACGATTCCCCGTCATCAGTAATCCACCTCCCAACCTACCCAAAAGCCTCTCAACCGCTACTGTAGTAGTGTAACTAAATGTCTAATACAACTGTATAGTGTATATACTTATGTTCACTGAACTAGTACAGTAAAAATTAAATGTTAACCATTATTGTATCCTTCAGTTATGCTATGTACATTATTTTTTTGTCTTTTTTTTTAAATTTTCCTTTTTTTATTTCCTTTTTACTGTATTTACTGTACATGATCACTCATCATCATCACTTATCACCATCCCATCATCCACATCAGATTCAGATTCAGAGGGAGGGCTGGGTGGTGGTGGCAGAGTTGTGGGTGATGCTGGCTTATTGACGTGAGTGGATAGGCTGGCTTGGGGTTGAACAGGCCTGATGGGGGAGACTGGTGGAGCAGCCATTTTTGCTGGAGTACTTGGTGGTGTGAACGTTGATCCATCACTGTCTGGGAACCACACAAGTGAACAGGAGGATACGAGTGAAATGTTTGCTGTTTTTGCAGGTTTACCCCTCATGAAAAAGTCCCTGATGTCTGACTGTTTGATTGCTACATGACGACAATTTTCAAAGTCATCATAATGGCCACGAAAATGAAGCAGTTCATTAGCTGTGTAGGCTGGATTTCTCTCCATGAATCGAATGATCTTTTGAAATGATTCATCAGCATCTTTCCACAAAATGAACATACTCCTTCCTCTTCCACATCGCTTGAAGCCACCTCGTCCACATTTTTCTTTTCAGGCAAAAGAACACTGTCGATGATTTCCTGGTCAGACAGAACTAATATTCCACCAAGTATTAGGGAAAATTTCGATATAACAGCAGTGTGTTGCAGTGTTTACTGTTAACCCTCAAAACAATGGCGGGAACCTCGGTGATGTGCTATGGCGGCAAAGGAATGAAAACATTCGGGCGGGATGGTTGCACGGTGAATTTGAAATGCCGGTTAGGTCCTGGAATTTCCTTGGTTGATCGATTTTGAAATTTTTCTTTAAATTGTCCGGTTTAGTGCCAATTCAGGTTTTGGGCTCGCGGATAATTGAGGTTCAACTGTATAGGGATTCCATAAAAGGAAACATGGGATTTTTCATCCATCCATCCATCCATCATCCAATCCCATGTTGCTCCATAGAGGAGCATAGGAACCTGGGGCTAGTCAAGTTGGTCCTGACGTGTAAGATGAGAATGAATGGAATTTTTTTAGATTAAATAAGGTTAGCTGACTGCAGTACAGTTGTTGGGTATGGCTTTTCTGGTCATGAGGGCGCTAACCAGAAAATTCAAGTGTAATGAATGTATACTGTATATACAGTAGACACTCTGTAATGGGCTAACTGGGGGAAAGCCTGATCTGATAAAGCTGATAATCAGCTATATCCGATGGTCCACCCCCACTCCCCTGAGGTGGGGTTTCAAGCACAATTATGAAAATAAATGAGTGCAGTGTAACATATTCTAGTACAAAAAATTAAAACTATACCCATAACCCATTTTACACTTACTTGGCCCATAATATTGCCCTTTGCAGCATATTTCACATCCTTCTTACATCACTTCTTCATGACGGGTACAGTATTACTACCACTATACAGTAATCTATTATTACAACTCAGCAATCATGATGGGGAGAGGGCAATTTCAGGCCAGACTGGAATAAGAAGGGTATGAAACCCATGTATTGCGACCCATTGTGCCCCATTTGACAGACATTGCTATAGCTGATGGATATTCAGTGGCCTTCATAGTGTCGTTAAATCAAATGGCCTTCTACCAAGGTCCATTAAATTGAGGGCCTGCTGTAACTTATGTATACTGTATGCTAAAGCAAAGTACTGTACACATATTTCATTGAAACTGGCAGTATCAGTTCCATCAATCTGTCTTTCATCTCTGCAGTATCTCTTCAGAATTGAAGGAGCCTGAAGCTAGGCTTCTCATTCCAGATATTTAAGTTGAAGGTGACCATTCAGTTATCCGTTAGTGTGAGATAAACGTCGACCATTCTTTGGATTTTGTTTTTTAATGATGACATCCAGTTTGGGTGTACAGTTTACCTACTGTACCACCAAATTTTGTTGATTACAGGTTACCACCCGGTGTAGTAAATAGTTTCCTGGAGTACTGGAAATCCTTTGGCTAGTCATTCATTGTGGAGTCACTTGTCGTTAGCACTACATTGAGTGGGTCGATGTGGTTACCTGTGCTTACCAAAAACTGGCAGATCTTTAAGCAGTAAATTAGGACAGTATACTGTAATTGATACTAATTAAAAAAAGATATTTTCTAAATGTTACTTTTACCCGTGTTATAGTGTTGTCACACTATGAAAGTGCTGTACTGTATACAGAATGGTCAGTGACTACACTTTATATTGTATTCTTTGTACTGTATTCATTGTCAGTGTTTTCAGTTATTTTTGTATTTTGCCATAATACAGTATATACAGTATTCGGTTTTTCCGAGTGATCTATATGTTGCTTTTCTTTTTATTCAGTGTTATGTTTTTCAAGTCACATAGCTTGAAATAAACATTTTTCAGCTTTTCACTGATATGTAAAAGCTATTCATTCAAGTGAGCCTGATATATTATTGCAGGAAGGCTGCCTTGAGTGAAATGAAAAGTTGGACAGTGAGGACAAAATCATTGTACTGTATAGTAATTCCTTGCCTGACAGGGTAGATATGTTTCTGTAAATGCTTAAAGTGAGATTTGTTCTTTAGCAATAAAATATATATTCCCAAGTACGAAAAATCTGTTCGGAATTGCACACTAAGTGCCTTTTTGTATTTAATGTTGTGATTGAATGTGTGTGTCTGGAAGATAAGCATTTCATTGAAATAAGTGATAGATTGTGATAAATGCTAGAATGCATTGTATCAACCCAAACCCTTTGCTGTACTGTCACTCAAAAAAATATCCTTACTCACGTGAATGCAGGAATCCACAATGAGGAGAGCGATTTGAACAGTGTCGATGTTCTGTATGTCGTCGTCTGTTGTGTTAAAATGATTCACGCTACTTTAGTAAGGATACTTTTTTGAGTGATAGTACATGCTGACCACTTAACCCAGTGGTGCTCAAGGTTGCTGCCTGTGGGATTTTGCTGGAATGGTATTTGGTGTATTGCCCTCTGCTTATAGTCATATTATAGATCTTAACCTTGGGATTCTTCCAGTGATTGATTTTGTAAATGCTCATTTCCACCCTTGTTAAAGGGTCGTGGCACAACTGGATTAATGTTGAACAGTGGCATTTTATAGGAAAAATATTTGTATTATGATTAACAGCATTATAGTGAAATTGTGTTAAGGGAACATGTGCTAAGTAAGGAAATGCTGTATTGAAGTTGCTTTACCATGGCCATCAGAGGTGAATGTCAGGATATGGGTCCAGGTAATAGATACTGTAGATAACACTGGTTTACAAAAAATTTGAGGCAAGCATGAAATTAACTGTTCTAATCTAATTTTGGGGTGCTGATTATAGATTCAAAATCCGTTTTCACTCATCACCTCTAGTTTTTGAGATATACATGTATACATATAGGCCTAAACCCAAAATATTTGCCAAAAATCCATTTACCGTCCTATTTTCTTGGAACTTGGTTTAAAACGCGTGCCACAACAAGCTCAAACATGTCAAGCAGTACACGCAGAATGACTGGGAGTCTAGGAGCACTTTCGTGCCTGGGAAACACAGTGTCCAAGAAAATCCTCTGGTGGACATGAACAAGATGCTTCTTCCCCCTCTTCATGTCAAGCTTGGCCTTATGAAGAATTTCGTGAAGGCCATGGACAAGGATGGCGCTGCCTTCCAACACCTGTGCACTCTGTTCCCAGCTCTCAGTTCTGCTAAGCTCAAGGAAGGCATCGTAATCATACCTCAGATCTGGGAGGTGCTGAAGGATGAGGTATTCCAGGGGAAGCTCACCTTGAAGGAACTGAGAGCATGGGAAGCATTTAAGGTAGTCTGCCATGGCTTCCTTGGTAACGTGCACTAGATTACCAAGAGCGTGTCGAGAAGTTGTTGCAGGCTTATCAGGATATAGGGTGCCGAATGTCTCTCAAGATTCACTTTCACCACTTCCACCTCAACTTCTTCCCCCAGAACCTTGGAGCAGTAAGTGACGAACATGGGGAAAGGTTCCACCAAGATATTACTAAGATGGAGAGCAACTACCAAAGCAAGTGGAACTCCAGCATGATGGGGAACTCCAGCTGGATGCTCCTGCGCGACATCCTTGAGGCAAAGTACACCATATCGTCCAAAAAAACTCACTTCTGACTGTCTGTAGTACTATGGTGTGTATATATGCTTATATCCAAGTAATGGTAATATTTAGTTCTGTCAGTGTTCTGTGTCTGTTTTGTTTCATTCTGTAATATGCCATTTTAATATATGAAATAAACTCATTATATTATAAATATATGATTATAATAAAAAAAAGGGATATGTGGAAGCAAAAAAACTAGAGGTGATAGAGCAAAACTGTTTAGAAATTTGAATTAAGCATATCAAAATTAGTCAAAAACACCTATTCACATGCTTGCCTGAGTTTTTTTTTTTTTTTTTGTAAACCAGTGTAATTAAGTACAGTAGATATATTAATGTTTTGTACTTAGTTTTGGTATGCTGCATTACAGGCACCACAGATGACCATTTATTTCTTCCCATTGGTTGTAGTAAGTTTATGTTATTTATGGAAATTGGGAAAAGTTAGCCATCCACAACTTGGATGATAAGTAATGGTTGCATGAAGCCTTAGTTGTGAGATAGGAATGAGTCTTTTGTTGTTCAGCCATGGTTTGTCTGGTCAGGTAGATGCATTGACAACAAGCAAGAAGCCACTTGCCTGTGGCAGACAGCACCTCCTCAAGGTCCTTTACTTTAGCAAGGTGCAAGGAAATTGGAGGAGGTATAGTCCCCCAGAGGATGCACTGTGTATAGGAGATATATGTATTTGAGTTGTAGTCTCAGCCTGGACTTTGACTAGTTGTTGTTTGTAGTTACTGGTCAAATCAAACTCTCCAGTCTCATTACTTTTGGCTATCAGTTAAGCTGAAAGGGGTTAGGTACTTTCATTGGGTTAGAATAAAATGGCTGCAGTTACGTAGTGTCTAACAAAAGTCACATCTTTCCTGCTGCTATTTCCTTTGTCTTCCTTTGTTGTACAGTAGGAGTTATATAGAACAAGGACTGCCCTTTCCTGAAAAGCAAATTTTCTAGTCCCCGAAGTTTAAAACAACAAATGAATGAAAAAAAGAACTGTGATGTTTTGAAGCTCATATATGACACATAAAGACGGCTCATTGTAGTAATGTACTTGTAAATGATAAATAGCATGATGGTGAATAATGGTTTTTGAAACCCAGTGATAAAGTGTTTGCAGTATGTCCTTGTTATATAATTGTTCAACTGAAAACTGAAGCAGTAATGTCTGCAGTTGTATAGCACATTCCTTCATCTCCTGCCCCCTCTTGCTCATCATACCATAGTGCTTTCTTGTGATGGTGCTTTATTGTACAGTATTATTGGTATATTTTACCACAAGTGTTCAGGGTATATTGAAGGAACTGCTTTTCATAAAGCAGAGGCTGTTAAGTGCTTTTGATTATTTTATACCTGTTGGAAAAAAAAAAAAAAAAAAAAAAAAAAGGGAGGTGAATGTTTTTGCATGTTATATAAGTAAATAAGAAGTAATAGAATTTGCATTTACTGTATATTACACTGTTTGTTATTATATTTTTAATATGCCCTAATCCATGTTGGAAATATATATTTTTCCATCAGTAGCCTACTGTTTACTCCTTGTGACTGTGTGTATGAGTGAGTTGAATTGATTTGAGTTTAACTGATGTGTATTGGGTTGGGTTGTCTTGTGTTGCATATCATTACACTGCATAGAGAGAGAGAGAGAGAGATTGTTAAACCGCTGTGCTATGTTTTGTCTCCTGAGAGCCTGTCCAGTGGTGGTTAAAGCTTTCAGTAGATGATAGTAATAAAAAAAAAGAAAAAGATCTCAGTAGGCTCAGTGGGTTAAGGATTGCTAACAATGAAGATTCATATTTTTCAAATGCTTTAGCATCCTTGACCTGGTTTCTGGTATAAAAAAAAAAAAAAAAAAAAAAAAAAAAAAAAGTAACTACCAATCCAGTTTGCCCTCTTTGGAGTGTAGGGGCCCAAGGCTAGGCTACTGTAGTTCAGAAAATTTAAGGGTAGGAGAATGGTCTATACCCCTGGGAACATTTACGATAGAAAAACCTTTGGCCACCCTTGGAATTCAAACTGTAGTGTGCAGAACATGGTGCTTTCCAACCCAAGAGCTCAACTGCCATGCCACTAGATGTCTGAAGGGGAGCTAGGTGGCTTATTGGTATGTATAGTGCTTGAGTCGAGATCGCGAGGCAGAGAGATCACGCCCTGCCTGGGTATCTGCCTCGCTGGGAGGGGTTGCACTCTCCCATCACCCAAGCAGGGCTATATGATCTATCAGGGTCTAGCTTGGGGGAATAATCCCCTAGATTTCTGATTTTTTTTTTTTTTGAAATTTCATATTGTCCAAATGATGGTTACGTATCACAGTCTGTGGGAGTGTTTGTTGAGTGCTGTCCTTATGCCAGATTCAGTTTTACAATAAATTCCCTCTTGTAACTCAGATACTGATTTGCAGGAAGTATCAGCAACAATGGAATTTTCTGTATTGGGCCTGCCAAGCACAAGTAGTTCATAAAAATTGTTCTCTTGCAGTTAGGATTTGATTTTGTAGAAAGAATGACATGGAAAGGTTCTGCACTTCTTGTCTGTCCTGCAAAAACAGATTTGTCATTGCTGGATAAACTTTTCAAACTGGAGGGGTAGGCTACAGCCTTCATGATATGGAGATTCTGCACTGAATAAAATCATCTGGTATCTCTATCTATTTATTGCCAGACGCCTCAATCTCGTTTGGGGTGGCCACAAACAAATCGCCTCCAAGTCGCCCTGTCCCCCGCCATTTCACTGCCCTGCTCCCAACTCACGCCCCCCTCTCTCATATACCTCTCCACCCCATCCCTCCATCTCATCCTCGGCCTCCCCCTCCCTCTTCCCCCCTCCACCTCACTCACATACACTCTCTTCGTCAGTCTTTCACCCTCCATTCTCTCCACATGGCCAAACCACCTCAGTGTGTTCCTCATTACGCTTCCTATCATCTGGTATCAAGAAGAATAAACTACAAAATGATATTACTGTATTAACTGGTCTTCAAAACTAGAGCATCTGTATTTGAAATCCTGGGAAAAATAAATCTGGAACACGTAGTTTTAGGCCTACTGACCACCGCGCGCGGAGTAATAAATTTCACATTCATTCAAATCGGGAAATGTAACTGTTAACTTGTAAATCTATCACTGCCTCTCGTTATTCATTTTACATCATTCTTAGCGCGATATGATGTATATTTTATTCGATATGACGTGATGAAGGCACTGAATGTTTACCTTATATTCACTGCTTTCATTGAACGTATGGCAGTGCAGAGTGACCGAAGCAATCTGAAACTCTGCCATCACTTCTTGGTGCGAGTGTACCAAAGACTATCACAGCAACGCAACAGCAAATGGGATACGTTGGTACGATAGGCATCGTATGTTTGCCTCTGCGTGGTCAACAGAGTAGGGGAGGCTGAAGATCGTAAAAGGAATCGCTTGGAAAAAAAATGACTGCGGTATAATGAATATGTACTGTACGTACTATCAGACTATCAGAACAAATAGCAAGAATAAAAGGGAGAAAAACGTTGCATCATGGCTCGTGATTGTACGGTAGGTCATGGTGACACTAGGCTTTTACGGTTTATACTGAATACGTTGCTCAGTGGTAATTTCCCCTTTTACTCATTTTAGTGTTCCTGTACTCATTTACTGCTTGAGAGAGAGAGAGAGAAAGAGAGAGATATTCTACCTAGGCTCTCGGTGAGAAAAATCTAGGGTTTCGTTGTGCAATACAGTATATGGCGAAGCGTGAAGCAAGAGGGAATATCCCATTGGGAAGTTTTGTGTCACCCTGTCCTGTACCTTTTCAATACAGCCGTATATTATATTCTCGACATCACCAGCCGACTGTATTAAAATTAGGAAGACTTTTTTTTTTTTTTTTTTTTTCCCCTCATAGATTCTTAATTTTCGAAACACTTCTCACTTGGTCACTTAATTTCCTTATTACTGCTCAGTATCCATGTGTTTTTCCCTATATGCAAACACTGCCCACATCATTAAGACACAAACAGCATAAAACTCAGTAAGTTCTCTTCAGCCGGAAATGGGAAGGTAGTTGTTTCTTGTATGCAAGGTCTGAACATATTCCACAATTTCCCGTTCCCTTTCTTCCTCCTCATGCGATGATAATTTTCCCCTCATGGTGCTGAAGAAGGATGCCCTCACGTGGCGGCACCGATATGACTTGGGATTCATGCCTATTGATACAAATGTTCCTCATCTCGCTCCTTACTCCCCAAAAGGAGGATGGTGTACTGCTAATGGAGAGGGGTTACTTAAGCCTGCAATCCATTGGGTTTATGTTACAGATGAACCTGGGACTACTGCTACTACTAGAACTCATTTGCTACTACTTCTACTACCACTACTCTTTATACTGCTTTCCTCTCTTAAATACATTAAGTTTTGGAAATAAGAGAAATGGGAAAATTATCCGCTTCCTAGGCACACACACACACAAGAATAGATCGTAAATTTTTGAGAAAGCCATCCGAATAGAACTCCTTCACTCCGATGTAATGTTCTAGCAGCTTATTCTCGATGTCTCTGTCAGACGGTATTTTGTAATTTAGAAATATAGCAGTGGCGTTAATGATGAGGGCTAAATCTAACACCTATTGTTCTAAAAATAGCACTATCATTACTACTGCTGCCACTACTACTACTGCCACCACCACCACTTCTACTAAAAAAATAACAACACAAATAATAATACCCGGTACTACTACTACTACTACTACTACTAATAATAATAATGATAATAATAATCGGAATGAAACTCTAAATGTGGGAAAAACAGAAAAAAAAAAAAAAATCTGACCGACAAAGATATGCTTGTTAGAACTTGTGTACCAGGAAGTATTGAGGGGATTTCACCACCCATGACAAACCACTGATGAGAAAGATGATGATGATAATGATGTAATGAAGTTTACTGCTGCTGATGCAATTATTCTTACCTCAGCCCATTTATAGGTAAGAAAAGTCATGATGATGATGATAATGATGACAGAGTTTCCCCTCCTCAGGTCGTGAAACCCATATTATATTTTCCGTCAAAAACTATATAATAATTTTACGTAAAAAGTAATATTTTAACCACGATAACTGAAACCACGAGTTATATTATTGAAAAACTATACATGCAGTCGTAAATTACATGTAAAAATTAACGTTCCAGTCCCGACAGGGAAACGTTTCCACGACGAAACGTATCGTCACTCGGGTATATAAACAGGTAGGCGGCGAGCCGGAGATTGTGCTCAGTGCTGTGGTGACGTACTTGCAGCTCAGCCCGGTCGAGACAGCTGCCACACTTCCCCAGACTGGCGCGAAGTTTGAGAGGAAACATTTTTTACCCAAGAGAACTTACCATCATCAACCAGCACTTACAGGTACAGCCGTGTTCTTGGTCGTGGAAGCGTGACTGTCAACTTTTAACTAGTACTGACTGAAAAATTAATGTAACTCTTTAGCACATTTCAGACTTTTTGTTCGCGTTGTCTGCTTTACCTTAAAATTTGAACTGAAATGTGAACTTTAGACTCTAGTCAGTTACATCTGTTTGAATCTCGTCAACAGAAAGGGAAAGACTGTGACAAGAAATTGGCCTCCGTGTGATCGACAGGGATTTAATCAAGCTTTCTTCTGTTTACAGGAACGGCACTACTTCTCAAACCAAGTGTAAGGGAGACCAGTCGTAAAGAAGACCAAGTGTGAAGGAAAATATCTATTGTGAAGAAGGAAAAAAAAAGAAAAACAGTTGCTAATCTACCATGGTTTACGTCAACGTGTCTTTCAATCCCCAACGTTCCTACTCCCGCATCCCCAACACTGGTCGAGACAAGAATGCTATGCCCACCTGCTGTGACCTGGGCCGTGGGTCTTCCTATGCTGCTACCATCCCTGTCCCTGCAACCCTGAGGTCAATCGCTAGAGTAACTGGGCAAAATAACTGTCGGGAGAACCACAACTCTCCCGGAAACGTCGAGGCAGCCAGGAGACAACAGGAGACTGGAGCCACATTCAGCTGTAAAGTAAACTTCAACAGTGCTGAAGCCTTAAAGGGAAAGCCAGAGAACAAATTGAGCAAGACAGGAAAATCCAGAAACACTGACGACAGGAAAGAAGACAGGAAAACCCAACTAAAAGAAACAGGCAATCCTGAGTGTACTGAAAATCTGAAAGGTAATGAGAAATCGGAAGTGGAATCTGACAAAATCAAGATACCAGTGGCTGCAGTTAAACCAACCATAGCACCGAAAGCTAGCAAGAAGAGACCGGTCCCCGAAGATTCAGGCACGGAAACCATAGCCAAGTCCAACAGACAAGCCCCACCAACACCCGCATCGCCCACCCCTGCCATGGTGCTCGTCTACGAGTTAGGGAGCAATGTGCTACGACTCGCCCCTCTGAATGAGATTCTGCAGCACACAGGGCAAAGGCAGATTCATTCCCTTGTTCCTTTGTCAAGGTTCCTGCAAGCATATCGCACCCCAGACATACCTTCCGTCGTCCTTGTACCATCGATTCATCAAGCCTCTCTGCCTTCAACCACTCCTGTATCAGAGTTACTGCGAACCTTTCAGATCTCAACTTTTCCTGCTGTCTCTCCTGCTATTCTATCTACTGTTTCTCCTGTTACGGTAAACCTGGCCTCTCAGCCTCTTCAACCCCGAACGTCTGTAGCTCTTCAAAAATGTCGCTAAGTAGGCATATCAACACACAGAGCTGGAGAAGAAACTGTTAGTTCTTCATTAAGCTCGTTGCTGGGTGCACCAGCTTGAGCTCAAGGAGGAGAGTTATTAGTGATGGTTTTTACAGGAAACTAAAGATTCATCACATTTTTCTCTACCCAAATAACAGCAATTGCAAGCTGCATATCACTGTCTGACAAATAACTACAAACATTTAAGTTCCACTTCAAAGTACAGTCGTGTACTGTCCCTGTTCACTCTCTGGAAGAAAGTCATACTGAACGAAGACCTTTTGTCCAGCGGCGCTGTGGTAGGTCGAAGCTTTGCTACACTACACGAGGAAAAGTTCATGATGAACATGTTTAACCGTGTCCACACCAGGTCCTTGCTGGCTCGAGCGGCAGTTTTGCATCACACAAGTAGCCCCACTGGATGCGGGTGGGTTGGGGGTGATAACATCAATGGGTTACAGTGATGCAGTACTCCTACCCAAGCCAGAAAGGATTTGGTGTGGACGGGACCTTACTCGTGCACGCTGGAAAAGCTTCGAACTGCCATCAACAGGTCTTCGTTCTCCGTGAAACCTTGGCCACGACTTCCACACAGCCAAAGACAGAGTTAGAAGGTGGTCAGAAACTTTTGACAAGGATTGAACAAGAGATTTATCAGCTCTGACCCTGTTGAACTGATGATGTATGTAGTTCATAGGGATGCACAGTCTTACCAGAGGTGCACTAATAGAATTTGTGATACATTATCTTTTTATACATCTTATTTTGAACTGACCTCTTGATATGGCTGAGACTGTTGCTCAGTTTGGCTTACTACATTTATTCAGCGCCCGTATACGTTGATCACTCTTTTCTGATCTTACAATAAGGGTTTGCTATGGATCTATATGCACAGTTGATTTTCTTTACCGAAAGCACCTGGCTATCAGGATGTACTGGTTTTAATGTATTCGGCATAAGGGTGTATGATTAATATATGGCTAGACAACACTAGCTGAGAGCAGCCATAGTGTAACCAGCCCTAATACTAGTACCACATGTATGCTGTACTCGTATAACCAAACAAACTTAGATCTGCATGCTAAGAGCGAGCAAACATCTTTATATGTCTTTATGTCACACTTATCCCATTAGTTTTATTACTTACAAATCATCATACATTTGAGTTCTTTCCTTCCCATTGTTACTTTTGATCTCTTGTAAGTTCCTTCTTTCAACTTCTTTACCAATTAATATTTAGTTTTCGTTTCACTGATTTCAAGGCTAAAGATGCCTATCAACAAAGTGAAGATATTTTTGTTCCTTAACAGTGAAATATGTAACATATCTGATTGAAGTTGTATATTCTTTGAGATTTATGTCACGAAGATGTAAGGGCAACTGGATTTATGTACTCCATATTCCTACAAAAGAGAGAAAATTTATTCGTGAGGCCTTTAGATTATTTTAGTTTTGTTTTGATACTACAGGTTATTTATGTGAGGCCTAATAGCTTCATGGTACTGGGCAAAACAAATTTATATCTAGGTGAGAATAATTTAGAAATACTGTAACAAAAAAGCCCTATTATTTAGACAATGAGTTCTTGTAGAGAAAAGTGTTTGAAGGATTGTGCCAGAGCAGATCCACTGACAATAAACTAACTGAACAAGATGAGCATTTCTTTATCCTTTCGATGTAGAAGAGAATGATCTATGTAACTAGGAGGTACAGATTACACTGATTAAAGCCCACCTTCGCCGCGCCTGCCTTACTTTCACCTCTGGATTCGTAGGCGCTATAATGTGGCGTAGTGATTTGAGGTGGATATTATCATTCCTCTGTGGGTGAAGACTTGCACCTCTGTTAACTATGTGCCTATTTTTACCCCCAAGACCTATCTCCCCCTTGGACCAAACTCCCCATAAACCCATCTTCACTCATGAATCTATTTACCCTGAAGAAAAAGTAAAATAAGGTCTCACAGGCTATTAATAAGAAACTTATAGGACACATGAATATTGATGGGCCTAATGCCAGGCATCAGTAAACCTTATGATATAACGTGTACAAGGTAACTGCATAAAGCTTTTTTGTAGATAATAGTTTTTCTTCAATTGCTAGTATTATGTGGTATCATAACGGTTTCTTAGTCTTACCATATTAAATCTGATAATTCAAAGAAGCTCTTTATTCAATGTATATATAGATATATATATAGATATAATTGCCAAGATTTATCTTCCATTACCGGTACTGTGATAGGAAAACAAAGCCATTCACAAAAAAAAAAATATATAAAATATTATTCTATAACAAGTAACTCCAATTCATAAAGCAATTACATTATAAAACCATTTTGATAAAACAAATTTACAAAAAAAAAAAAATGTATTCTATAAAAACTGATATCCTCCCATACAGTGACATAATGCAATGTGGATGTTTTTTTTTTTTTTTCATTTATTTCCCAGTATTACTTATCGGTGAATGTAAACTAAAATTGCAGTTCATTGCAGAGAGAGAGTTTTAGCCTACTTTCCCACTCTGTACGTTTAGGACAATATATTTGCAACAATGAGAAACAGCCTAGGCCTAGCCAATTTAAAAATAAATCAATAAAAAAAAAATCCTGTCCTACGCTTCATAAAATGACTACTGAAATAGTAGGGCTACTTACACACGTCTGAATGGGTTCAGCTTTGGGGTTATCTGGGGTTGCTTCTGGCACCTCATTCCCAATAACAGCCACTTTTTCTTGGCACTCATCCGAGTCATCTTTGGAGGTGCGGGTGCGAAAGAATTTCCTTATGTCACCCTGTCCCTGAGGATTTTTAGATGACCTTTTCATCACTTGAGTGGCTGCTGACTGATATCCGCAAATGTATTATTGAAGAATAGCCTATAAAAGGGAAATGACATTCAGTTTTGACATTCGTATCGACTGAACCAACTACGTACTACTGACTCTGTATAGAGTATAGGCTAGATCTCATATCTGTGGCTAGCAATATACCGGAACGTAGTAACGTCTATACAGCCACTGAAACCAATACATTCAAATACAACCGAAAACAACACAGGACTTAGCCACAGTTCACAGACACTTCTCAATGTAAACAAACATTCCGAGTTCCCATACTCTGAACATTCGAATTTGTGAAAAATTGCATAGATCAGATATTTTAGACTGCATAATCCAATTTTAAAGCTCCGTGATTAATATATACCATATTATATATTGTAAATATATAATAAGTCTGATAAATGTAATACAATCTTGCATTCTTTGTGCAATAAATATATTTCAAAGAAAACCAAGCTTGGAAAAAGTATATTGGAAACTAATATATTATAACTATTATGATTTGAATCATAGGTTTATGTAAATTGTGAATAACTAATCACATTATATAGCTATAAATAATATTGTATTAAACTAATATGGATGCACGAATAAAAGTGGATGGGTTTGAGGGGGTTGGGAGAAAGCTAGGTGGGTCAATGCCGAGCTGCAAGCATACTATGTAAGCTGGTGATTTTTTATTATTATTATTTTGGGGGTCTGCAATTTTTTAGGGGGCTGAGTTCTTGATTTGGGGGGGCAAAGCCCCCCCTAGCCCCCCCCCCTGGTGACGCCACTGTGAATCACCGTTTTTAAGATGCTTCATAATCATGCTTCGAAGTTAGTGAGTTGGGTGCTTTAAATCACGGACACCCAGTGATCGTGTTTGAGAATCTGTGCACTCTCTCTTTCCCTCTACCTTCCCTCTTCTCTAATTCTCTGTCTCTGCATTCCATCTTCTTTTCTCTCTCTTCTTTTGGTATGCTTTCCCTCTTCTCTGTCTCCCTCTGTATTTCCACTTCCTTATCTCTTCTCTTTCTCTACCTTCTTTCTTCTCTGTCTCTGCATTCTCTCTTCTTTTTCTCTGCCTTCCTTCTTCTCTATGTCTCTGCATCCCCTTTTCCTTATCTCTCATCACTGCTTGAGTACAGCTTCGTTACCCCTCCTGACTCGCTCTGGTGGTCTGGTGGTTAACGTGGCGGACATCGCGGGGGAACGTCCGAACCCGCCCTACTCCTTATACGCCATCAGCAAAGCGACTCTCATCATGGCTACCAAGTGTCTCGTCCTCGACCTTGCTCCTAAGGTATCATCATCATCTTCATTTTTATCATCATCATCATTTTTATCATCATCATCATCATCACCATCGTCGTTATGCTTATCGTTGCTACATCCACCACCACTACCACCACCATTACCACCACCTTCATCGTCATTAATTACCACCATCACCACCACCACCACCACCGCCACAGCCATTATCATCATCGTCGTCGTCGTCGCCGTCGGTCTCTCGTATGGTACACTGTAGAGAAAGACTGTTTAGGGAAGAGGAAGAAGCTCATCCATTCTTCATACGCTTTCTAATAACTTAAACCACATACTACCTCATCCTCTCATCACTTACTCTCTAATAACTTATACCATATACTACCTCATCCTCCCATCATATTCTCCCTAATAATTTTGCCATATACTTCCTCATCCTGTTATCATATTCTCCCTGATAACTTGTTCATGTGCAGGTTCGTGCCAACTAAGTGAACCCTGGGGCAGCGATGTGGCCAGAAGGTATGAGTGAGGAGGGCAAGCAGGTGAGAAAACAGGATTCGTATTTACAGTAGGTATATTCATTCAGTTATAAATATTCATTGGACTGCAGTAATTAAGCGTGAGTAAAGTGGAGGTGGAGAACGTGGGTGAAATGGAGGGATGGAGTGGAGAGAGATGTGGGGAGAGGAAGGTGTTGGAGGGAAGGCAGCCAAGTGGAGGAGGGCACTGTGACATGGAGGCGATTTTTTTTTGGCCACCCTTGATACTGAAGCGTATATGATATTATTATTATTATTGTTGTTGTAGTCGTTATTATTATTATTGATGTTATTGTTGTTACTGTTTTCTTTATTGAGGCGCACAATATTGCCAAAGCACAATATTTCAGGACAGGATATCGAAGACGCCTCTCGGTGTTGTCGGTAGCGGGGATGAAGTCGCAGAAGCAGTGGTGTTCCTTGCCTCCCCCTCCGCCAGCTATATGACCGGCAGTGACATTACCGTGAGTGGCGGCCGCAGCATACTCCTATAGTGCCATTACAGTGCCATGTATAGTGTCTTTTACAGTGGTATTGATCGTGCAATTTATGGTGTCACCTATAGTGCCATCTGCCATGCTAATTATTGTACTGTAATTTATAGTGTCAATTATAGTGCCATCAATAATATCTTCTATAGCGTAGTTTTTAGTGCCATCTATAGTGCCATTAACAGTGTCTTGTATAGCGAGATTTTAATGCCATCTATAGTGTCATCAATGGTGCTTTATACAGTGTAATGTATAGTGCCATCAATAGTGGGGTCTCAACTGTACTGTCACCCCACTTCTACACCTGCCTTCAGTGCCACATTTAATTGCACTCTACAGTTTCACCCCAGGTATAGTGCCACCTCAGCTATAGTGCCACCTCAGCCATAGTGCCAGCCTATATTGCCACCCTAGCTATAGTTTCACCTCAGCTATAGTGTCACTCGATAGTGGCACCCCAGCTATAGGTTCATCCCAGTTATAGTGTCATTCTATATTGTCATCCCAGTTATACCTGTAGTTTCACCCCAGCAATAGTGCCACGCTATAGTGCCATTCCAGTTATAGTTTCACCCCAGCTATAGTGATAGTCTGGTAGGCCATCTTAGCTTTAGTGGCATGCAGCTACAACGTCATTAACACTACCATATAGAGGTACCTTATAGTGCCATCCGATAATAAGAATAAAGAATTATTCACATATGCTTACTAACTGTCCTACAAATTAGTAAGCATATGTGGCTACAAAACTATACTACATTTATCTTGATTATAGACGGAGATTTTCGTCCTCTTACTCCCTATTTCCCGTAGCTCAGTGACAGAATAATATAATACTACTGCTCAGATACTCTCGCCACAGTACTTTTTCGTGACTAGCATCGTATTCTAGTGTTACTCTCTTGTTACACCTCAACACTCAAGATGGAGGGATGGCATATTTTTTTCACCTAATTATAATGAATAGGGTACAAGTGCCTCCCCCATAACCTGTATGTATGGGTACGTATGTATGTATGTAGTTAACGCCCGACTCTCACGCGACTGATATTGGCAGGCAGATCCACAATGCAAGTTCTAATCGTTCATTACGGATTCTGAAAGACAAATTCGTAGGGTTGAGGAGAGCCATTTTCTATCCCTGGGGAAGGAACCCACCCCCACCAACTATTCAAGCCCGAGCATAGTCGTGGAAGGGTTTTGGAGCACAGAATGAGGAGTGCACGTGAAAACTGCGTTGGAGTGGCTGTGTTTATGAGGGAGTCTCTATATGTCACTGAGGGAGCCTTGATATAGGTTCACATGGAAGGACATACTGGTGCACTCTATTAAATATCTGCCTGCAGCAAGGACTGATTCTGGGTCAGGAGAATTGGTAGGTGCACGCTGTTCAGACTCAGGTCCCTGTGGCTCACTCTCAGCTGCATAAAATCGTCTGATGTTGATTTGGAAAAGTAACACTTCTCTTCACGATTGAAAGAGTCAAAGGTGTCAGGACTAACACTCTCAGACTCTTATGCTCAATCTCGGCTGACTAACATCGGCTAGCATTGTGGAATAAAATACTAGAGCTGCCCCGACATTGAGGGAGTTAATTGCAGTCGAAGCAGCTCCTGACCATAATGTAATCAACCTGGGCACGCCTCCGCCATATCGCACCTGCATCGCTAATCCACTTAAGGTGTAACTTGTGGTGGATAGTTAGTGCCGCCACCGCTTAACTCTCCAGCACAACCCCACCACACCCCACACCACCACCTCTCCACCTTCACCTCACCCTTCTCCACCCTAACTCCACTTCTCTCCACCCTAGCCCCACCCTTCTGCATTTTTCTCCCCGCCGCCACACCCCCTCCCTGCATGGTAACTCTACCACATCGCGTCCACCGTCTCCCATACTTATTCACGTCTACATTACCACATCGTCTCCACTGTCTCCCATACTTATTCAAGTCTACATTACCACATCCTCTCCACCGTCTCCCATACTTACTCACCTCTCTCCACCTACACCCACTACCAACCCCACTATCAAACCATCCCATTCTCACTCTAACCAGTCCTCTCTCCACTCTCACCCCTCTCCACCCCTAACCATACCCTTACACATGAATTTCATCCCTCTACACCTTTATCCACCCATCACTCTTTTCTGCCCTCACCCATTCTAACTCCTTTTCACCCTTCCCCAGCCCTCTTCACCCTAATTCCATCCTACTCCACCTCCACACATCCTAACTCAATCCTCACCCATCCCACCCTCACCCATCCCCTCCTCACCTCACTGCGTCATCACCCAACCCAACCCCTCTGCACCTCACCCTTACCCATCCCTTTCTCATCCAACTGCCTCCCCACCCACCCAACCCTTCTCCATCTCACCACCCCAGCCCACCCAAACCCCACCTCAACCCCACCCCACAAGCTGTCCAGAATGTGGCTTGGTTGTAATATCCTGAAGGGTGGGATGCTGGGAGTGTGGCTGGTGTCGGCTGTTATTGTGTTAGGGCGAATTAGCTTACACGATGGAGATAACGCTGGCTTCATGCATGTAAGTCTGGACGCTGTTTTAGACGGCACACGAGAGGCTTCGAAGCACCTCTTCTTTAGCGATTTGTTTTGCGTTATTACATCTTAATATTCCCTTGTATGTTTCTTTATATGATTTTAATGCCCTCAAAATTTATGTTATTATCATACATCTTAATATTCTCTTGGAAGTTTACTTACATGATTTTAATGTCCTCATAAGTTGTGTCATTATCATACATGGGTTGTGGTGTAATGTGCATAATAAATCGCCAAAGAAAATGTCATACGCTGTCTCCGAAGTCATTTTTCTTTCTTTTTGGTCCCTCGTCACTGTCTGTCTCTGTCTCTGTGTCTCTGTAGGCGATCTGACCCAGCTAAGGAAGAGTCCAGTAATGGTAAAAGCGATGTTGACGTCTTTATCTAACTCTTCAATTCGGATACTTCCTTTAAGTAAACCATCTGGTGATAAAAAAAAAATATAAAGACACATAATAAAGAATATGCCATCAGTTGTTGTTTCTGTTGTTTAACTCCGGTCCGCCTGGCAGAGCAGACCCGCCGACCGCAGGCAAGACTGCCATTGTGGGGTCGTCCCATAGGTTCCTTACACCATTTTGCCTAGGTCTTGTGTGGCATGGGCTGTGTAGTTCTCCAGCATGTGTGTTATGATGTGTGAGCCTCTTTGCCTGGGTGTTTGTGTGGCATGTGCTGTGCAGTTCTCCAGCATGTGTGTTACGTTGTGTGGACCTGTTCTATAAACGGTGTACGTGCCATCTGTGACTGTGACCAGCATAAAATATTCAAATCCCATTGTTCTTCGTGCAGTGACGTATTAACAAACAATATACAGTTTCATCGACAGTCAGGTGTAAGCGCCCTTGTGTTCGGCACACAAAGAGTGTCGAGTTGGTCAGTTAGCAAAACCTCTTCTAAGTAATTTACATGTTCATATAATTCCAAAATAATAAAAGAACATGTTACAATATCACCGGCTAAGAATAATCAGTGTTATAAAACGATAATTCATTATTAAAGTGTATACATTAGGAAATAAACGGCCTACATATAATAATACAGTTATGCACGAGTATACGTGTTTGTTTTGATCATACGTATCATACACCCACAAGGGTATAATTTACTTGAGTCAGCCCATGATACAAACCATAGGGGCTGTAAAACCAAGGTAAACCATGTCACAAAACACCACAAGCAAGAAGCATGAATCATGTAAGCAAACGTATCCACACACACACACACACACACACACACACACACACACACACACACACACACACACACACACACACACACACACACACACACAAAGAAAGAAAGAAAGAAAGGAAAAAAACGATATGCCTCATGCTCACGGGAATGTATAATGCATGATAGCGTCATAAAGGAAGACAGACTGGCCAAGGACTTCATGTTTACCACGACGTCATGTAAATGAACGCTACATCTATTTCCTCCAGTTCAGAGAGAGAGAGAGAGAGAGAGAGAGAGAGAGAGAGAGAGATCCCTGCTGCAGTGTTGTCTATATTCATAAAGGAAAACTGTAAGGAACATTGAACATTTTATTGTCATACCATACGAGTACATTTCATGAACAACACAGTACTGACATACACGTCTGTAATAAATCGATAAAGCATAAGCACAACATGAATATATAAACAGATTTGAACACCGATGGAAAATACATCAACACAAGACGACAGAAATACAATCTATATAGAGGAAATGGACACAAACCAGCCACCAATAAAAATGTTTCTCAGACTGTAGCACGGCATAAGCTTCGGCCCGAGATTCTGGGGCAAAAAACTGCAGTCCTACATGTAAAGGGTATTCAGGAACTTGATGCACTAAATTCGTGTGATTCTAGGGCTGATTGTAAGGTAAAAGTGCCATTATCAATATACGTCTAACTCTTACCCACCGGGGGACCTATACTTACTGATGAGCATATGAGCGATAATGGTTTCCCTCGTCATTTGCCCACAAGGCCATCTGCCACCTGTATCTCTGTAGTGGTTGAGAGACATAAGTTGATACTTTTCTTTTTTTTTTTTTTTACTCATAGTTAGCTCTGAAATTGTCCACTGAAGTTTGTGTATAAAATTCCAAAATGCAGATATCCGTTACCTGTACTATTTTTTACTAAGTCAATTTACACTAACAGATTAAAGCTAACTAATTTACCAACTAACCTAACCTGATACCAACGAAACAAACTTAACCTAACATGGAATTTCCTGGATAAGAAAAAGCACAAATATTGTACACAGCACGGAAATCACCTCCCTGGAAACCATACGCAGGGAAGACCATAAACAGCTCTCCACTAGAAACTCATATGGCAGTACCTTACGTGTAGGGCGGACGGCTCAGGTGGCTAATATGGGCTTGGCTGTGGCATTTGGAGTAGGAAATGAGTAAATGATGGAAGGTAGATACTGAAATGTAGGCGAGGCTGTGGAATCTGGCAGGAGACAAATAAAATGATGCGAGGCAGATACTGAAACGTAGGCATGGCTGTTACGTGGCACTGGGAGTAGGAAATGAATACATGATTCAGGGTACATAATAATACCAGTGACCGAATCGTCCCCATGAACGCATGAGATATCGCCCAGCGGAGTGGAAGAGAAGGGTTGTATTTGAGCCACCCTGTACGTACATTCTATTCCCTGCGCCAGGCAACTTGACTTATAAGCCCCGCCCCTCCTCGCCCACCGACCGTTGAGTGGGTGAGGAGGGGTGGGACTTCAAATACAAGTTGCCTGACGGTACCTATACTATGAGTGGGATTAAAAGTTGTGGCACTGCAGTAGAGGTGGGGTGAGAATGCACTGTAACCTGCGACAATAATCAGGCGAAACCAGCTGTGATACGGCTCGTAAACAGCACTATAGGTGAATGCTCCGGCCGCCACACACGGATATACCAGAACCGGTCATATAGCTGGCTGACGGGGAGGCAAGGAACACCACAGCCTCCGCGACTTCATCTCCGCTGCCCACCACACCTAGCGGGGTCTTCGATAGCCATTCCTGAAATACTGTACTTCTGAAACACCGTACTGTAATTAGTCTTGAAACACTGCACCTTTGAAGCACAGTATTGTACTGTAATCAATCCTGATGCATTTTACTTCTGAAACACTTTATCGTTCTGTAACCAATCTTGAAACACTGTACTTCTGAGCAGTGGCGTCAGCAGGGGTCAGATTTTGGGGGGGCTGTAGCCCTGATGTAGGTAGAAGGGGGGGGGGAGCGAAGCGACCCTATGCAGCTGGGGGGTACGGGGGGGGCGCTGTAAGCCCCCCCGGAAAATTTTTCGGAAATTGAGCAGTTTTAGGGGCATTTTTGAGGCCTATAGATGAAGAAAAAGTAAAATAAGGTCTCACAGGCTATTAATAAGAAACTTATAGGACACATGAATATTGATGGGCCTAATACCAGGTATCAGTAAGCCTTATGATGTGTACAAGGTAATTGTATAAAGCTTTTTTGCAGATAATAGTTTTTCTTCAACTGCTAGTATTATGTGGTATCATAACGGTTTCTTAGTCTTACCATATTAAATTTGATACTTCAAAGAAGCTCTTTATTCAATGTATATAGATATAATTGCCAAGATTTATCTTCCATTACCGGTACTGTGATAGGAAAACAAAGCCATTCACAAAAAAACAAAAATTAAAAATAGATCTCGTGCCGGTTCTTCACCAGGTATATCAAGGTTTAGCGGGGGCTAAAAAAATAATGAGAAAATATAATATATATATATGAGAGAGAGAGAGAGAGAGAGAGAGAGAGAGAGAGAGAGAGAGTTTTAGCCTACTTTCCCACTCTGTACGTTTAGGACAATATATTTGCAACAATGAGAAATAGCCTAGGCCTAGTCAATTTAAAAATAAATCAATAAAAAAAATCCTGGCCTAAGCTTCATAAAATGACTACTGAAATAGTTTGATATAGGGCTACTTACACATGTCTGAATGGGTTCAGCTTTGGGGTTATCTGGGGTTGCTTCTGGCACCTCATTCCCAATAATAGCCACTTTTTCTTAGCATTCATCTGAGTCATCTTTGGAGGTGCGAAAGAATTTCCTTATGTCACCCTGTCCCTGAGGATTTTTAAATGACCTTTTCATCACTTGAGTGGCTGCTGGCTGATATCCGCAAATGTATTAATGTAGAATAGCCTATAAAAGGGAAATGACATTCAGTTCTGACAGTCGAGTGTCAACTGAACCAAGTACTGCTGACTCTTTGTATAGGGTATAGGCTAGATCTCATATATGTAAAAACAAAAATGAACAGATAACGTGAGGTGGGTAGCAATATACCGGAACGTAGTAACGTCTATACAGCCACTGAAACCAATACATTCAAATACAACCGAAAACAACACAGGATTTAGCCACAGTTCACAGACACTTCTCAATGTAAACAAACATTCCGAGTTCCCATACTCTGAACATTCGAATTTGTGAAAAATTGCATAGATCAGATATTTTAGACTGCATAATCCAATTGTAAAGCTCCGTGATTAATATATACCATATTATATATTGTAAATATATAATAAGTCTGATAAATGTAATACAATCTTGCATTCTTTGTGCAATAAATATATTTGCAAGAAAACCAAGCTTGGAAAAAGTATATGGGAAACTAACTATTATGATCTGAGTCATAGGTTTACGTAAATTGTGAATAACTTATCACATTATATAGCTATAAATAATATTGTATTAAACAAATATGGATGCACGAATAAAAGTGGATTGGCGGTAGGGGGTTGGGGGAAAGCTAGGTGGGTCAATGCCGAGCTGCAAGCATACTATGTAAGCTGGTGATTTTTTATTATTATTATTTTGGGGGGCTGCAATTTTCGGGGGGCTGAGTCCTTGATTTGAAGGGGCTAAGTCCCCCCTAGCCCCCCCCCCCCTGGTGACGCCACTGCTTCTGAGACACTATATTGCTGCAACGCTGTACTTGTACTATCCTTTTCCACTACTTCTGTGACTAGGCTAAAGTGTTAGCATCAAGGCCAGGCCACCTCATAGGGACCGTAAGGTCTGTGCAGCTATATGTAGCTCTGTGTACCTCTGTACTGTACTACTGAAGCACTTTATCTAACCCATTCAGTGTAAAATCTCTCCTAAGCTGAAGGAAATCGTCTGATATCTTCAAGAGAACAACATAAAGACATCATTGTACGTACTGGAAACGGCGTCCAAGGGCCTCGTCATTATAACACCTTAATCGGACCTAAGCTGACACAAAATTGACCGATCAAGTAGGCTAAGATAAAATTTTGAGGAAAGACACTCGGTTTCACTGCGCCAATTTGTGGACAAATCCTTCTTCACTGCCTGACATAACAACAGTGAGAAACAGTACACCCGGAGACTGGAAAGGCAAAATAAATGAGAGAGAGAGAGAGAGAGAGAGAGAGAGAGAGAGAGAGATTACCTTTCTGGCTTCCGTTTCCATATCCTCCGGCCACATTGCTGCCCCGGGATGCACGTAATTCACACGCACCTAAACAGAAGAACGGCGAATCAGCTAACCCTATGAATCCAGTGGTCTTTTTGCTTTTTATTATTGCTACGTTCGGAGGATTATTATTATTATTATTATTATTATTATTTTTATTAATATATTATTATTACTATTATCATTATTATATTATATGACATTATTATTATTATTATTATTAAAATTATTGAGCTGAGGTGAGACTTTTCGAACATGGTAGGTGAGATGTATCTTTCACTAAACCATTTACGAAAATAAGTCTCCCTTATACTAAACAAAATTAGTTTGGGAGTAATTAGAAAAAAACTAAAAAGGACGTCAGCAAATTCAGTGGGTTGAAAAGAAGATAAGAAATTATGATATCTTTCTCAGAACGGGTAGAAGTGATGAAAAATAAAAACAGGAAAAGAACACAAATAAAAAAATGGTAAGCATTATTTTTAAGTAATAGAAAAAAAAAAAAAAAGGAAGCAAGTCAAGAAGCAACACAAGGACTATTTTTGAACATGGAAATATAAAAAAATAAAAGACGCCCTTAGTATGTATTTTCAGGACGAAGAAAGCTATAGGATTCATATCTATCGACTGTGTCACGAGCAGTAGTACTAGTAGTGGTAGTAGTAGTAGTAGTAGTATAGTGGAAGTGTTTGTAGTTGTGGTTGTTGTTGTTGTTGGTGGTGGTGGGGGTGGTGTAGGTTCAACTGAAATGTGAACCCGGTGGACTGCAGGCTTCTCCTTCAATCCACCTTCCTCCTTTCAGTGGATAGGGAAGCAACTGAGGGACGTTTGCATACCTAGGCACTTGAGCCGCCTTGTTATACCGGTGCCACCACGCGAAGGCACCCCTCTCCAGCACTACGAATTGGGTAAAATAACTCAAGTTTTAACACCTCTTCTGTAGCGATTTATTCTTCTCATTAGATCTCAGTATTCTCTTGCAAAAATAAATAGGTAGGGAAGAGGTGTAACCAGGGGTCCCATTTCCCCTCCCCCCCAAAAAAAAAAAAAAAAAAACTTTCGGTAGTATTCTCGGTGGATCAGTTCTTCTTAACACCTATTCTTTAGCGATTTATTTTGGCTATTGCATCTTAATCTCACTCTCTCTCTCTCTGTCCTTCACCCCTCACCTTGACTCTGCACCCCTCCTCACCCCCTCCATCCCCTTACCCTCAGTGACTCAGCATCTCCCCCCATCCATTCTCCATGATTCAGCACTCCCACACAGAGGGCATTATCTTATTTATTTATTTATTTACTATTTATTCAGATATTCATACCCCCTCACCATACACCCCCACCTTACCCTCCCCTTACTCCACCTAATCCTCCTCTATTACTTATCCTTCCCTCGCCCTCTACCCAACCTCATTCTCTTCTCTTACTGCTTTTCGTAGGCTGATGCTATTTCATCCTTACCTGTTTGTGCCTAGAACTGGAGAAGGGATTTGCATTTTAAGTCAGAGTCACGTGTCGATTACAGAGTAGACTTGACGGAACGACTGAGGGTAAGGTAAGAACGAGGTGATTCAATTTTAATAACAATTAGTCAAAGGTCAAAGTGACAAGGCAAGGTCAGATTTCGACACTACAACTCAAACAGCTTTTATTCGACTTGGACCAACTTTGGATGAAGAAACTCGATTTTGCCGACAGTATGTCAAAGATGAAGGTCGCAGAGCCAGGTCAACTCAAAAACTGGTGATCTAATCTGGACCACAGTTTGTAAAGGGATTACGATGGAGGCAAACATGAAATATAGTTAAATTTTGAGAGCAGTCTGTCGAAGGCCAAGATCAAAGGGCAAAGTCAAATGGTCGGCCCTTAGACCAACTGTAGGGGTCGGATGTTTCATTATCTAAGCGTCTGTGCGGTTGCATGAGAGAAAGACTGACAAGCGAGGAAGTGAAGGGACGTTGTGGTGTTGATGTGAATGTGTCTGAAAATATTAAGAGAAGACAATACTCTGAGATGGTTTGGCCATGTGGAATGGATGGAAAGTGAGGAAATGACTAGACGGTGTATGTGAGAGAAGTGGAGGGAGAGATGGGGAAGGAGAAGACCGAGAATGAACTGTAACAGAGAACAGAGATAGAGGGGAGGACTGGGAAGATATATGAGTGGGGTGTGAGAGTTGGAGGGATGGTAGCCAAATGGTGAAGGACAGGGCGATATGGAGGAGATTTGAATGTGGCCACCACTTACGGGACTAAGGTGTCTGGCTATATATGCAGTAGATAAACTGTTTTTCCTTCTTATTGTTTTTACCTTAGGAGCAAGTTCAAGGGCGAGGCTCTTAGTGGCCATGATTAGTGCCGCTTTGCTCATGCAGTAGATGTTAAGGCTTTTGCCGATGTAAGGACGTTCACCCTGGATGTCAGTTATGTTCACCACAGATCCCTCTGAACAGGTTAGGTGGGGAGCTGCAGCCTGAGGAGAGATGCGGTTGACAGTAGTAGCGGTAGTAGTAGCTGCAACCTCTGGCATATCTGAATGTGAACCTAGTAGACTGCAGGGCAGGTTACCCTCTTCTGTTGCCCACCATCCTGCTTTGGGGGGATAGGGAGGGACTTGATGGATTCTTGTATAACTACGGAGCAGAGCCACCCAGTCATATCACTGCCACCACATGAAGGCGTCCCTCTCCAGCATCAGACAGGGCTGACGAAGATAACTGATTGATGACATTTGAGGGTGGTGGTTGATGAAGATGGTTGGTGAAGGTGTATATTAGTAAATGTACAATATGGTTAATTATGATGCACGGGAGTACAGATGTAAGGGAATACACTTATTAGGAAGTAGACAGTAGTCTGCCACCCTGCGTAAGAATATAAGGAGCCTTTGCATTGAGTTCCATGACGGCATCTCACTGGGGTGTTGGTACAGGGAAAAGGATAATTCAGGAGACAAATGGTGCCAGGAGATGAATAATGCCAAGTTTAGAGACAGTACCAGCAGCCAGACCTTACTAACTTGCATAAGAAAATACGGTGCCTTAGCGTTGAGGTTCATGATGGCGTCCCACTGGTCACTGGTGGCTTCTAAAATTGGCGTAGCAAAGAAACACGCAGCATTGTTGACGAGCAAATCCAGGCGACCCCAACACCCTACTGTTTCCTCGATGAGTCTCGCTGTCCCTGTCACCACGTCCTTACTCAGGTCCACTTGTACCATGTGGGCGCTATCTTTTCGGGTTCTGGAGGAGGGGTTCACACCGATGTGTGAAGGGATATGAAAAAGTTGTGCCACATAGGAAGGAGTTATATTATTTTTACCTTAACTTGAACCAAATTTTTGTATTTTCGCAGCTTATTTGAAGTAGCTCAGTGGCAGAACAAGACAATAAAACAGCTCAACATCTTTTCCATATAACTGTGTAATGATTATTGGCATATTCTAATATGAATCTAATCTTACAAGTTAGCAGTCAAAACAGACAGATGGTAATTTTAGGCCAAGTTAGAGTAACTGCAGTATATAACCACATTTACGTTACCACGTCCGCGCTAAGGTCTTCGTATACCACGTGGGTGCTGTCTGGAAGTGACCTGGAATGGTGAATATAATTGATGTTCCATACATATAATGCTCCTCTGCCACTCCTCCAGGATATCTCTTGCTTGTTGTGGGGTTGACTCAGTCAGGGTAGGTAATGTCAATCTTACATCATTTATTTTTTTCCTGGTCCCATACCCACACCCATACCAGAAAACTGAGCTGCCCCCCACATCACAAAAGACACCGCCGGGCCTTAACTGAACTGTACTGCGATGCCTGGACTCACGTGTTAAGCTCTTGCGCCAACTCCTGCGTTTTGGTGATGGAGGCGCAGCAGTGCAGGACGACCTTGTACCCCTGTCGATGGAGGGCGGATGCGATTTTCCTACCCAGCCGCACACCTGCCCCCGTCACCAATGCAACGCGTCCACACCCCCACCCACCTTCTGTAGTGGGGATGGGGGAGGGGTAGTTAGTTAGATTCTCTCTCTCTCTCTCTCTCTCTCTCTCCAACACGCCCACACCCTCATCTACCTTCTATAAATCCTGAAGCAGACGCCTTATTCCCGTAAGGGGTGGCCACAGACAAATCGTCCTCCGTCCAACTTACACCCTCTCCTTCATATATCTCTCCACTCCATCCCTCCATCTCATTCTTGGTTTCCCTCTCCTCCTCTCCCTCTCCGTCTCACTTACATACACTCTTCTAGTCAGTCTCTCATTCTCCATCCTCTCCACATGGCCAAACCATCTCAGAATACGTAAAGATACTACTCTTAAACGTTTGGCCTCGTGAGATAAAACTGATGCACAGAAAACGTTAGAGACAGAGTAAGGAAACGCCCAGGGAAATATTCATGAAGGATCTTGGCTAGTTTTTACGATAAACGAGTCCCTTTCGTGTTTTTTAGGTCATTATACTTGGTCTCTCTCTCTCTCTCTCTCTCTCTCTGTGAAGTGACTGCACGAGCGAAGCTTAAATTGTAAATCAACATTCATATACACACCTACACAGAAAATTTACAAGAAAGTTTGTGAATACGATTGCAGCATCCCACCAGGTGTTATGAAATGGACCGGAAATGACGTCATGATTTAACCTACGTCAGAAGGAACGTGAATCCGGTGACATACTTTTTTTTTTTCTAGTTTATTCATGGTACCTACAGAAATTTTGTTAAAAAAAAACTAGCAGTCCTTCCCCCCCCCCCGTCGGGAAATTCTCTTCTATGCTTAATGGAAACGTCTGATAGTATCTTATTAGTCACAGTTTACCTATCTGTCTATCTGCCTATCTATCAGTCTATCTATGTATCCCTTTATTTATCTGTCTATCTATACATTTATCTGCCTTCCATCAATCTATCTGTCAGATGATTTTTTAAATTTTATTCTAGCTGCCTCCAGACGATTTTAATCACCTTAGGAAAGACCTTTAGCGGTGAAGGGAAAACAAGGCAGTATCAAACCCATCCATTTCGAATACTAAATTCAGAGCCAAATAAAAGTGTCTCTGGAAGCAGTAACGATAGTAAAGGCACAGCGGAATGAGGAAATGTACAGTAGGCTAGTTATAGTAGTAGTAGTAGCAGCAGTAGTAGTCGTATTATTATTATTAGTGATAGAAGTGGTGGTAGTAGTAGTAGTAATCCTGGGTTCATCTGAAGCTTGAATTCGGTGGACTGCAGGGGTAAGTTGATCTTCATTTTCACTTCCCCATCCTCCTTCCGGGCGAGTGTGAAGAAGCCGAGGGACGTTTGTATAACCAGACAGTTCCACAGCCCCGTAATATCGGTGCCACCGCGTGAAGGCGTCTCTCACCGGCACCGGAATGAGGGAATAGACAACAAAAACGTTTCTCATAGCACTGCGTTCGTGTAGCCGTGACGGGGCCTAATCCGTCAACGTTTCTCGTGCCATAGTACAAAGAACTTTTTCGCGTCTCTGTACAAAGGCAGAGAGAGAGAGAGAGAGAGAGAGAGAGAGAGAGAGCGAGCATCATACGAAGACTACGCTAGTCAGAATGCAACTCGATGTGTGCATAACGTTTCGTGTGAATACGTTTCGCGACGTAGAGTTCATGTCGCGAAACGTATTCTAGGAGGCATAAGAGATTTGTTAGCACTTGTTCCTTAACGATTTATTTTGCATATTTTACATATCTCCTTTTCTCCCCCTCCTCTCTCTCTCTCTCTCTCTCTCTACCGGTATCAAGTCCAAGCTGTTGTGGCCCCAGTCTCATCTGAAACGTGAACCCGGTGGACTGCAGGCTTCAGTCACCATGATGCAGTTCACCAACCTTCTCTCGGGGTAAGGGAGGTAGATGAGGGACGCTTGCATACCCAGGCAGTGCATCCGACCAGTTATATCAGCGCCACCACCTGAAGGCATCCCTCTTCAGTACTATATCTAAGTTAATAGCGATGAATATGAAAGAAATGAACGGTAACATGAGGTCTTGAGAAATATACTCGAATACATGACAGCTCCAAAATTATGAAGAAATGTTCAAGATTCTTTTTTTCTGACCTAATGGCTGTCGTCATCCATCTCCACAATTAACTTTGAAAATGTATTGATGAATTTTGGCTTGTGCATCCAGTGTGGGTGTGTATGCTATATGGAAGCAGAATATACACACAGACAGCCCACTCATAGGCACACACACACACACACACACACACACACACACACACACACACACACACACACACACACACACACAGATACAGACGGACAAGCACACGCACACGGACTACAGTACACACCCCGCACACACACACCCAAACAAATACTCAGACACACAAACATAGGCGTGAAATACCCTACGTTTGGTAACACTGATATAAAAATGGATGTAGAGCAAAAGTCAGATAATATTCAATACGTCTAGTCAAATACAGGTGCTGCTGGATGCTGCTGTTTCTCACTCATCCATTACACACACGCACGGATTGCTGCAGGTTATGTTCTATACGTTGTGGCAAAATCGTGTGCGTGATAGAGCCGTTGTTCACAAAATTGTATGATATTTGGATGCCTCAGCTGTGTTTTGTGGGGTAAATGCTGATCTTTAGCATGTGTACTTCTTCCTCGTCTGATTGTGATTACTACTACTACTACTGCTACTGTTACTACTACTACTACATTATTATTTTTATTTTTATTATTATTATTATTTTTATTATTATTATTATCATTATTTTTATTATTATTACTTGCATAATTATTCGTTCTATACTTCATTTTAATTAGACGTAATAATGCCACCTCTCCATCTTCAATGCTGACATGTACCTAGAGAATAACAATAACATAATTATGATGCTAGTCATGAAGAAGTGCAGTGGAAAGGATGTAGAACCGTAGTGTTATCTTATTCCGCACTTGCGCAAAGGGTAAAAGCTGCAAGAGGAAGAAAGTCTTGGCCAAGTCAAGGTGAATGAACGACAGTTACGTAATATGTAAATAATAAGAGACTCAATATCTGTTTTTTGGGTAGAAGGATGTATCAAGGCGAGAGATATTTCCTGAACTGAATAAAATCGTCTGATAGTAAGAGTAGTTGTAGTTGTAGTATTATTATTATTATTACTACTACTACTAGTAGTAGTAGTAGTTATAATAACAGTAGTAGTGGTATTAGTAGTAGTAGTAATAGTGCAGGAAGTATAGCTGTAGTAGTAGTAGTAGTAGTAGTTGTAGTAGCGGTAGTAGTAGTAGTAGTAGTAGCAGTAGTAACAGTAATAGTAGTAGCTGCAACCCTAGCCTCGTCTGAAAGTAAACCTAGTGGGCTGCAGGCTGAAGTTATCCTTCGCCTTCAGCCCACCATTCTCCTTTTGGGGGTTTAAGAAGGGAACCGAGGGACGATTGTATGACCAGGCAGCGAAACCCACCCACCCTACCCGTCTTATCGGTGCCACCACGTGAAGGCACAGAGTGACTTTAACCCCTTCGGTAACGTTCTTTATTGATCATATTCTTGCCAAGGTCTCTCGCTTCCTCTAGAAGATTTTATTGAGTCTGGTAGCAGCAGCAGCAGCAGTAGTAGCATTAGTAGTTGTAAGAGTTGTAGTAGTAGAAGTGGTAGTAGTAATAATAGTTTCAGTAGTAGTAGTAGTAGTAGTAGCAATTGCAGTTGTAGTTGTGGTGGTGGTGATGGTAGTAGTAGTAGTGGTAGTAGTAGTACCGGTACTAGAAGTTATAATAAGGGTCAGGGGCGCACCCAAGAATTTTCTAAGGGGGGGGATTTGCCAGTTTTTTCATGTTTTGCTGTTATTGAAATAAATTATAGATTTTTCAAGGACCCAGAAAGCTAAGGGGGGGGGGCCGGTCCAGGTGGCCCCCCTCCCTGGGTACGCCACTTGTAGGGGTTAATGAAGGTTGTATTAAACCCTCCATGTTCCCCTAATCCATCCTAGGCTAAAGAAAATCGTCTTGAGACGTGCCTAATAAAGAAAATGGTTCTCTCTCGAAGTGCTTAAGACACCCTGGAAAAATACTAATTTCACCCACCCTGATCGTTTTGGTTGGATGCAGACGCCATCCCTCCTATACGTAACTCGAAGTTCGTCCGTCGCACGACTGAACTGCCTACCCTACCGATAACTGAGGAGAAAGTGTGTGTGTGTGTGTGTGTGTGTGTGTGTGTGTGTGTGAGTGTGTGTGTGTGTGTGTGTGTGTGTGAGTGTGTGTGTGTGTGTGTGTGTGTATGTGTGTGTGTAAAACCATCGGCTGTTCACGTGTGTGTAAATTACGTCTGTTAGTGTGTGTGGGGGGGGAGGAGGTTGTGTTTGTTCGTGTGTGTGTGTGGGGGGTATGTGCTTGTTATTTGTTTGTGTGCAGTTAAGTTAGCTTGTAACTTCAAGGTGTGTGTGTGTGTGTGTGTGTGTGTGTGTGACCCTGAGCTGGGGTTACTCAATGCCGTATGATAAATTTGCTTATTTTTGAAGACACTATTAATATTCCCGTCTCAAAACTGCAAAATACTTACAATATTGCTAAAATCTCTCTACACAATGCATATACAGCCAAATATAATAAAACAATGCGCTAGGTAGCAGGCAAATTCTCCATATATGTGACCAAAATGCTAAAATGGCAACTTTAAACTCATGTTGCCGTATGTCTGGAGATTTTGAAGTCATCATGTTGAATGTGTTTTCGTTTTTCTTTACATTCTTTTGCCTTAAAAATACATATACACCTAGTGACCATAAGATCATCAATCCCAGATGCTCTAGTGTTTTTTGTAGTAGTAGTAGAAGTAGTAGTAGTAATAGTAGTAGTAGTAATAGGGGCACAAGATCATCAGCCCTCAGGCCTGTCTCTCTGGCGGATATGGATTACAAAGCTACAGTGGTCGAGAGTCGCATAGACCAGCGACTCCAGTAGTTTAATGTCTTTATTTACACTGTTATATCAATAAATATAAAATAAAATAATAATAGTAATAGTAGATGGTTGGTAACCACAGCCTTTGGCGTGCTTGGGGCCAACGGATTGTAATATGAGGGTTAATGTTAACCTTCACATTACAACTCCAAATGGTGAACTGTATTAGCAAGGTTGGTTTTGATCTTCACAATATAATTTCCCAGTGGATGGAGGTGATGTACTAGTAGTAGTAGTAGTAGTAGTAGTAGTAGTTGTTGTTGTTGTTGTTGTCCCAGGCTCATATGAAACGTGGGACCAGTGGATGGTAGGCTAAAGTTGACCTTCCGCAGTCCACCATCCTCCTTTATGGGGATAGGGAGGTAGTTTAGGAATGTGTGTATAACCAGGCAGTTCAGCCGCCCACGTATGCTCATTCCACCACACGAAGGCGTAAATATAGCTTAGAAATGATGTTTAAATACTGGTTATCTTGAGGATCTATATATACAGATTATTTATATAGTACTTCCTACACATATATGGTAGAGCCAGGTTAATGACCCGCCCACCTCTTGATGCCACCACATGAACGCCTCTCTCTCCAGCATCAGATCTCGTAATGAACGTTTTATATAACAGGCCCTTTACCAGAGTGACTCATTGATTTGCTCTTGATTTCATGTCTCACCTGTTCCTGGGATTTGAGTATATGGGTGTGTATTTCCTTCCTTCCTCCTCCTCTCTCTCTCTCTCTCTCTCTCTCTCTCTCTCTCTCTCTCTCTCTCTCTCTCTCTCTCTCTCTCTAATACCATTGTCACTTGCTGTCTTAACTCTGTCCTATTATGGCCATTCCCTTCCCTCCCCCACAACTTCTCTCTCTCTCCGGTTTTATTTCAGAAAAAAAGGTCGAAAGCTTATACCTGTGAGGCCACCTGGTTCACACTTCAGATGAGCCTGGGAATGCAACAACAACAACAATAATAATAATAACAACAACAACAACTGTGACGGATCATATATGGACATAGAAAAAAAATAACATACCAAACCTTTGTTAGTTTCGGAATATTGGCCAGCAGAGGAGAGAGAGAACAGATGAAATACTGATTGAACTTTTGTCCCTACTTTGCATAGTCTAATCTATTCGTATCTTCATCCTGCTACTACTACTGCTGCTACCGCTACTACTACTACTGCTACTACTGCTACTAGTACTACTCTTGTGAAACTCAATTTTTCCCTGGGGTTCGTCACGCAACAGGCCTGCTGAGTGCACCGGGACAAGGGGAAAACAAACTTTGTCCAGGAATCCGGTCGGCCCCAGCACGTGTACAGTAACTGGAATTGAGGTGAGGTTTATCTTTCGGCGAAAAGATGGTTCACAGAGCCCATTCGAAGCTATGAGTCAGAGTACACGCGTGACTGTGTGTGTGTGTGTGTGTGTGTGTGTGAGATGAGGATGGTAGTTAACAGTTGTCTTCCCTCAGCATTCAGCATAGACCTACTTCAGCACTGCGTCACAGCTGCTCACGTAAACAAGGTAAACCGAAGTATATAAAATTTTTAGCTTACTATTCCTCCCTCTACACTTTTCCATGTAGCTTGGATCAACACCCTGGTCGTCACGGAGCATATGAAGGATGTATCCAACACCTCCATATTGATTCAGTTTTCCCTAAGCGGCCTGAAAATGAAATATAACAAGAAAAATCGAACGGAATGTGTTTTAAAATATCAAAATGCAGGCGGAGTTGGATCTCGTGGATGTTAGACGTCAAGAAATAATGTTAAAGGAAAATATGAATAACGAGTGTGAAATGAAGGAATCAACAAAGTAGGGGAAAACTAGGAGGGTTGATGATGATGAAATGATCTCTCTCTCTCTCTCTCTCTCTCTCTCGGTGGCTTGAACGTGACATACTATTGACGATTTAAGATTAATGTACCAAAATATACAAATCGCTAGTGTTGTTACGAGATGACGGTGTGAGGTGTAGGTAGTGTTTTAAAGAGAGAGAGAGAGAGAGAGAGAGAGAGAGAGAGAGAGAGAGAGAGAGAGAGAGAGAATTTTGGTCTTCGATGCTTACTGTGTGTGTGTGTGTGTGTGTTATATTGAACCACACAGCCCTTGCATCACAACCTCTTCACTACGATTCTCTCACAAGCTGCCCTGTCCTTGCTCAGCACTTAACTTGCTTCCATTCCCTCCTTGCTTTATCCTGCCTTAGTTTCGTACGCCTCCCCCCCATCTCTCTCTCTCTCTTTCCTTACCAGTTCTTTCAAAGCATTTTATTTCTCTTGTCTTTCACGCTGTCCTGTCTCCTTCGTCTTCCGTCCTCGCTGTCTTCTCTCTGTCCTAGATCAAGACATCTCTTGATCTTGTCTCTGTCCTCGTCCTGTCCCTCGCTCTGTACCCTGTCTTCGTCCTGTCCTCGTCCTGTCCCTCGCTCTTTACCCTGTCTTCGTCCTGTCCTCGCTCTGTCCTCGTGCATTCTTCCTCAGCGCCCTCTGTCTTTTCACACACTCTCTCTCTTTAATGAAGAAAGTTGTCCAGTTGGTAGCTTCAGCAGAGTTCTTTTGCTGCCTCTCTCTCTCTCTCTCTCTCTCTCTCTCTCTCTCTCTCTCAGCTCTATGCCACCAGAGACTAAATATAATAATCCAATCGTGAAAATCATATTAAAATACATCACAGTGAAAGATGGCGACTGAAGACCTATGGATACCGCGAGGGTCAGTGAGACAAGTAATATTTTTTCCAAGTCCAAGTTTCCCCCTAGAACACTACCGGCACTATACTGTACTTTTTCTACTCCAGCCTGATTTTAAACTGTCATCTGTTCATCATCATCATCATCATTATAGTATTACTACCATTACTATTACAACTACTATTACTACTACTAATACTACTGTTATTACTACTACTATTATTACTACTATTACTACTGCTATTACTACAAATAATACTAAAAATAATAATAATAATAAAGTTCTCTTGACCGCGAGAAGTGACACCTTCCCTGGATTTCTCTCCTTCTCGCCAAATAAGACCTTTACTTCCCTTAATAATGTTCAAATAATTCCAAGTATTCTGCGTATTTGGTCTGTCTGTCTGTCTGTCTGTCTTCTTAAGAGCGAGAGGCTGAGGAATATTTCAAAGGAGGAATCTCACATGTTGGAATATTTGCCCTGTCGCCTGTGTTTCTCGATGACTGACTAATTGAGAGAGAGAGAGAGAGAGAGAGAGAGAGAGAGAGAGAGAGAGAGAGAGAGAGAGAGAGAGAGAGACGTAGTGGAAATGTTTGAGGCAGGACAGAAGAGAGAAGCGTCGAACAGCAGTGGAGATAGGGAAGGAAATCTTCGTGAATATATGTAGGCAAAAATGGGCGGTTCCCGGTCCTTTGCCGATACTAAATTAATAGAATAGTAATTTTTAGAACAGACAGGTAAACAAGAAGTGTAGACAGCTAGGTAAGCCGGGGTTAGCAATTAACTAATGGTGGTGCGAGTATGCAAGGGTGGCTATGAGAGGGTGTGCACAGAGGCCTTGAAGGTAGCCCCTGTAAGCCTGATTAGCGTGTTTAGTGTTAGGCGAATGTAAACTGATGGTAAACGTATAAGGAATATATCGGGATTATATGCAATCGTCTGGTGTTAGCTGGAGAATCCCTCTCCTTATCTTACCTCCTGATTACCTTTATCTCTTTATCTGTTATCGCCTGCTTATCTTTCCTAATCAATATAGTTTCTAGTTATCTATTTCCTTCTTATCCACTTTCCCTATTCCCTTAAATTTCTCTTCTCCCTTTTTTCTTTGTTATCCTATCTCTTAACTTGCTCCTTCCTCCTCTCCCTCATTCCCTCTTTACTCTTCCTTCTTGTCCCTCTTCTTCAACGCCTTTCCCTCCTCTCCTCATTCCCGCAGAGCTACTCACAGCGGCGCAAAATTTACCGTCAATCATCGGAATTGGTCTCCTGATGTTTTTCCCTTTTTTTCTTCTCTTTCTTCCCGGTCTTTTTGCATTTTGAAAGTTGGCATGTTGTTACCTGGCTGCGAGTCTCTGTGCACGGGATAAAAATAGTCTTACCATTGTCCAGAGTTGAATGGCAGATCCTCTCTCTCCCTCTCTCTCTCTCTCGCTCTCTCTCATCATGTAATTAACCCTTTGGACTCAAGTTACCAAGCCTGTGTTTTACTTGGGCAAGCGTCAAGCAATTTTTATACATGCAAGAAAAATCCACGGCAACGAAGAAAAGGTTATTAGTTGTCTCGAATAACAGTCTGGCTGAGGGTAAACCATGGCTAGATGCTTTTAGTCCCAGATATTATTTAAAAAAAAACAAAAAAAAAAACGTATCCAGCACTTGATACGACCACATAAACCTTTTTGACAACCAGACCTCGGAACTGAAGGCAGGAATTCATTAGCTTCCATTAATTACGCTTAAGATGGAGTGGGGTCTTTTAGGTCCATGAATACTTTTACTGATTTAATATTTACGCTAAGTGGCATAATATATATAATGTTCACGAAGAATATTAAAATACATGCATACCTATAGCTGAGTAGTGCTCAAGTGGTGATATGTGTGGCGTTTGAAGTTTTAACCTAAGATTTCTTCTACAAAAACACATAATTTCCGACCGAATATCCACGCTACAGACGAATCACTCCTTTATTTCTTGATTATATTGCATACACCTGGGTACAACAACTGTGTGATTTAGCGTGGTCGCTCGTTCGTTTGAAGATTTCCCCCACCTATAGTGCATGCCGGACCATACATTAGCCAGGTCTAGCGTGGTCGTTCGTTCGTAAGATTCCCTGCACCTACAGTATAGTGCATGCCGGGTCATACATTAGCCCGGTCTAGCTTGGTCGTTCGTTCGTTCGTTCGTAAGATTCCCTGCACATACAGTACATGCCGGGCCATACATTAGCCCGATCAGTGGGGTACGGGCTGGTTAAGAAACAGTAAGGGGGGAGGACCAAACCTGGGGATTGGCCAACACACACGTCCTGTCTCCTGACTGGTCATTAAGGCGTTGTTTAAGTACAGCTGTTACTGAGCAATCATTTGGCCATTATACACCATATTTCTGCAGGTAATTGCGGGTTATTATCTTCACTGTATAGCAAATTTTGAGTTTTTACTAAGCATTTTTTTCACTACTGTTTGTAATTATCAAAAGTTTATGCTTTCTATGTGGGTCAGTTGGATATTGAAGAATATATATATATATATATATATATATATATATATATATATATATATATATATATATTATATATATATATATATATATATACATTTACACTTGAGTAATGATGATTTCCTTTTTCTAAATTTTGTCACTAAATCTTCACACACACACACATGCAGAGAGAGAGAGAGAGAGAGAGAGAGAGAGAGAGAGAGTGATGCATTGGTCAGTGTTTAATATGAAACAGGAAAGTAATGAGAAGATTTACGAATGAGAGAATTGAAAATGATGACAGGAGAAAATTGAGAGAGAGAGAAAGGGAGAGAGAGAGAGAGAGAGA
Source organism: Coenobita brevimanus (assembly GCF_032717465.1). Lineage (NCBI taxonomy): Eukaryota > Metazoa > Arthropoda > Malacostraca > Decapoda > Coenobitidae > Coenobita > Coenobita brevimanus. Next base: position 50,343,014 of record NC_137063.1, on the reverse strand, counting down.
GAGAGAGAGAGAGAGAGAGAGAGAGAGAGAGAATCACCCGTCGTCAGAAATTCCAGTATCATTTCCTTACTATCACCGCCGGTACTTTCCTTCCTACTCAAGCATTACCATCTTTTCGTATTCGCAGAAGGCTTAGCGGAATGGGTTCTTGGATTTCGCTTTTCTTGCTTCACTTCTTACCAGCTGAGCCAAAATCAAGCGTCCACAGGCTCTACTAAGCCGACTCTATTGAATATTTCCAGCTGTGATATTCTCCCGCCTATTTTCAAGCAACTGTTATTCGCTTTTGCTGAAGTTAAATTTTTTCCTCTCCTGTAACCCCAATTTAGCTAAATGTAATGGTATGGTCTTAGCTGTAATAGAACACCAGATTAGTCCTGACCATAAGGGGGTAAATGTGAAGGTACTAACACTCTCAGACTCAGGTAACTCACTCTAAGCTGAATAAATCCACCTGTCTCTAGCTAAAACTGAATCTTAGACTTGTCCCGTCCATGAGAGAGTTAAATTGACATATATATAACTAAGGAAATGCATGGAGAGTCTCGCTGCTACATATACGTATAAACATGAATTTCCTCTTTCCCCCTAATGTATAGTGGAAACGTATTGATGAAAGTTTTTATATATTGAAACTCGTCCCTGACTTAACGAGCACTGCCTCTATATTATTTCTGTCTGTGAGAAGGGGAAGGGGAGGGGGAGAGTGTATCAACAAGTGCTCTATTAATATATACCCTGGCCTTGTGGAGAGCATGGAGAATGAGAGACTGATCTGAAGTGTGCCCTTTAGTGAGGTGGAGGAGGAGAGGTGAAGGATGAAGCCAAGGATGAGATGAAGGGATGGAGTGGTGAGGAATTCAGGATGGTAAGATGGCAATTTTAGATCAGGTTAGCGTAGAAAGGGCATAGTAAGGTGTGTGCATGAGAGCAGGGTTACTGGAAGACCTTGAGGACAGAGTGTGCTTGCAGGAGGTATTGCTAAGATGGAAGGAAAGATTCGGATCATTTTGTTAGTGCCTGCCTGTGCGAGAATAGGGACATCTATCTATCTTTCAGTATCTGTCTATCTATATACTAATCTTCTCTCACGTTTTGCACGTGTCCGGTCAAGGGCTATAGACCTGATAGATCGTTTTCAAAGGCCCAGCAGTCCCCACTTCATCCCACACACCTTCACATGTCACCCTCCTCGGTACTAATCCCCACCATCACTATAACTCTTCCCATTCCTTTTTTCTTCTGCTTTTTTTTATTTCCTCTTTCTTCTTCCTTTTCCTTCTTCTTCTTGTAATCTCTCGACAACATTTTTCAGTTTAGAAGAACCCCTTATAGCAGAGAAATTGCTAATGAAATTTACAACAGCCTCTTCCAGTTCGAAATATATATATGATAAAATAGTCCAGAGCTGGCAAAAAAAAAAAAAAAAAACAGAGAGAGAGAGAGAGAGAGAGAGAGAGAGGCGCCCTCGGGTTGAAAGCTATAATCAAGATCGCCATTGATGCATACCCATAAATTCCTTAATATTTAAAATCCTTCGCTCACTTCCATGTATTACACTTATCCCCTTCCTCCCTTTCCCTTTGGGCCTGTCTCTCCTCCCCTTCCCCATACTCTCACCCTCTCTCCATTTGATCCATTAGCTTATCCATAATTTTCCTTCCTTTTCCTTAGCCCTCCAGACGATTTTCTTTACCCATGTGGATCATAGGAGCTTGAGAGGGTTAAGGTAGTCTCATACACGAGTCGAGATTGACAGCTGCTCATATCTTCCTTATTTTGAAGTTCTATCGCTTCTATTCTGCCATGTATTTCCATTTCGTCTCTTCCCTTCTCTCCTCTTGAGTCCTTTCACTTTCCCGCTGAATCCATCAGTAGTAGTAATAGTTGCAGTAGTAGTACCCGTCATAATAACATTATTATTAGTAGTATTAGCAATTATTGTTGTTGTAGTTTCATCTGAAACGTGAACCTGGTAGACTGCAGAATTAAGTTGCCCTTCTTCAGCAGCCCACCGTTCTCCTTCTGGGGGATAGGGAGGAGATTGAGGGACGTTTGTATTACCAGACAGTTCCACCGTCCGACCATATCAGTGCCACAGCGTGAAGGCGTCCCTCACTATAGTCGCTGCGCTCGACTCTGAGGTTGTCATTATCGTACCCTGGCAACCTACTATTCAAAAGTGCGTCCGATTTCGTATCACACTGTACACGAATCATTTACTATACACAAATATACACGAATATTATTATACACGAACATGCTATACACGAATCACATGCATCTCATATTATACACAAAATCAGACGCACTTTTGAATCGTAGGTTGCCAGAGCACGATAATAACAACCTCAGAGTCCCGCGCCGCGACTATAGCACCACATCCCTCAGTAGGAGAACGATCCTTAGTTTTATAACTGTCGAACACACTAGTCATTTGTACAGAGAGTCACGTTTTGCTGAGTCCAAAATTTCCCCTACAATTCGACCTAGAGTAGGCAGCTTTAACCTCTGGTCCCTAATTGTACTGCTGGAAGGGATGGAGGGATGCAGTGGAAAGGTACATGAGAGAGCGGGGTGTAAGGTGGGAGCAGGGCATTGAAATGGCACTGGCCAGGGCGACACGGAGACGATTGTTTGTGGCCACTTTTTACGGGATTGAGGCGTCTGGCAATAGATAGACAGACAAGCCCCAGGACCGTCGCTGATGGTCATGCAGGAAAGGATACACGAAAGCAAAGGGATACATTGATGTCTATACGAATCAGTCTTGTCGTACTGGCTGCAACTACAGATGCGGTAAAGGTGCATGACACAACGTGGAGAAAATAAACAAGCAAAAAAACAAAACAAAAACGGCACAAAAATATATACATCTAAAAAATACGAATACTGGAACGAGAGCTCAAATACAACAGGTGTCCCTTCAATTCTCCATTTTCTTTTAGCATTATGAGCCAGGGGTGACTTATTTATTTTATATTTGCTTCTGATTTTGCATGAATACATACATATATGTATAGATGTATACGTATATGTATGTACCACTTCACTCATATCAATTTACTGTGACAACTTTGTACCATGTATGTATCATTGTATGTCTTTGTTCATTATTGTGCTTGTAATGATAATTACTTTCGTACCTTCTATGCGCTGTGATACCGCTTTAGTTTTCCTCATGCACCCCTCCCTGCTTGGCCTTCTGGGACAGTGTTTCCCAGAGTGCTGCGGCTTGTACTGAATGATAAATAACCTAAATAAAAATAAAACTTCTGATTTTGATCCAGGTTATTTAAGAAAGATTTTTTGAACCAATGTGTGTGTGTGTGTGTGTGATTCTACGTTCTATCTCTCTCTCTCTCTCACTCTGTCTGTCTCTCTTAGCCACAAATAATGTAATTGTTATCAGTGGCGGCAATAATCCAAATATTACCAGTTGCATAATACTAATATATCTGCCTTGAATTATAACTATCGCATCCAGAACAACAGCGCCACATAAAGGATAATAACTAGAATTGGCATCACTTTTGACTGTGCTTGGGGTGCCATTGGATTCCTCTTAACGCCACTTCTTTAGCGATTTTATTTTGCACTGTACACCTTAGCTGTATACCAACTCGCTCAGGAGGGTTTATGGCTTATTGCTGCTACCTCCGGACGATTTTATCAAGCTAAGGAAGACTTTATCAACCCCTCGTGTTGGAAAAATCTGCCCGCCATTTAAAGATAGTAATAAGGGGTTGAATGAAGGCTATAATTTATCTAACCGCTCTGGCCTCGAAAAATCTCCCTAGCTGAAGAAAATCGTCTGGAGATAGCGAGAATAAATTACAGAAAGGACGTTCTCGATCCGAAGTGGTTTGAGTGTAGGTTGAGAAAGAGGACACACTTGTGAAATTGTGAGTGTGTAAGAACGTACCGGGGTAGAAGGAACTGAACTACTTAACTGTGAAATTGCTCTCTCTCTCTCTCTCTCTCTCTCTCTCAGTTCAATTAATTTTCTTGAATTCAGTTCTTTTCGGATCATCCAACTTTCGTTATGATGATGATGATGATAATGATGATGATGATTTTCATTATCATTACAGCTTCACAACTTTTAATTAAAATCAATTCTGAGACTCGGTGTCTTACTCTTAATATCAAGCCTTCTAATATATCAGATACCTTTTCTCTCGCTGTATTTTTTTTTTATTTGTTTTGACCTTGCTTCATAGATACAAGTTGGCGTGATGATGATGATGATGGTGATGATGATGATGATGATGATGATGGTAATGATGATGATGATGATGATGATGATGGTGGTGGTGATGATGATGATGATGATGATGATGATGATGATGATGGTGATGATGATGATGATGATGATGATGATGATGATGGTGGTGATGGTGATGATGATGGTGGTGATGATGATGATGATGATGATGATGATGAAGCTGGTTTAACACTTACTGATTTCACTCGGTTTCCCCTGAACCTCACGGCAATCCACACCAACAGCAATTAAGACCAAACACGGGCGAAACTCTCATCGCGGTGGTTATCGTGGTATCAATGGCCATTAAAAGTCACTCCTAGTTCCTGGTAAGTCTCTCCCCCCCCCCCACCAACGCCCACAGCATCGCACCAACATTGCGACTTGGAGTGAAAACGAAGCCACGCAGAAACGCACTCATTAATTTCGCTTTTCCTTCGTCTTTTTTGTGTTCCTTTTCCCCTTTCCCACTCGCCCACACACTGACCTCACTATTCCAGGTGGAGGAGTCTTTTTCTAGTTTATTCCTGAATCTTCAGACGATTTTATCCAGTCTATGAGGGCACCCTGGTGGAGAAGGGCTGCATTAATGCTATCTCAAACTTCTCTAGCTCGAAAAATCTATCCTCAGCGTAGAAAAAAGTCATCTAGCGAAAGAAAGACTAACAGGGATGTATAATCTGCTGAACCTCCCTTCTTGAGCTCCCAAACCCATAGTGTGTTTTCTTACAATGCCCTTAATGCATCCGGTATATATAAACTTCGTTTCAATTAAAACTACCTAGGCTTAAAAAAAAGTTCTTCGGCTGAAGACGTTAATCTCTTCATTACTATGATATTACCTTTTGTTTTTGTACCCTCCAGACGATTATATTCAGTTCTGGATGGTCTTTTCCATCTGGAGGGGCTGGATGTAGACTTCATTAACCCTTCCTTACTAGAGGTCTGTCCTAATTTCTAGAGGATCGTCAAGTGGTAGCAAGAATGTAATGACTTCCTCTGACAGAAGCGGTCAGTAGGAAGCAATGACTGTTATTCTCCCCACGTTATACAGACCGTGAAAGAACGGGGCTTCAGCTGGAGGGAATGAATTGAGAGGAGTTGCAACGGTGTGGGGTTCGGAGCTTTGAAGTATCCATCACAATACTCGGATTAACAATAGACAACACACTGGCTATTATTCTCCCCCCACTTTACATACAGGTCGCAAAGAACAGGGCTTTGGAGGGAGGGTGGAAATGGAGGGTCGTTGCAATGGTGAGGGGTTTGGAGCTTCGAAGCATCCATCACAATATTCGGGCCCCCCATTCTCCCTTTTGCAACCCGTTTTTATTGGGCTGTTGGCAGTGCAGGATCCTCATTCTCTCCGTGATGTGTTGCAGTGTTGCTCTGCGGATATTGCAACAGGGACCTGGGAAGCAATATCCAACACATTCTCCCTCTCTCTTTCTTTCTCGCCCTCTCCCATTCTCTCTTTCTCCCTCTCCCATTTTCTCTTCCTCCCTCTCCCACTCCTCTACAAAGCACCTTCCTCCCCTCTCTCCCCTACTGTCCACCTCTTTCCCCTCTTCTCCTCTCTCTCCCTTCCTCCCGTCCCTTCTTCCTTTCTTCTCCCCCATTCACTCCTCTAGACAATAGCACCATTCCCCTCTCCCTGTTTTCCCTCTCTCCTCCAGGCATAATCCCCCTCCCCCCTCTTTCTCTCCCTCGTCAGCACAACCCCTTTGCTCCCCCTCTCTCTCCCCTTCTTTCTCCCTCCCTCTCTCCTCTCTCTTTCCCCTATCATCCTCCCTCTCCCTTTCTCCCTCTCTCTCCAAGCATTATCACCTCCACCCTCTCACCCTATCTCTACGTCCTCTACATTTCCTCTCTCTCTCTCTCTCTCTCTCTCTCTCTCTCTCTCTCTCTCTCCAGGCAGTACCATCCTCTCCTATCCCCACCCCTCTCCCTCTCTCTGCTCTTCCTCTCCCCTTCCTGCTTCTTCCACCCATCCACTATCCCTTCCCCCCCCTCTCTCTCTCTCTCCAGGCAGTACCATCCTCTCCTATCCCCACCCCTCTCCCTCTCTCTGCTCTTCCTCTCCCTTTCCCGCTTCTTCCACCCATCCACTCTCCCTCCCCCCACCCCCCCACCCTCTCTCTCTCTCTCTCTCTCTCTCTCGCCATGCTGTAGTTAACATCGGAGTTTTCCCTAGAGGAGCCCCAGGAGGCAGGGTCATACCAGGATAATTCGGTTTTGCCGCTGCTCTCCCTATTTGCATATCCGGTTCGGCTCGCCACGCTGGTATTGGGACTGGGAATGAGTACTAGGGGGAAGGGGGGTCTGGGTGAGGCGGGGGGCGGGGGTTAGAGAAATAAGGGAAAGAAAACTCACAACTTATAGCAAGAATAAATAACATACAATATTGTTCTATTCTACTCATTTCTTTTTTCAGACACTCTCTCATCTAGGTCAAACGTAAACCACCCTATTAGCGAGCGCGCGCGCGAAAGAGAGAGAGAGAGAGAGAGAGAGAGAGAGAGAGAGAGAGAGAGAGAGAGAGGGGATAGAAACTATACTTGATGTGGGCACTAGGAAAATAAATAAAAAATGCAGGATGAAGGGTGAGAGGAAGAAAATAAGAACTTAAAATAGGAGTAGATGAATCTGGTTGATTAGAGACAGTGATTTAAAATGGGTAATGAGAGGAGAGAGAGGGAGAGAGAGAGAGAGAGAGAGGGGGGAGGCATGGAAGTGGGTGAAACTAGTGTGTGGGAGACTGAAAATAAATGTATGGGTAGCGAAAGTAGGTCAGGAAAATGAGAAAATAGGAGTGGGTGAAACTGGGGAGATCAGAGGTGGAAAGTTAAAAAAAAATTAATTAAATAAAAAGCGTGGATGGGAGTGAACGAGAAGGGTAAATAAGAGGCAATGAGACTGGAGAGAGACGGAAAATAAAATAATGTGGCTAGATGGAGTGCGCGAGTTGGGTAGAAATGAGATAAGAAAATATTAGGAATGGGAGTGACCGAGGTTTGTTGTCCTGGCAGACGAGGCGTAGATGAAAAAAGGGAAAATGCTCTTTGCCAAAAAAAACTCGGGCTTCAATGACTCACTTTCAGTTTTAGGAAATCGTTCGGCTTAAGCTGAAAGTAAATATTAATAAATACAGTACCAGCAGTAATAATAATAATAATAATAGTAATAATAATAATAATGATAATATTAATACTACTAATGATAATAATAATAATGGAAATCACAAAACTAAGAATTTACTTCCCCCAAATATCAGCACAAGATAAATTTTTCTTATACTTTTACAAAACTTAATGATTCTCCAAACTTAACTTTTAGCATTAATTTTAGGGGTGAGGCATGCACGGCTAAGTTTTGACGCTGAGAAATGCAGGAGAGAGAGAGAGAGAGAGAGAGAGAGACGTCCCGGTATTCCCTTGTTCACAACGTGTTACTCCCATTGTCTCTCGAGGCTTCCCCCTTTCTGTCTGTCTGTCTGTCTGTCTGTCTCCTCTCTCTCTCTCTCTCTCTCTCTCTCTCTCTCTCTCTCTCTCTCTCTCTCTCTCTCTCTCTATCTCATAAACATACATCTCACTCTTATGGACTGGCTTCTTATTTTCGGTCTAATGATTTCTCATGAATCTCATGAAAAACAGTTCACACACACACACACACACACACACACACACACACACACACACACACACACACACACACACCACTGAAATATGAGCCCTAGTGTGTGTGTGTGTGTGTGTGTGTGTGTACGTATGAGGTCAGGGATCCACACACGTTTAAGGGTGCAATACCAGCACTAACTTGCGTACGTTGCTGTCATTTCCTTCCGTCGTCTTTGTATACAGGGTGAGCCATTAAAAGCACCCTACCTGAAACGTGCCTGTTGGTGACTTACTTGCTGTGGAGAGGGCTAACTCTGCTGGTGTGGGCGTGGGTGTGGCAGAGGGAGTAGGAAATGAATAAGTAATGGTAGACACTGATGACACTGAACCGTCCTTGCACCACACGAAAAATCACCCGATGGAGGAGAAGAGAGGCCTTCTTCTTTGCTATCCTTATCGCATTCAAGTAGTTCAGTTACTCTTTCAGGAGCTGCCTAGCATGGGCTATCTGGCCTACTGCAGTTATCCTCTCTTCTTATGTTCTTATGCTCTTATGTTCTTGTATATGGACTGCCCTGAACACTGCAGTCAGGGGCAAACCCTTATCTAATCTTGATCTACTGCTTCACACAGAGGGCATAATTTATCAGTTACTTTCCTCCCTGACTCACCATAGTACTGTACCATGAGAAATAGTACCAAGCCTCTCTAGACTTGGGAATATTAGTCAACAAATGCAAGTGAGAGATAGAAAAGACTTACTAGGGGTAGAGAAAAATACCAAGCCTCTCTCAGCTCTGGAACCATGAGAGGAAATTGAGAAGCAGAGGAAGTGAAACATTAGGGCAGGGAAAAATACCAAGCCTCTCTCAGCTTGGGAATATTAGCCACAAGGGAAATATAAGGAGAGACGATATAATAAGCCAGAAAAGAAAAAAAATCTCTCAGACATCTCTTACTTTGAACCTTCTTGCGTTGCTTCCCTTATCTTAACGTCATAAAATCAGATATCATAATCATGGTCTTGTGTTATAAATAGCCTCGAAATTACTGTTATATTTGTTGCTGTTTGCTTTCCTTTGTATTCCTTTGTATTCCTTTGTACTAACTTCCCTCCCATGACGTATTATAAACTTAGATATTGTTGCAGAAATCGATTTTTATTTTGTATTTCATTTCTAGGAAGTGTTTTCGAGTTGGATTGGTTAGATGTAGCCTTCATCAAACCCCTGTACAACTAGAAATCTATCCTGAGATGAGTAAAATCGTCTGGTAGCAGCAGAAATAGGATAAAATAAATCCGTCCTCGGTCTGAAGAAGTTAAGATCCCCCCTTCTCTCTCTCTCTCACTGATCCCTACCCTCCTGTCCAAAGTCCCAACGCCCCTTCTCAGTGAAACGTTCCGGGGATTAACGAGTGATTTGGTGTGACTTTGAATCCCTTGGGTGAGGCGGCTGATTGGGTGACACTCGTTGTTCTTGCTGTCATTGTTTGTTGTTGCTGTTGTTGTTGTTGTTGGTGGTGGTGGTGGTGGTGGCGGTGTTCTTTTTCCTCTTTTTTTTTTTCTTCTTTCCCCTCCCCCCCCAAAAAAAAAAAACTCTTTCCATTTACAGCCCTTAGCATAGTGAAACATGGACGAAACATTATGACGGTAGTATAAACGTTACTCTTGAGTTTTATAATAACAAAAGAAGTTAGTTAAATGTCAAAATAGAGGATGCTGTATAATCCGAAGCATCATTATCATAGAACCTCAATGACGCCGCACTTTATATCAATCTGTCTATCTATCCATCCATTCATCATTCCACCTATCTGTCTATCTATCCACCTATCTATTTATCTATCTGTCTATCTATCTCTAAGGGGTGTGCAATACCATCTAACTACACTTAGCAGAGATGGCGGTTCAGGATCTTCGTCAGGATAGAGTGAACGTGTTATTGCTCAGTTTATATGCGGAGAGAGAGAGAGAGAGAGAGAGAGAGAGAGAGAGAGAGAGAGAGAGAGAGAGAGAGAGAGCTACGATCCGTGACCATGAAGCGGAATGATAGGGGCAGACCTCACCAAATTCGTATTCATATAGCTTCGTATTTTCTCACTGTCGTATTTTTCTCACATCGTATTTTCCTAATTTCAGATCAACTGTGGTTTGAGTGGGAAATATTTGACAGCTGTATGAAAGAAGAGAACAGCATACACAAGCACTCCTAGGCAGAATTTTAGGCTTTTAGAGTTCATGTGAGCGGTCATTGAATTTCCGCGCTACATACTCGCAACAACAGGTGGCCAGGGTGCGTTAGACTGGTTGGTTCGTGATAATCCTGCGGCGTAGACTGCGTACGCCTCGTGGAACGTTTTCGCGTATAAACGTTTTTGGCGTATAAATAGCTTGTACCGAGTGTAGGCACCAACGGATTCTGGGCGTGGTTTATTATTTACGTTCTCTCTCTCTCTCTCTCTCTCTCTCTCTCGTGCTTTGAAATATTGCATGACTGTTCTTAATTTCAACACGTCTCTGTCAGTACGTTGTTATAATTCCTCATAATCTCGGTAATTGGTTGAATACCTATCGACTGTGCGAGGGCCGTTGAAGGTCACGTCGGTGCCACCACATGAAGGCATCCCTATCTAGGACCAGTAGCAAAAAAAAAAAATAAATAAATAAATAAATAAATAAAACATACGCAATCCTCCTGAAGGGGTTAATGAGTACGGGCAGCAGAGAAGACTGGAGCAACGTCATCATTATCTTCACACCCTAGGACGTAATGAGGATAATGAGGGCAGCGAGTTTAATGATGACGATGTTGTCGGCGTTAACATAAGAACATAAGAAGAGAGGATAACTGCAGTAGGCCGGTTGGCCCATGCTAGGTAGCTCTTAGAAGAGCAACTGAACTGCTAGAATGAGATAAGAACAACAAAGATGGCTCTCCCCTGCCCTCCAAACCCTCCAGCCGAAGCCGGCAGGAAAAAGTCAGAAAGAACACCACGCAGTATAGAAAAACTGGCGTGGACATTTTATAGGAAAGTGTGAAAGGAGAATAGAGACTATCGTAGTGTAACCTGAAAAGGAAAAAGTATGAATTAGTATTGGTTATGATTTTTTTTTTCTATATCCACCCCTTATTTGTCATATGCTTATCTAGCCTATGCTTGAAACTCTCAATGGAAGAGGCAGCAACTACTTTACTAGGTAGCTTATTCCATTCGTCTACTACTCTATTACCAAACCAATTTCTACCTATTTCCTTATTGGAACGGAATTTTTCTAGTTTGAAACCATTATTTCTAGTTCCATCGTGTATGCTCACTTTAAGAACCTTGCTAATATCTCCCTTATTTATACCCTTCATCCACTTAAACACCTCAATTAAGTCTCCCCTTACTATCCACCTCTAGCGAGTGCAGACTTGGTATTTTCAGTCTGTGTTCATATGACAGGTTCCGAACATCATGTATCATTTTTGTCATTCTTCTCTGTACATTTTCTAATGAGTTAATATCCATTCCATAGTATGGACACCAAAATTGTACTGCGTAGTCTAAATGTGGCCTTACTAATGCTAGATAAAGTTGCAGTATTACTTTTGATGACCTGTTGCTCACGCTTCTCGAAATAAATCCTAGAACCCTATTTGCTTTATTTCTCTCTTTAATACACTGTTGCCTTGGTCTGAGGTCGTTACTAACTATAACTCCTAGATCTCTCTCGCATTCCAATTTGCTAATTTCTTTTGTTATCTAAGCGGTATTTAGTATCTCCAGTGGTCTTGCCTACGTTTAGTTCTTTATAGTTTTCAACATTAAATTCCATTTGCCAAGTTTTAGACCATTTGGTCCTTTTGTAAGTTACGGCAATCGTCAGTCGAGTTAATGTCACTCAGTGTAGAGCCACCCACAGGTTGAAGGAAGAGGAATGAATGAAGGAAAGAAAGACGGAAGAGGGAGTGTAAAGCCACCCGTAGGCAGAAGGACGAGGAAAGAATGAAGGAGAGAAAGACAGAAGAGGATGTGTCATAAAGACTTTGTAGTTACTTGTAGAGAAGTATATATATATGTAGTCCTACAGATGGAAGGAAAGAAGGATGGAGGAGAGGAAAGGGCAGACATCCGAGAGCGGCACTACATTGAGTGAGTGGATGGTGAGCGTCCCCACCTACCACATAAATGATGAAATGATGAAATTTACTGTCGTGTGCCTAAACAGTAGTGATGACGTTCCATATTTTCGTGATCGGCACACTTCTCAAACGGTTTCTACAATTTATCCCTATGCTTAGTTGAACTGTGGGATGGCTGAGAGCATTTATGTTTACTTCTTTGTATAACAGAAGCAGCTTCGTTATTGTTATTTTTTTATAATTACACTTCTCTTACGCACCGCATCCTCAAAATTGTTTACGATTTCCTGTACCATAATTTTTTCTTTCTATGGATCCCTGCGTTGTGTTTCCCAGGCAAACAGAAGACAAGTTTTGTTAAACTTTGGCAGATTCTAGCAGTCGCCGGGTTAAAATCTATCGTCATTAAAATTCCGACTGTTTGAAATTCCTTCAGCGTTAAAAAGGAAAACTAAAGAAAATCATGGTCTGGATTAAGCCTAAATAAAATGTTCTAGTGAGATCATAGCACCGAAAGGATTAACTCGAATAGATTTACTGTTAATGTCACTGGATGGCGTCATGCTGGGAGGCAGAATGAAAGCTGGGTTCTGATTGGTTGTGGTGTCACGGTTAGGCTGCGGGAATATTTTGGCAGCGCCTTTCCAGTGTTTGGGTGAGAGGGTCGTGTTTTCCCCTTCTCCAGGTTTCTCTTGTTATTTGCTATATTATCGTTATTTATCTGCAATATCCTCCTTCGTTATGTGCCCTGGAGGTAGTGCAGAGGCTGGGAGACCGGTATCCGTGGAGATAATGTAAGTATACCATCACAATCATTATCAGTACCTTCATCATGATTGTAAGCTAAACTAAACGAAGCACCAGCGAACCATCTCATGGGTGAACGAAGCAATGAACCTCCCCCTCCTCTCTCTCTCTTATCTATCTATCCATCTATCAGTCTATGTTTGTTTGTATGGGTTTCTTTCTGTTATGTTTAGACTTTCCGATGTTGTAGGACTCACTGTCAGCGAGATAGGGTCGAAACGCCCATCTTTACACGCAATATCCCGAACCATATTCTCGTTCGCTTCTGAGACATCGTAGCATCACTTCCTCAGCGATTTGTTTTACCTATTACTTCTCAAAAATGTCTCCTTTGCTATGTTTTTTTTTTTTTTTTTTCAGAATGACATAAATTGTCTAAAATACGTGATAGCAGAGTAATCATAGTAAGAAATCTCGTATGGAAGTGCTAGATAGCGAGATGTATTCTAAGCGGCTTTGGGGATTTCGTAACACCTCATTCTTAGCGATTTATTCTCATTACACCCCAGTATCCTCTGTTAGAATATATTAAAACACTAAAACTAGGATACAAGGGAATATTTAGGTTAGTAATCAAATAAATCGCTAATGGAGAGACTCTGCGAAACCTCTTATGCCACCCAGAGTACTGCCCTTCAAAGCCTTTGTCATATAAATTTTCGTACGTAATCTGCATGTTAAGAGGGTAATTAATTTTGTCACGTAAATATCAGTATGTCTAAATCCTGGCATGCTCAGAGCTAAAGCGGCCTTATATGTCAAATGGAAATTCATATCCCATGCTTTGAATGAAGGAAACTGGGGCACATGTGATCTCCAGTCTGAATTACATCCTCTCCTCGGCCCTCATCCCTTCCCACCCAACCTCCCTCCCCTATCCCACCACCTCTTTCATATACCTTTGGCTGACCCCCCCCCCTCCCTCAGTTCATCTCTCCTCATTATTACCTCCCCTTATCTCCCCTCCTAGACCTCCACCCCCACCACCCACTACCCCTCACCCAAAACCTCACCCCAAGCATCACCTCCTAACCTCATAATGTTTTTCGTCAGTCATGATTACTGCACGTTTATGCAGTGTGGTAATGAACGTACACTCAGTTTATGATAAATTGTACAGGGATGTTATATGAAGACTTGGGGGCTTTTTTTGTGCCGGCTTTTCATACACTTTTTTCTGTATTTTCCTCTCATTTATCATCTGCTCTCTTCACAAAGCAAGATTAAAGGATAATGTTATCGTAACAAGGAAAATGAATATAGCTTCAGTGCCTGTGACCTATAACTTGCATCATTACACAGACACACCTCCATATACACAGCAGCACTTCAACACATCCATCACCTCCACACAGCTTTACATTCACACAGCCACAAACATACAAAGCATCACCTCCTACACGCAGCATCACCACCACACAAGATCACCTACACGCAGCACACCACCTCACAGCATCATCCCCCACACGCAGCATCAATGTCATACAGTATCACCTCCGCACAGCGTCACCTCCCACACACAGCATCACCTCCCACACACAGCATCACCTTCCACACGCAGCATCACCTCCATACATCATCACTAGGGTGGAGTGTAAAAATGAAAAATTGAATTATGACATGTAATACCCACTAAAAGCTGTCATTTGTCCCACTTATCTTGCATGTAAAATTCGGTATTCCAAAACCAATATTTTCTGCCCTCTACCAAAATTGCTAATTTTATATGCCGGGACATGATCAGTCGTATCAAATACATTAGAGGACAAGCCATTTAAGGTTTCAAATACATGATTTTCAAGTGTTTTATGAGTACCTGATTGTATAAATATTATATATTGCATATAATACTTCTAGTTTGTTAAGCCTACTATGTTCTGTTGCATTTCTTATGAAGTTTGAGTGTTGGAGCATGGTGACAAGATGGCTGAGCGTCATCTGAGAAAACCTCTGGCATGCCAAATTTTCGGTAATCTTTATAAAATGAACTTGCACAGGTTGCCAACCACTGAAGACATGCCTATGGACTATCATTGGGTGAGACTGAAATTGAAGAGTAATTAAAAAAAGCGCACCAACTGTTGCAGAAGTGTCTGATGTCCTGGCTGTTAAAATGAAAGAAATCTGGACCCGAGCATCAATACCTACTGTGACATCAACCCATATTATACAGCTGATACTAAGTCACCACGATAAATATCTCAAACTTGTGAGATACCCAATGTCGAAAAGAAATAAACAGTATGAACAGAATGTCCCCGAATTCAAGGAGCAAGCCAGGAAGATTTAGAGCCTCCAAGACACGTCAACGGGGTACCAAAAGTTATCAAGTACGACCTCTCAGTCTCAACGCCGAGGAGTATACTGATTTGATTGGCTGGCAGAAGTGTGTCCTGACAACCTCCAGTCACAAAAATGAATCTCCGATGCTGACCTGGAAAGTGTGCTTCGTAACGAAACAACTCTTGCCATTGAAATTCCACGTTTCCCATGTCATACACAAACAGTGGAAAAGTGTGTGAAGGCAGTCACAGAGGCATCAATAGCTGCTGTTGGACAAGAAGCAAGGGATGGCTTTATTTGAGCAAGAATACCTGCTCGAGCTATCATGCCAACATTTCACACGAAGAGTGAAAATGGCACCACACAGTAACGTTTTAGATTTGTCGTAAGTGTTGTGCTTGCTGGCTTAAACTGCACATATTGGGTCATGTACATTTGTACATTGCATATTATAATGTATAATTGTAAATTATACTCTATAATACAATGAGCGCCAAGGAATTGTGTCATCTGTGTCACAGGCTGGCAAAAAAAACAGATGGTAAAGGGCAGAAAATTTAGTCCTATTTCAATAAAATTGTATATCATTAATGAGTAATTACATTGACAACTTTTGGTAGGTATTACTTCCAATAAATATGTGATTTGATTTTTGACCGTTGTTTTCACTCCACCCTACTCCACACAGCATCACCTCCCACACGCAGCATCACAGTCAGACAGTATTACCTCCGCACAGAATCAGATCCGCACAGCATCATCTCCTACATGCAACATCACTTCCACACAGCATCACCTCAACATACAACACACACACACACACACACACACACACACACACACACACACACACACACACACACACACCTCCATACAGACAGCTTCACTCCTACACATCACTTCCACACAGCCTTACATCCACAAGGGCACACATACAAAATCACATCCACACAGCATCACCTCCATTCAGAATCTCTCTTTGATTCTCACTTACTTTAGAGTCGAAAAATGATGCATTCATTATTCCTTCATGTTAGACACACTTTTTTCCTAGTTTATAATTCCTGGACTCTATTTACCTTAGCTGAATCAGGAGCAGTCAAGATTTACGATGAAATACATGGAATATTAAACATTAACCTGAAGTACTGGAGTTACCTCTACAACCTCTTTTATATTAATATTAACATAGGAACATACATTGAGTTGAGGAATTTATTAGGCTTGAATGATGAGTTAAAGGATGTACAGTTTGTTGCTTCTTTTTGGCAATGCGTCCTGAGAGTTGGTTACCCGACTTATATGTCTGTTTTCTTTCAGACTCACAGCAATACTGGAGGTCACGTGACGAGGACGATGAAGAAGAAGAAAGAGAAGAGGAAAAAGAAGAAGCAGAAGATGGAAGATACACACGCAATTGTTGCTTCCCCGTGTGATTGCGACAGCCAGGTAAGTGTTGACAATCCCCTTCACACTGAGGATCAGAGGGTAGACAGGGGATGGCAGCCTCCGGGACCTCACAGATACACCTCCACACGCACGCAGCAACACCTACACATACACCCACACATCCACACCCTCACACACAAACAGCCATGCCTTCACACACACTGTTATACCTCCACGAACACAGTCACAACCCAGAACACACACACACACACACACACACACACACACACACACACACACTTCAATATAACATCACACTGCTCTCAGCTGAATTGATATACAGAAAGTAAGTTTATAGTTTCATATTTTACCGCCAAGTATAAAGAGGTTAAAAATTAAAACATGACCTTTGTGTGAGAGTCAAACAAAGGACAAGATTTACAGGGATATATATTTTTCATTTTTTACAGTGAAACCAGTCCAGGTTTTGGTGTTAAAGTAAATTCCCTAAATCCCACTCCACTGCATTTGTTTATGATGGAGAAACCTACGTAATTTTGGAAGTCAATTTCCCTTTTAAGGTGAACAAAAGTTTATTGATTATTGGGTCTGTTTTTTTTCTTTTATCTTCAGTTTATCTAAGAAAAGTTTTGTAGTGTAGCTTATCCTACCCTACCCTACCCTGCCCTACCCTAGCCCAGCCTACCCTACCCTACCCTAGCCTACCCCACCCTACCCTACCCATCATAGTCCAACCTTTTCAGTCTTTTCCTATCTTGCTCTAACCTACTCTTCCTTTGCCCTACCCAAATCTAACTTAGCCTACCCCACCCTAACCCAGTCTAACCAGCTGTATCCTGCCTTTCTCTACACTATCCTAATTTAATATAACCACTCGAGTCCTCCCATACCCTACTCTGGCCAAACTAAACCTAACTAAGCATAACCTAACTCGATCTACAGCTTCCTAACTTAACTTTCTCTGCTCTACCCTTAACCTGTCTTACCTTACCTTATCCTGCCTACCCTACCCTACCTTACCCTGCCCTTTCCTGTCCTGCCCTGCCTTACCCTACCCTACCCTACCTCACCTCACCTTACCTTACTCCTCCCTATCTGCCTTATCCCATTCATCCCTGTCCTACCTAACCTGACCTATGGGACCCTGCCTACCCTACCCTAACCCTACCTGACTCTACCTTATCCTGCCTAAACTAACTTACCTTACCTGGCTCCGTCTTACCCAACTTACCCTTACCTACCCTAACATACCAGATTGCTAAACTTCACCTAACCTAACCTAACTTATCCTAAACCCAACCTAACCAGTTCTACTGCACCTGACTCTACCCTACCCTACCCAACCTGACTTTGCCGTACCCTGCCTAACCTACCCTGACTCTACCTCACCCTGTACAACCTACCCTACCCAGTGTGACTCTTTCTTACCTTACCTTACCTTACTTTACCCTATCCTGCCCTACCTTACCTGACTGTCCTACCCTTTATTACCCTACCCTACCCTACCTAACTTAATTTACCCTACCTACTCTACTCTACCCTACCTCAGGCCTGAAAGCTGCCCCAAATTGCTTCCCAAGCCATTTTAGAGCTCATATATAATAATTAGTTTTAAATCGCCCATTTTAAGAGCTGAAATTTATTGACACATAATTCACTTGCAATTAGAAGGCTGGACAGATTTCATTACTGGATTTTCTATAATTATTTTGATGATTTTATTTGCGTTTGCATTATTTATTTGTTGTGTGCATTACGAGGCGACATGCAAGAGGCAACACACTCACGATCCATTACCGAGACTTGCTGTTAATGAAAAAGCATGCGTGGAAACTTAGCATCAAAAGGATTGCATCTGCTAAAACACACAGCAGCTCTGGTGGTTTGTTGATGGAAGTATTTTGTAGTGGTGTGGTTGATGTGGTGGTGATGTCGGTGGTGTGGTGTGGTGTGGTGGTGTGAGTGGAATGATGGTGTGAGTGGTGCAAGTGGAGTGATGACGCTGATGTGCGGCGGAGTGATGTGGTGTTGTGTGTGTGCTTGTGTGTGTAAAGTGATGGTGATACGGGTTGGTGTAGGGATGTGTTTGGCATGGGGAATGGTGGATCGGTGGTGGTGTGCATGGCGAGAGTGTGGTGATGTGGACGGTGAGTGTGTGGTGTGAGAAATGGTAGATAGGTAGTGTGGTGGCATTTGCGGTATGGGTAATGGTGAATTGTTGATGTGGTGGTGTTGATAGTTATGGTGTGTTGATGCGTGTGATGTGGAGCATGGTGGATTGGTGATGTGGTGTGGATGGTGTAGTCGTGTGGTGCTATGGAGTTGGAACTCCATAGCTATATGATGGACGGATGAATGAGCTTTCATGAGAGGGAATATGTACTCATTTCCTATTCATTCATATTTATCATGCCCCCCAACTCTAGACATGAGCGAGGTTGCCTGTTCCCGAGGTTCAGTAGTCCATGTGGCACACCGTATCACAGAGCTGCCCTCCCTCTGTTCCTCAGGACAGCACGCAACGTTGCTTTAGTCGGCTTTTCCCAGATTTCTGAAGAAAGGTGAAGGCGGTGCTGCTGATATTTTTAAATTGAGCAGGCGGTGTGCAGACCCCAGTCTCTGAGGGTCCTTTATGGGGTGGGTATGAGATGTTGTCGGCCCAGCATCTCTAGGTTCTCATCGTTAGCAAATTTTGTCCTTAGTGATGCCAGCTTCCAGTTACTGTGAACATTCAAATAATATGGCTGGATATGTTTTTTATATTCATATGTACGTAAATACCTAGGTTCGCCTTGGGATACATTTGTCCTTAAGTACGCACGTAATTACGTGCGTAAATGCATATGTACGTATTTGTGTACAGTATGTACTTGTTTTGTGGGGAGAGGGAGGGAGAGAAAGACAAGGAAGGGAGGAGAATGGGGGAGGGTGTGGTCTGTTTAAATTCAGTCACGTGATAGATCGGTGCCTGCTGATCGGTCGAGTAAATTTTCCCCAGAAAAATCCGTGGTCGCCACGGAAGTGACTTGGAAGGGAGCCAAATACAGTGTTTGTGAATCACCCTTGAGGGGTGATCGTTGACCCCCGTACGATGTTGTACGGCGATGTCGCCCAGCAGCCATTTGTGAATCCCGGGCCAGCTCTTGCAAGGGGGTCAGCTCAGATCGACTTTGCTCAGGCCAAGGTCAGCTCGGCCCAGATCAGCCCGGCTCTTGCATAGGGGTCAACTCCGGCAGAGGTCAACTCAGATAGGACGATTCGATTTTTTCCAGGCTCAAGCGACCATCACCTACTGTAAGTATACAGAAGTCAAAGGAAATTACTCTTGTGTAAAACAAATCAGGCTGTATAAGATCAAAGGCTTATTTGTGCAGTGAAAGAAAACAGATACAAGCTAAAAATGCAGAGCTGTATAAAAAAAAAAAAAATCCAAGTGTTAAAGTGCTCTATGTAAAAAGAGCTAAGTTACCCTAAATTAAACTTTGCTGCAATTTACTGTAGGAGTCTGGTTGGTCGTACAGCCGATTGGAGTCTTTATAAAAGTTGACAATGGATGTTATATTGAGAGCTAGCATGAAGATGCAGGTTCTTTTTGACAGCGGGGAAGTACATATTTACACTCCACCCATAAACAGCAAAGAGCTTAGATAAGATAAAGGTTACTTTAATACTATAATACACGTGATCTATCCAGACAGATTAAATTTTTGGCTCTTTCATGTTTAGACTACAGCATAAGCAGACTGGAGGAGAGATTTGACTAGTAACCTAAGACTAGTACTTCTAATCTTCTCATGCAACCACGACATTAAAGCTGCGAGTGTTCCGTTCCCCCCAAAACACACACACACACACACACACACACACACACACACACCGAACACTCGTGCCTCATAACTTAAAGCTTATCGAATTTCATCCAACCACGACTTCAAGTTGGAGTGACTCACTTCAGTCAGATGAATGTGATACAATCTTTCGCTTTGATTTCTCTGGTCTGTATCAGTTGGTAAAAAAACTAAGTATATAATAAGTACAATAAAGTAATCTCTGCAGCCAGACGACTCATTTTTCTTTTACTCTATGCTCCCAGACTATTTCACTCTTAGACAAACTGAAGGGGTTAGTCTTCATTAGTCACTTTCATACACGAGGCCTAAGTTAAACTGAAGTAGTCTGGAAGTAACAAGAATAAACAAGAAGCGGTGCCAAGGCACAGCAAACCAGTCCCCGGCAAGTCATTTTAGTGCTGACGTATAAACAGGATATCTTGCCAAATGTCTTCTATCAAATTTGGCAGTACTCCCAGGGTGGATGGGACGCTGATGACAGGGAGAGCTGGAGCTCCCGTTTCATCAGCCATCGGGACTAGTTCCTGACCATCCCCGTTTGCTGAACTTCAGTGTTTCAGTAACACAGTAGGCCAGCATGCTCTCCAATACATGTTTCTCTAACTGTCAGCACCAAACTACATGCACAGTACGCACTACACTTCCTTTTCAAAAAAAAAAAAAAAAAAAAATTAGTAAATCAGGCCTCGGAGTCCCCGGGGGGGGGGGACCATAAATTCCCTCACCATCCGCCCGTATCCCGGTGACAACTCAGATGTCTGGAACCACTGTCTGACTCACTTCATTTCTGCAACATTCGCGGCCTTTCCTCTAACTTACTCCGTCGAACACCACCTCTCCTCCTCTAAACTTCACCTTCTCTTCTGGACAGAGACTCAGCTGTCTGAGGCAACTGACAGCAAACTCTTTTCTGTTTCCTTCTACTTTCTCTATACTCATTTCAAAGCCAAAGGTGGCTATTGTGTATATGTATGGAACGATTTGTCTTGCTCTCGTGTTCCTGAACTTTATTCTTCTGAATTCACTACTCTCTGGCTTCGGCTTTCTGGTCATTCTCTGACTAAATATATTTGCGCTGTTTACATATCTCCTAATTCTACTATGAAAATTTCTTCGACTATCTTACTTCTACGATAGAACACATTCTGTCCATTTTTCCTTTCTCTGAAATCTCCATTCTAGGAGATTTCAATGTTCACCACCACCTTTGGGCGCTGTAAGCCCCCCCGGAAAATTTTTCGGAAATTGAGCAGTTTTAGGGGCATTTTTGAGGTCTATAGATGAAGAAAAAGTAAAATAAGGTATATATATATATATATATATATATATATATATATATATATATATATATATATATATATATCCAGAGAGAGAGAGAGAGTTTTAGCCTACTCTCCCACTCTGTACATTTAGGACAATATATTTGCAACAATGAGAAATAGCCTAAGCCTAGCCAATTTAAAAATAAATCAATAAAAAAAATCCTGGCCTAAGCTTCATAAAATTACTGAAATAGTTTGATATAGGGCTACTTACACATGTCTGAATGGGTTCAGCTTTGGGGTTATCTGGAGTTGCTTCTGGCACCTCATTCCCAATAACAGCCACTTTTTCTTGGCACTCATCTGAGTCATCGTTGGAGGTGCGGGTGCGAAAGAATTTCCTTATGTCACCCTGTCCCTGAGGATTTTTAGATGACCTTTTCATCACTTGAGTGGCTGCTGGCTGAGATCCGCAAATGTATTACTGCAGAATAGCCTATAAAAGGGAAATTACATTCAGTTCCGACAGTCGTGTCGACTGAACCAACTAAGTAGGCTACTGCTGTCTCTTTGTATAGAGTATTGGCTAGATCACACATCTGTAAAAACAAAAATGAACAGGTAAAGTGAGGTGGCTAGCAATATACCGGAACGTAGTAACGTCTATACAGCCACTGAAACCAATACATTCAAATAAAGCCGAAAACAACACAGGATTTAGCCACAGTTCACAGACACTTCTCAATGTAAACGAACATTCTGAGTTCCGATACTCTGAACATTCGAATTTGTGAAAAATTGCATAGATCAGGGCCTGTATTAATAAAAACTTCTAGAAGTACTCTTAAAATTACTACTAAAAGTGGTTGTAGCCGAAAGTTGCTTCTAAAAGTTCCTCCTAGGAGGACTCGTAGTAGTAATTTCGCTCCAACCATAAAGTGTTACCAACACAAAGAATCTCTGCTTAATATATTTAAAAAATTATCATTACAAAGCCTTAGAGTATCAGTAAGTAGTTTAAAAATGAAAAACTAGCTTTTATATATAGAAACAACATCTGTTTGATCATATATTATGATTCTTTACGAATGTCGATAAAATGGATAAAATGTAAACACATCGTGTGGTCAGCTGATCGTGTCTGCTACCATCGGGGCATTGTGTGTACATGGTACAGTGACCGTCAACAATGGCACAATTTCAAGATTCCACGGCTGCACATAAATTCAGGAGAAAGAGAAACTGGACGGAGCGAGTGTACGAGGGACCTTCACAAAACTCTTAACAATGTGTGGAGCAGTTAGAGCATAGAGTGTTTCCGTTATCACATTGCTCACTGATGACTGCGATGGTCCAAAGTCATCACAATTACACTGCTGCATTTTTCCAGTTGCAAGGTACCTAAATAGTATCAACATTTTCATCTCGGGTGTGAGAGGATGGTTTCGATGTGTGGGCCTTTCCAGTACATCTCTTACTAAATCAGTAATAAACAGGATGCCCTCACGATCGAAACGGTACCTTCTTACAAGTTCTTGATCATCATATTCCATGAATGCATCCTTCCGAGCTCGAAAATTTCTGCGTGGTGGGTGGTGTCGGTCAGCCATGGTCTATGTTGTCTTGCCTCTTGGTGTTTGAGGGACGCAGCTACTGTGTTTACTGTCACTAAAAGCCCTACTATCTCCTTAAAAGTCCTTGTGGAGGACTTTTATTTTTTAGCGATTTTACGAGTAAACTTAGGAGTTGAAAGTAACTTTTAGGAGTACTTCTAGAAGTTAGGACCCAAATTTCACTTTGAGAGGAACTTTTTACTCCTAGGAGTTTTTATTAATACAGGCACAGACATTTTAGACTGCATAATCCAATTTTAAAGCTTCGTGATTAATATACACCATATTATATATTGTAAATATATAGTAAGTCTGATAAATGTAATAATCTTGCATTCTTTGTGCAATAAATATATTTCAAAGAAAACCAATCTTAGAAAAAGTATATGGGAAACTAATATATTATAACTTATGATTTGAATCATAGGTTTACGTAGATTGTGAATAACTTATCACATTATATAGCTATAAATAATATTGTATTAAACTAATATGGATGCACGAATAAAAGTGGATTGGTGGTAGGGGGTTGGGGGAAAGCTAGGTGGGTCAATGCCGAGCTGCAAGCATAGCCTACTATGTAAGCTGGTGATTTTTATATTATTATTATTTTGAGGGGCTGCAATTTTGGGGGGGCTGAGTCCTTGATTTGGGGGGGCTAAGCCCCTCCTAGCCCCCCCCCTGGTGACGCCACTGGTCATACACAGTTGGATTGTAATACTAGTCATCCGCCTCACATTAAATACGAAAGATCCAAAACTGTCTTTATGGAGCAGAAGCTTGTGAACCAGTGCGCTTAGTATATCAGACCGGCAAGTGCCATTTTCCATGTTATAATAGCTATCCCTCTTCGCACCAGCAAAAACGAGACTTTCTCTCAGAAACTTAAGAAATTGTCTGAAGGTAGCAAAATGCAAAATACGTATCGGGCTGAAAGGTCTGAGTGGCGTGGGTTTGATGATGGTGGTGGTGGTGGTGGTGGTGTCGGGGTGATGGTGAGACATTGGTACTATAAGTTGTCACCTTGTCCACTGACGGTTGCTG
This sequence comes from Coenobita brevimanus, assembly GCF_032717465.1. Lineage (NCBI taxonomy): Eukaryota > Metazoa > Arthropoda > Malacostraca > Decapoda > Coenobitidae > Coenobita > Coenobita brevimanus. The sequence goes on along the minus strand of NC_137063.1, from coordinate 50,318,733 downwards.
CCCATCTTGACCTTCTCTCTCACCTACGGACGCAAGAGAATTAGAGACCATTCCCTCATGAAAACATATATCCATATATTCCTGACCATAAATAGTATAGTCTCTTCATATCAGTATTTTTGTGTGTAAATTGGCACTGCTAGCACTTGGTCTTAGTAAGTACAGTTACTCTAAAATGACAAAACCATTATGAAATTATTATGTCATCTTTTAATACATAAACATTTTGACGTGTAGCAACTAAATATACTTCTCTTACTCACTGCTACAATAAAATCAATGCTTCCACATGTTGAATTATTATCGTCATCATCATCATCATCATCATTATTATTATTATTATTATTATTATTAAGGACATACGGGCGTCCATCCGAGCTGCGTTGGAGTGTTCTGAGTGAGGCCGGAGTAAGTGGTTACGGGAGGCTGAGAATGCTGACATAAGTATGGTCTCTGTGCCATCTCATTATATTTGTCTCATGTCATTTCTTTTTCTCTGCCAAATAACACACCAAAGACTGACAAGGGTGACACAACAATGATCTCTCGTCTCTTGTAGTATGGCGAGGGAGGTTGATGTGTAGTGTAGTGTGGGACGGAGATTTTGTGTGGGGTGAGAGGGAGACTGTGTGTGGTGTGGGAGGGTGAGTGTATGCTGTGGGAGGAGTATATTGTGTAGTGTGGTGGAAAAGGATGGTGTGGTGTGATGGGGTTTGGCTACAGTTTCTAAAGTTTAAGGAATTAAAAGCAATTTGTATCCGAAAATTGCTAGTAAGAGGCAGACGAACAGGACCGCTCCTAGATTGGCTTTTTCAACTAAAATAAATAGATAAATAAATAAACAAATAAATAATAAAATAAGGCCTGGGGCAATGTAAAGGTCGGTACATATTTCCATCTTGCATGCTGCTCACGGGAAATGAGTTCAACTTGAGAGGTCCAAAGTTAAATTAGCCTCACCCAAGCAATTTCTTACTAATGGCCCTGCTGATTAATGGTCTCTCTCTCTCTCTCCCTCTCTCTCTCTCTCCCTCTCTCTCTCTCTCCCTCCGTATATAGCTCTCTATCTCCCCTACTGCCCGGGTGCTCTCTTAAACTGAATGAAATATCTCACAGAAGAGGGAATAAAATAGGAACTGCCTCTTTGGAGTGGTAGTTGTAGTAGTAGTAGTAGCAGTAGTAGTAGTAGTAGTGGTAGTGGTAGAAGTAGGAGTACAGCAATAGTAACACCAAGCTCATCTGAATCTTGAGCCAGTTGAACTACATGTTTAAACTACCTTTTGCATTTCACAATCCTCATTCTGTGGGATAGGGGAGAGGTTTAGGGATGCTTGTATAACCAGGCAGATGAGCCGCCTGGTTATATAGATGCCACCACGCGAAGGCACCTCTCTCCAGCAGCACGTTATAGGATTCAAGCAAACATTTCAAACCTTTTCAATTCCTTATTTCACTTATACACATGATGACTCTTTCAGTTGCATCGTATTCCATTTCTAATAATATCCTTCGATTCTTCACTTGTTTGGTTGAATGCTGCATAACACACTGCGGTGAAATATTGTTTAATGATCACAAATTCCAATAACGAAGATTTGTTGTTGTTTGCAGTACGTGGAAGTGAGACGGGAGAAGCAATCTATTCTTGAGCGACAGTACGTGGAATCGATAAAGCAGAACAAACACATCAGCTTCTCTTCGTGAAACTAGAGCTTTTGTGTCGTGCAGATATAATTAAAGTCAAAGGCAGAGCTAACCTCATGTAACCTAATCTAACCTAGTTTAACCTAACTTAAGCTATCTAATTAGCCGAACTTAACCTGACCAAACCTTGCCTAAACTTAGGAGAATGAATCTTGGCGGAACTTAACTTAGCCTTACGTAGCCAAAACTAACATAAAAGCTAACCTAGTTTACCCTAACCTAATCTAATTCTAATATAACCTGACACAACCTAACCTAACCTGGAACAGAGAGTAAAAACCACTAATGACCTTGAAAAATGCTGCAAAGAACCTCTAACAGTGCATTTCTCATTTACACCTCCAGTTCTGTTATTATTACCATTCCTTACCATTCTCTCTCTCACCCTCTCTCTCTCTCTCTCTCTCTCTCTAAGTTCAAACATCTCTAAATTCTCCCATAAATTTTCTTGTCTTGAACATTTTTTTTCTTATATTTGTTGAGTTGGCTTTTCATTTTTTCTTTTACTTGTCCCGGTTCCCTCTTCCTGCCTCTCTCTTTCCTCTCTCACTTTTTCTCCCTTCTCTCTCTCTCTCTCTCTCTCTCTCTCTCTCTCTCTCTCTCTTTCAGTTGTTAGCAGGGTTTACATTCCGATTTTTCTCTTTCTGACATTAGTTTCACTCTTTTCTTTACTTTGTTTTTATTCTCTCTTTTTTCCTCTAGTCTTTCTCTCTCTCTCTCTCTCTCTCTCCCTCGTCAAGGCAATCTTCAGGATCTTAAGCTGCCATAATTTCTCGTCTATTGTTTCTCGCTTTCTCCCGCCTCTCTTTTTCTTCCCCCCCTTCCTCCTCCCCCCCTCTCATCTCTCTCTGTCTCTCTCTCTCTCTCTCTCTCTTACACCCACACACACACAGACACACACACATCTGCCTTCCTCACTTCCTTTTCTGTTTTTCTCTTCCTCCGTCTGTCCCTTCCCTCTCCCCCTCTGTCTGTCTCTGTCTCTGCCTCTGTCTGTCTGTGTCTGTGTCTCTGTCTCTGTCTCTGTCTCTCCCCCTCTCAAGACTGCCAGGGAGGGAGAAAAGGAGTGAATAATTGAGAGCGCCAGGGGAGGGAACGAGCATTCTGAATTTCCCCCACCATCCCTTCTCCCTGACGAACTTGGGGACTAGTGTCTTTGGAGAGGAAATGGGGAAAATTGGGGAAAAGGTTGGGGCATTTTAGGAAACTTTGTGGAAATTGTGGGGAAAATGTTGAGATAAAGTTGGGGATTGATGGGGAATATTTGGGAAATTTGGGGGAGATTTGGGGAAAACTGGGAAGATGCGGTACAAAGATAAAAGTCAGTCTGATTCCGTTCTTGCTGTTCCGGAATCCTTCTATAGATATGGGCCAGGATTCTGAGGATAATTTCTATGGATCTGGAGGAAGGAATTTCAGATGCATAATATAATCTGTAGCAATACGTGATTCTCAGCTTATAGTTTGAGGCTTAGTTTCTTGTAGTAAGATTTGCAGTATTACTTGATTCTCAGCTTATATTTTGAGGCTTAGTTTCCTATAATATGATTAGTAGTAATGTGAAAATCAGTCTTTATTTTGACCCTATTTAGTTGTGGTTTATGTTTCTGCCTAAGAGTGACGCTTGTGTGGCTATAGTGTGTTTGCCTTAACTTGGCCTAAAATTGCCATCTCCCCATCTTGGATTCTGAAATGTAACAAGAGACTGACAATAAAATATGGTGCAAATCACGAGGAAGTGCTATGGAAAGGATGTAGAGCCTTGGCACTGTCTTCCTCTGTCACTGAACTACGAGAAATAAGCCGTTCAAGGACCAAAATTTGAGCCAAGTTAGAGTGACAATAGTATAGTTGCCAAGCTTGTAGCCCCCTCTCTCTCTCTCTCTCTCTCTCATGGTTGTGGTTGCCGGGGTGGAAGGATAGGTGAAAAAAGTGGAAGAAAAAATTCAGTGGAAAAGAAAGTGGAAGGTGGTGAATGGAAAAAGAAAGTGTTGGGAGATTAAGTGGTAAAAGGCGGAGGAAAGTGTTGGGAGTGAGATGGGAAAAATTGGTGGAAGAGGAAATAAGTGGTGGAAGAGGAAATAAGTGGTGGACGAGGAAATAAGTGGTGGAAGAGGAAATAAGTGGTGGAAGAGGAAATAAGTGGTGGAAGAGGAAATAAGTGGTGGACGAGGAAATCAGTGGTGGACGAGGAAATAGGTGGTGGAAGAGGAAATAAGTGGTGGAAGAGGAAATAAGTGGTGGACGAGGAAATAAGTGGTGGAAGAGGAAATAAGTGGTGGAAGAGGAAATAAGTGGTGGAAGAGGAAATAAGTGGTGGACGAGGAAATAAGTGGTGGAAGAGGAAATAAGTGGTGGAAGAGGAAATAAGTGGTTGAAGAGGAAATAAGTGGTGGAATAGGAAATAAGTGGTGGACGAGAGAAGAGTAATACAAGAGAGGAAAAGTGTTAAAAGGAAGAATAAGTGGTCAGTGAGAATAAAGTCTTGGAGCAGAAAAAGTTTTGATAGTGAAAGGGGCAAGTGTTGGCAGAGAAAAAAAAAACATGGTGGAATGACAAAAAAATAAAATAAAATAAAATAATGGAGGAAAGTGCTGTAAAAACTACTGTAAAAATTTCGATTCCATAAGTATCCCCCTGACCCCCCCCCAAAAAAAAAAAAAAAAAAAAAAAAGGTCCGGAGATATGTTGACCTTGGCTGTTTTCTCGCAGCTCTCGGGTCCGTAACACCTCTTCCTTAGTGATTTATTTTGCCCTTGAAATCTAAATATTCTTTGAACGTTACTGGTGAAAGCTGTGTCGATATTAGATGATGTACAAATAACAGGCAAGAGAAAATATATGGGCTTTACACAGAATAATTCGCCAGAGAAGGTGTGATGAGATATTTTCCTGGTCTATAATAGGTGTCTTCTCCCTTGTCAGGCGTGTTAACCTGTGGAACGAGAGAGAGAGAGAGAGAGAGAGAGAGAGAGAGAGAGAGGATGAAATGCAACACTACACAAGACCTAACCGGATTCAGGACATTTGATACTTCCCTCTTGTTCGCCTCATTGTCTTCTTCCCAGGGATTAGGAGGGGGATTAGGGAGGATTAGGAGGTGGATTAGGGAGGATTAGGAGGAGGATTAGGGAGGATTAGGAGGAGGATTAGGGGGATATGGATGGGATTTGGATCATGGTGCTTCTTCCCCTTCCTCTTCTGGGATAGGAGGAAGATTAGGGATGAAAAGGAGGGGGATTAGGGAGGATTAGGAGGAGGCTTAGGGAGGATTAGGATGAGGTTTGGATCATGTCTCTTTCCTGCTGAGGAATTAGGAATGATTAGGAGGGGGAAGGTATTGGGCTGATTAGGGAGTGATTAGGGAGGATTAGGGAAGATTGTGGATACTTAGGAATGATTAGGAGTAACTAGGGACTGTTAGAGATGGACAGGGAGTGATAAGAGAGAGTTAGGAACGATTAGGGATGACTAGGGAACGATTAGAGGTGATTAGAGAGTAACTAGAGAGGATTAGGAACGATTAGGGATGACTAAGGAGCAATTAGAGGTGATTAGGGAGTAATTGGGGATGACGAGATAATCAGTGACAGCTAAAGGTCATTTAGGGGTGATTAGAGTCGATCTGAGAGTCATTAGGGAGAGAGTAGTGATGACGAGGAATGTGTAGGGATGAACTGAGATGTTTGGGGAGTAAATAAGATGATTAGGTATGATTGGGGAGTAATTAAGGACGATTAGGTATGACTGGGGGTTGTTCAAGAATTTTAGGATGATTGAAGATGATTAGGGACATTTAGTGAGTGAGAGAGAGAGAGAGAGAGAGAGATAGATAGAGAGAGAGAGAGAGAGAGAGAGAGAGAGAGAGAGAGAAGAGCAGGTCAGGTATATGAGAGGCAGTGGAGATAGGGCACGCAGAGAGAGAGAGAGAGAGAGAGAGAAATGGAGAGGGAAGCAGAGGAAGGAGGGAAAAGGTGGACCTGTGAAGAAGGAGGCAGAGAGGGAGATAGGGAGGTGAAGAGGGAGGTAGGGAGGTGGAGAGGGAGGTAGGGAGGTGGAGAGGGAGGTAGGGAGGTGGAGAGGGAGGTAGGGAGGTGGAGAGGGAGGTAGGGAGGTGGAGAGGGAGGTAGGGAGGTGGAGAGGGAATCAAGAAGGCGAGATAGGGCAGGAGAGGAGTTACATAAAGAGCGACCTGGCCTGCATACTGGTGTCGTTGTCATGGTGGGGTGGAGTGTGTGAGTTGGCACTGACTCGACAGAAGTGGTTGGAGGATTAAGGCAGGCAGGAGGGCAAAAGGTAGGCTGGTAGGTAGGTAGCAGGTAGGTAGGTAAACAGGCAGGAAGGTAAGCAGGAAGATAGGCGGGCAGGAAGTTAGGTAGGTAGTTAGGTAGGTAGGTTAGTAGGTAAGGAGGTAGATAGGAACGTAAAAAGGTAGGCAGGAAGGTAAGCAGATAGGCAGGTACGTAGGTAACTGGTAGTAGGGAAGGTGAAAAGGTAGGCAGGTAGATATGTAGGTAAGAAACTAGACAGGAAGGTAAAGAGATAGGCAGGGACGTGCATAAGTAGGCAGGAAGGTAGGTAGTTAGCGAGATAGGTAAGTAGGTAGACTGGACCGTAAAAAGGTAGGCAGGAAGGTAGTCGGATATCAAGTAAGGCAGGTAGGTGGGTAGGTAAGAAGGTAGGCAGGGGAGTGTAAAGGTAGGACGGGAGGTAGGAACATATTCAAGGGGCTGGAAGGGACCCAAGGAGGTAGAGAGGCAGGCAATAAGGCAGGTAATGATGGAGCTCAGGCAGCGCGGCAGAAGGTACCCAGGCCATGAAACGTCAGGCGGAAGATGCAGATTGAGCAGGATAGGCAGTAGGGGTGAGGTAGACAGGTGAATAGGCAGGAAAGTGGCAGGCAGGGGGGTGAGGTAGGAGAGGTAAGGTAGGCAGGAAGGTAGGGAAGGCAGGAGGGGTGAAATAGACAGAGGGGGGATTAGGCAGGAAGGGGGTAGGCAGGGGGGTGAGGCAGACACAAGATGAATAGACAAGAAGGGGGTAGGCAGGGGTTGAGGCAGCAGAGGTGGGGCTGGCAAGAGGGGTGGAGTAAACTAGAGAGATGGGGTGGGCAGGAGAAAGACAGATGATGCAGGCAGGAGTCAGGCAGTAAACTATCAAGCCAGACAGGGGTGGTTGGAAGAGGTGTGAGTGAGGCAGGGTGAGAGGCAGGGGTGAGGTTGGGTGAGACAGGATAAAGCAGAGTGAGCAAGGGTGAGGCAGGGTGAGGCCGGGGTGAGGTAGGGTAAGAGAGGGGTGAGGCAGGAGTTAGGAAGAGGTGCGGGGATGAGACAGAGGGGTGGTAGGGTGAGTCCGGGTGAGCCAATGTGAGGCAGAATGACTGGAGGTGAGGCAGGGTGAGACAAGGTGAGGAAGGAGTTAAGCAGAGTGAGGGGGTGGCGTAGGGATGAGACAGGGATGAGGATAGTGAGTGAGGATGAGCAGGAGTGGGGCAGGGTGACGCGAAGGTAAAGCAGGATGTGACAGAGTGAGGCAGGGTGAGGTAAGGTGAGGAGCGTGAGGAACGGATAAGACAGGATGAAGCTGGCTGGGGCAGGGTGACGAATGGTGAGGCAGGATGAGGCAGAGGGAAGCCAGAGTGAGGCAGGCGAGTGAGGCAGGTTGAGTCAGGAATGCAGTGAAATCGGAGAGAAAGAAGGGACGAAAAAGAGACAGAGAGGGGCAGGGGTGAGGCAGGAGTGAGGCAGGGGTGAGCAGTGTTCCCTCCCCACTGGCCCTTCCATGTCCAATCCTTTCTCTCTCTGTACAGAACCCGATGAAAAACAAGGAGAAAACGTGAGGGAAAGTCAAAGAGAAACAGGAGAATCAGGAGAGGTAGAGAAAAGCCAGCGTGAGGCAGGGTGAGGCAGAGTGAGGCGTGGTGAGGCAGAGGTGGGGCAGGGTGAGGCTGGGTGAAATAGAGTGAGGGCGAGACAAAGGTGAGGCAAGGTGAGGAAGGGCGAGGCAGAAGGGAGGCAGGGTGAATCACAATGAGACAGGGTGAGGAAGGATGATGTAAAGAGAAGCCAAAGTGAGGCAGGGGAGTCGGAGATAGGCAGAGGTGAGGCAGGGTGAGGCAGGGTGAGGAGGAGCGGGGCCCCGTCACCAGTATTGATGAGAGTGACGTAACAAGCTGTCATAACAAAGATTGGATGGGGCGGAGGGAAGGAGGGGGGAGTAGAAGTAGGATATAGGGAGGGAGGGAAGAGAGAAGGAGGAGTAGGAGGAGGAGGAGGAGAGTAAGAAGGAGAATGAGAGAGCAGAAGTGGCAAGGAGAAGGAAGAGAAGGAGGGGGAGAGAGACAAGGAAGGTACAGGATAGGGTGAAGGGGAGGAAGGATGTGTAAGGAAGTGTGGAGGAGGAAGAGGGGGAGAAGGGAAAGAGGGGGTTAGGAAAGGAAATGGAGGAGGGAGAGAAGGGAAGCGGAGTAGAAAGATAAGGAGGGAAGTGGGGGAAGAGGAAGAGGGGAATGAAGGGTATGGAGTAATGGAGGAGGAATAGAGAAAGAGGGAAAGGACAAGGAAGAGGGGAAGAGGGATAAAAAGGAAAGTAGGGAAGTAGCGGTAAATGAAGATGCAAGGGAAAAGGGGTGGGGTGAAAGGAAAACAGTATCAACCTCTTATTGGTCGTTTTGAACCACCTACTGTATTACAATTTAACCTGGTTATGGTATAGTTTGTCTGAGTCTAAGAATTCTTTTTTAGTTTATTTTTCCTACTTTCAGAAGCTTTTGCGTTACCTTATGGGAGGCTTTTGTATCTGAGGAAGTTAGAGATAGCCTACATTAACCCTTTAAATACGAGAAGCCCTTCCTAGGTGAAATAAACACCTCTGAAAGAAGCACATAAACGAAGATGACCCAATTATAACGTTCTACTTCTAACCCTCCAGGCGATTTCTCTCGTGCTGTGGGGAGTACTGCGTTGTGTTATCAGTATCCACCCTGCATCGTTTACCCATTTCCTTCTATCACTGCCACACCCGCGCCCACACCAGCAGACTGAACCGTCCCTGCAACACATAAGATAACACCAGGTGAGTTTCTGGCGGAGCTGCATTTACGAATAACTCTGTATGTTACTTGTATCTGAAAGGCGACAGTAACTTCATAACCGTACCGTGCTGTGGTAATTTCATGCGTGATTTGCGTACGAGGAAAACAATTACTTAGTCTCGTGTGTTCATTATTCATTCGTGGACCTGTTTGCCTCGGGTGCTGATGCCAGGTACGCTCTTTCCACTTCAACCTGGCCTAAAATTGCTCTCTCTCCAAATTTCCTGCTGATGTCGTAACAATGAATTATCTATCTTTATATCTATTGTCGGACGTCTTAATCTCGTATGAGGTGGCTACAACAAATCACCTCCGCGTCGCCGTGAAATAAGCTGCAAAAGGACGAACACCTGGGCAGAGTCAAGGTGAAAGAACTACAGCACATGAATACTTGGAATTGAAAAGTGTGTGATGTGTCGCGCTCACGGATTAAAGTGTGTACTCTAACGCACTCTGCTACATTACTATAGTTTCTTCACCTTAACCTGTCCCAGATTTTCTTCCTCTTGCCGCTTATTTCGCGTAGCTCTGAGGCAGTAAAATAACAAAGCTTTACATCGTTTCCATAGCACTTCTTTGTGACTAGGATCATATTCCAGTGCTAATCTACTGTTACAAATCATAGTACTGAAGATGAAGAGATGACAGGTTTTAGGCCAAGTTAGGGTAAAATGAGTATAGGTGCTTATTTTCACATGTTCATAGCCCTGTTAACTCCTTTCATGATAGGGACAACTCTAGTATTTTTCTGAGAGTAAGCAGAAAAGCCGGGGAGTGTTGATGCTGGCACCATTAACAAGAGTTCACACACACACACACACACACACACACACACACACACACACACACACACACACACACGCAGAGAGAGAGAGAGAGAGAGAGAGAGAGAGAGAGAGGTACAAACTAAAAAATTGTCTTTCATACACACACAGACAGGCGCATTCGCTCATTATGCACTCACTGTGCTCTCTCTCTCCCTCTCTCTCTCTCTCTCCCTCACTGTGCTCTCTCTCTCTCTCTCTCTCTCTCTCTCGTACACACGCAAACACATGCATAAATTCACATATGCGGAAGGATACACCGAACACACATTAATTTACATACACATTAACATTCATGCACACTCCAACATACACGTTTATATTGTACACACACACACTGACACACACACACACACACACACATTTCCTCTCTCTCATCAAACAATACCGTAGACCATTTACTTCCCTAAGCACGTACACATAAACACTCATTTCCCCCCTCCTCTCTCCCTCTCTCTCCTTCTCTCTCTTTCTGCGTCCTGGTCTGCAGCAGCCTAGCCTCAGGTCCCTACGCTCTAAAGGGGGTAAATAAGATTGGCAGTTTGTTCCATCCTCCCTTTGGTGAATAGGCCTCTCAGTTCTGCCACTCAAACGGCCCTTATTAAGTGCAGTGCCGTGATCCACCTCATTGATATGCAGATTAGATGGGGCACTCATAACAATGTGTGTGTGTGTATGTGTGTGTCTCTCCCTTTCTCTCTCTCTCTCTCTCTCTCTCTCTCTCTCTCTCTCTCATACAACACCGATCTAACATACGGTAAATATTAATAAAGCTCACCAACTAAAACGCTCCCAACAAAACCAAGCCTAAAAATACATTGGATAACAAATAATGAGCAAAAAAAACACACTGCCATACACCGCGATGCCTCGATAAATACACCATGCGCAGTAAAATCAGGAAATAAACAAACAGCCGACCCACAACAGGGAAACAAACATAAACACACACAAAAACAAACGAACAAGTGACAAAAAAACTCAGTGAATATTAAAACCGTACAGCACACACACACACACACACACACACACACACACACACACACACACACACACACACACACACACACACACACACACACACACACACACACCATATCCCAATAACTAACGAAATAATACGAAATAACTGAGAAGAAAATAAACTTACTCAAAGATACCCAGAAACATGTAAATAAAATTTTATGCATCCCAACAGAAGTTCACAATAGGAAAGAGAGAGAGAGAGAGAGAGAGAGAGAGAGAGAGATGCTTCTCTCCACTTTTCTTTCGACGTCAGAATTAAACTTTTCCCTTTAGGAATTCTTCCTTGCATTTACTTCTCTCTCTCTCTCTCTCTCTCTCTCTCTCTCTCTCTTCCTTTAGTGAATCATGTCCTTGAAAGTGATGTGCCGTGTTTACAAAACATAATTAATCCGTTTCGTCACTCTCTCTCTCTCTCTCTCTCTCACACACACACACACACACACACACACACACACACACACACACACACACACACACACACACACACACACACACACACACACACACACACACACACACACACACACACACACACACTTAATCGGATCATCTTAGTGGGGGCAGAGTGCCTTTTTCACCAACCCAAGCTGATCTCTTCCTCTGTTCCTGTTTCACTCACATTTGTGTCCTTCCTGTGACGCATGGTACTGCTCACGGAACTTCCTTCTCTCGGCCTGTTCATCGTTCCTGATACCCCCTTCCCCACGTCCTCATCTCTCTTTCTGCGTGTGTGTGTGTGTGTGTGTGTGTGTGTGTGTGTGTGTGTGTGTGTGTGTGTGTGTGTCTTTCTTTTTTCTTTCTTTCCTCCTTTCTCTCTCTCTCTCTCTCTCTCACGTTATTTCTGCTATTTTTCTTAATTTTCTGATGATCTACAGCTTCCCCTTCCCATTCTTCTTCATTCCCTCCTCTTGCTCATTTTCCTAGTTCTCTCTCTCTCTCTCTCTCTCTCTCTCTCTCTCTCTCTCTCTCTCTCTCACGTACCTCCTCACCTCTGTGGCCAAACCGGTGATCTCGCTTGATTAATAAGATGGTTTTTGGCCTATATGGTTCTGTTTATTGGAGTTTGGGTCAACGTACTGGGGTCCTGGGGTTACTGGAGAGAGAGAGAGAGAGAGAGAGAGAGAGAGAGAGAGAGAGAGAGAGAGAGAGAGAGAGAGAGAGAGAGCAATTTTTCATGTTACGAGAGGTATTAATAGCGACGACACACCGCCAAGTCTGATCGATACCACTCACTCACACTACGAGACCTGACAATTCTGCATGACTGTTGCATTCACTTACTCACTCATTCACTCACACCATGACTCGCTCACACTACGTCTCACTCACACTGCATCTCTCTCACACTACGTCTCACTCACACTACGTCTCATACTTCGTCCCTCTCACATTATGGTTCACTCTTTCTCTCACCCTTCACTCTAACTTTGCCTCCTCATGGCTGACAATCTTTCCTGACAAATCTGCATGGAAAAATATATGACACAGCTTTGAACACCAGGGATAGGGGAAGCTATGACCCCCCAGTACCGTCTCTCTGGATCTGACCTTGAGTTGAGAGGAAACAGATTTAGATATATTAGGAGTAGTGGGAAGAGGAGCACCATACAGACGATAGGGAGAATGATATAAAGAAGCCTGATTGTATTATGTATCTGTGGTTGATTGTTGTTTGAGTGTGTAGAAGCTAGGGGAGATGAAGATGTGAGAAGGTGAAATATAGTAGTAGTAGTAGCAGTAGTAATTGTAATAGTAGTAGTTGTAGTAGTAGTAGTAATTTCACTTCATTTCATAAGATAATTACATAGTGATATCATTCTATAACATAACATTTTGTATGTAACAAATTAGAAGTAGTAGTAGTAGTAGTAGTAGTAGTAGTAGTAGTAGTAGCAGTAGTAGTAATAATAATAATAATAATAATAATAACTGTGGATGAAATAAATGAAACAAGCACAGGGTAAAAATGAGGAAATAATAATGCTTGCTTATAAATACATCTGCAGTGGTGTGTTGTATGGTGGTCGGACGCGAGGTTAGATATAGGCCAATCAGTGCCGTAGGGAAGGGTCACACACACACACACACACACACACACACACACACACACACACACACACGGTGATTGGAAAGAGTAAGAATAACAAGAGACCACCGGACTGAAGAAGGAAAACACACCTTTCGCTAATGCCATTCAACCTAATGTAAGTAATTAGAAGTTGCATCACCAAGCTTATCTCAATGTGAACCCAGTGGAGTGCAGGCTGAAGTGTCCTTGTACGGTAAACCATTTGATAACTGAAAAAAAAAAAAATCATGCTCGAGATGAAGGCGTTAGGACTAAAGTTGTCTATCTGTCTATCTATTGCCAGACGCCTCAATCCCGCAAGGGGTGGCCACAAACAAATCGCCTCCATGTCGCCCTGTCCAGTGCCACTTCACTGCCTTGCTCCCAGCTCGCACCCTCCTCTCTCATATACCTCTCCACTTCATCCCTCCATCTCATCCTCGGGCTCCCCCTCCCTCTCCCCCGGGCACCTCACGCGCATACACTCTCCTCGTTAGTCTCTTGCTGTCCATCCTCTTGTTGTTGATCTAAATATTCATAAAGGACTGCTTCGAAGGCTTAAATATTGCAAAAATAAATGAAGACATTAAAAAAAAATAACTTACTGCCGACTCCATGTGCAGAATTTTGCTGCTTTACAGAAAAAAATAAATAGAGCAATAATATGTCCACAACATTTTGAAACTCTTTGTGTAATTGCACCCCTGAGTGAACATTTATATATTCTTAATTACAAAATGATAATATTTCACCTGCTTTTCGAAAACACCGAGAAAAACATTTTGGAATAGGAATACTGAAACTCTCTGTATATTTATGTAATGTACAACAGAAAGAGGACTGAATACTTATGATTATATTTGTGTGTGTGTGTGTGTGTGTGTGTGTGTGTGTGAAAGAGAGAGAGAGAGAGAGAGAGAGAGAGAGAGAGAGAGAGAGAGAGAGAGAGAGAGAGTATATTAAGATGTAATATGAAAAATGAATCGCTTAATCAAGGTGCAACGTTGTTTCCTGAACCATCTAGAAGACTAAACTAAAACTTACCTTTATAGTTAGAAAATAAATATCCTCGTCTATACTCCATTTCACCAAGTTTGGCACCATGAGCGATGTCCCCAACGCCTGTAGTGTTGATGTAAATCCTCTGCAGTAGGTAAACCTCTATCCATTACCTGGAGAACCAATATATAAAGGCAGTACAAAAAGGTATATCCAGTACTGAGGACTTTTATCAATGCCACAGGTGTTGAGACGTCACTGATGATGCCAGACAAGGTGTAATGGAGTAGAGTAAATGTATCTAACTGGAGGTGACAGAACTAGCAGAAATTTATCAACCAGTATCATGTGTGCTGCGGGGACGGCCCAGTGTGCTGGTGTGGGCGTGGGTGTGGCAGTGGGAATAGGAATGTAATAGATAGTGAAGGGTACGCATTCATACCACAGGCTGAGCCGTCTTTGGATACACGAGAAAGTCTCCAGGCCGGGCGAAAGTGAGGGATGATATATTGATCACCCGCTATAGAAAAAAGGAGTTATATAGAGGAAGAGGTCTTGAGGAACACGTCTCCTGCTCCCCTCTCTCCACCCTCCGCTCTCACTCTAATACCTCAGGCAATGAAAACTGTGGAAGACTTACACCCGCACCATTTGTCCCCATCCCCTCAAGCCCATCCCCAAATTGCCCAGGATGGCGCCCGCACTCTGTCTCCGCAGGGCCTTCTAAGTTTGCTCATTCGTCTGGTGGGTAATCCTAGTCTCGTGCATCTGGTCCTGACGTATTGCGATCCAGTGATGTCGGCGGCGCTATCTGGACGCGGAGTTTAGCGCCCCGAGGAAAGGGATGGCCCAGCGGCGCTAACGTATTGTCCATTTCGTGGTTCTAAAAGTTGTCGGTGAGGTGAGAAGGCGTGAGGGATGCTGGGGGGAGGGGCAGAGCAAGGAAACATTGGCTTTTTCTCCTCTCTGTCATTTTCACACGGTCGCTGTTTCAATGGTCAGCCTGTGTTGTGCTTTTTTGTTTTTTGCGTACGAAGCTATTCCATCCCATCGATCCTGTTCTAAAGCTATGCGTCTGGGATTTTAAGGGATGATTCTGTTGATTGTTCTAATATTTTGTACTTTCTTCTTGTAATTTTGTTTTTTAATCCTACTCTCCCAGTGCAAAAATAAGAAACAAGAAAGTAGGAGGCAAAGAGTTAAATTTTTTCTCTGACATTTTTACAGGGCCACTCTGTTGATGGTTTGTCTGATTTTTTGCCTTCCCCCGCTACTTTCCTCCCATTAATCTCAGGTATAGAATTACGGGAAGCAGGATGGTATTTACAACAGTTTTTCCTTTGGTGGTTCCCCCTACTAAAACGTCTTCCTGCTGCTATTTATGTGTGACTATGTGGACCGTAAGAGGGAGTCTGAGTCCATCGAATTCTGAGCTTGTCCTGTTGCTCGTGTCTGTGTTATTGGAGAGTGACGTGGAGAAACGCAGATTAGGATCACAACTTTTTCATTTCTCGGTTTCGCCAATAAATTTCTTCAGATCATGATTACTCTCAGCCTAACCTGGGCCGGTACTCTCATCTCTTCCTTAACAATTTATTTTTGGATACGGCTGGTTAATATCGTTTTGTGTGTTACTTATGCAGAGTATAGTGAGATTAGATTGATTTAAGTAACACAGAAGATGAAGGGAAGTTGATATAAGCAAAATAAATCGGTCAGGAAAAGGTGTTAGGGAACCACCTTAACCTACCACAATATAGCCCAGATCTTATACCTTGCCTGAGACTCATTCATTGCTCTAAGGAAACTCGCGGGTCTAACTGATTAAGGAGGAAGTCTCGCATCTAGTGCGTGTTTCTCCACAACGTCATCCTTAGCTGTCTCAGTCAGTGTGTCAACAGGTTGCTTTAACTGGATTGTGTGCGTGTGTGTGTGTGTGTGTGTGTGTGTCTGTGTGTGTGTGTGTGTGTAATCTAAACAGGAAAGCCAAACACTGCTATCTTTTTCAACAAACTTAGATAAGCGAATGTGTGCATGAATGTGTGTGTGTGTGTGTGTGTGTGTGTGTGTGTGTGTGTGTGTGTGTGTGTGTGTGTGTGTGTGTGTGTGTGTGTGTGTGTGTGTGTGTGTGTGTGTGTGTGTGTGTGTGTGTGTGTGTGTGTGTGTGCGTGCGTGCGTGCGCGTGTGCGCGCGCGCGCGTGCTTGATTTAAATGAGAAATCCAAATTCTACAACCTTATTCAGCAAATTCAGATACACCCATACCCCTGTACATGGGTGTGTTTATTTCCAGCGAGGGCGTTAAGTTTACGAGCACGTATGTATGCACGCAAGCAAATACCCGTGGCCGACCCCTTCACCAGCCCGCGATTTACGATGCAACTCTAATACCGAATCTAAACCTGCCAAAAACATTACAGAAACTGGTTCACGTAGCGCTGGTAGGGCGTAACTTCGGGAATACTACTAGATCTACCAACAACTTACTACCACAACTACCAGAAGCTCAGTGACAGGTAGCAGTCGTTGTTGGTAATATATATGCAGCTTGTCAACCATCGTGTCCTAAAAATCTTAAATTCATTGCCACCCACACTGCGTGAAGTTGGTCTGTGTGGGTGTGGAGGATAACACGCCATATGAACCTGTCGGCCATACATCTTTCAGACCTGCGGTGGAGATTAATAGACAGATAAATAGACAGACAGATAGATAGATAGATAAAGAGGGAGAGAGAGAGAGAGAGAGAGAGATGTTGGAACTCTTGGGAAAGTTCCATCTTCTTACTTGAAGAGATTCGAGTAAATCACATTCTCTCTCTCTCTCTCTCTCTCTCTCTCTCTCTGGGCAGAATCTTTAGGACGAGGTTTCAAGGAAGGGAAAATATTGACATTGGATAAACCCTGATTCCTGCTCCACAGTTTACATCATTAATTATTTATCGGGTTAAGCTGCACCGTTTATCTTCATTTAGCGTTCATTTATTGTTTAGTGAGCATTAACCATTTAGAGACGGTATATCTGTCTATCTATTTATCTACCTATCTATCTGTCTACCTACCTACCTACCAACTTACCTACCAGTATATCTCCTTACCTACCTACCTACCAGTCTGTCTACCTACATACCTACCAACCTACCTACCTACCAGTCTACCCCCTTACCTACCTACGGCTTGTCTATCTATCTATCTATCTACCTGTTTGTCTGTCTGTCCACTCCCAGGGATTCTTATTTACCTCCGGAGAGAGATTTCGAACTTAAGGGACATGATATAGACTTACGTTATAAAAAATAGTAGTATTCTAAGCCTCGTAAATGGCTTCGTAACACCTTCTCCATAGCGATTTACTCTTCACATCACACCTTAACATCCTCTTTTATGTTACTGAAACATAAGATGTCGATTTTCTGTATCTATCTGTGTCTATCTATACGCAGACGACTTAATCCCGTAAGGGGTGGCCACAGACAAATCGCCTCCATGTCACCCTCTACCATCTGGCAACCCTACCTCCACCTCACACCCCTCCCCTGCTCCACTCCATCCCTCCATCTCATCCTGTTAGTTTTATGATATTATTTCTGTCTTCTCACACTGTATACCATTCTGATAGACTTTTTCGATATAATCCTGATAGATGCAATTTTAACAACCCCTTCACTTTATTTTCCTACGTTGTGTAATATAATGACGTCAGCCTGGTCTCTCTCTCTCTCTCTCTCTCTCTCTCTCTCTCTCTCTCTCTCTCTCTCTCTCTCTCTCTCTCTCTCTCTCTCTCTCTCTCTCTCTCTCTCTCTCTGTTAAAAAAACATTGTGTTATCACTTAGCATGCATCCGGTTAGGGAATACGTACAGAGAACACACACACACACACACACACACACACACACACACACACACACACACACACACACACACACACACACACACACACACACACACACACACACACACACACACACACACACACGTATGTAGATTACTTGGTTATTATTAACACACACACACACACACACACACACACACGTATGTAGTTTACTTGGTTATTTTTAACACACACACACACACACACACACACACACACACACACACACACACACACACACACACACACACACACACACACACACACACACACACACATCACCATGTTACACATTCCACAAGGACCAAAAGTATTAGTGTTCGTAATAGTATTAGTATTAGTATTAGTTACTGCATCACCAGGTTCATCTGAAACGTGAACCCGGTGGACTGCAGGCTTCAGCTGATTTGCTGTCCATCTTCGTCTTTTAGGGGGATAGGGAGTGAGCTGAGGGACATTAGTATAGCCAGTCAGTTGAGCGACCTGCTTATATTGGTGCCACCACATGAAGGAGTCCCTTAAGCGGCAGAAACAAAGGCAAAACAGGCCAATACAAATCTCTGTTTCTCGAGACGTTTGGGAAGGAGTGTTATGAAGACTGTTTCCTACCCCTCCGCAGTAAGAATTTCCCCAAGTTTAAATTATAGTCTTAGGGATAAATACGTAAACGACAAAAAAGAAAAAAAACACACACACACACACACAGGCAGACACAATTCGCCACTTCTGGAGACGTTTAGAGAGACAATTCACAGTCTAGGAGTTTGGGGAGCCTGTTTCTTACCCTTCCTCCTCAAGAGCTTTCTCCAAGGTTAAATAAAGCAGTCGGTATAAGTTACGTAACGCAACAGAACCAAAAACTACACAAACAAACACAAATCGCCACCTTGGAGACGTTTGAGGAGAATCTCAGTCCAAGAGTTTTACGAAGGCTGTCATATCACTTATCCGTAAGAACTTTTCTGAAAGTAAAAAAAAAAAGAGAAAAGGAAGAATAAGGTACGATTGATTAAAAAAAAAAAAAAGTATCGCACAAGAGGAGGCCGATGGTGTCTGAAATGACCAATAAAGCTTTCCAAGTCCCCAAAAAAATTATTTATTGTCATCTGCATACACAGCAGCAACGGCCAACAGGAAATGTCAAAATCATGCAATGTATGACTTTCTCATCGAAGCAGGTGGCCGAGTCGGTACAGAGATGGTCTACTGTTTCAGAGGACGCGGGTTCGAGTCGCGGTTGAGGCAAGGAACCGATTAAAACCTCTTAAAGTAGCTGTAGTAGACTTTACAGATCTACGAGACTTACAGACATGTCATAAAAACACCTCCGCTAAGCCAGGACACCAATCTTGTACGTCACAGCCAGAGCATTTATTCAATTAGGTGGGTGTTAGCACCAAAGTGGCGGCATGTGGAGGTATATGGTACGTAGGAGGACTGCTCGGACTCAAGGAACGGGCTGTTAAACCTATGGCCAGAGTCGAACGCACTAAAAAAGAAAGCGGGTTTAAATCATCGAACATTTATCAGTAGCCATCGTCCGAAGTGTCAGAATGTTCCAGGCCGTATGTGCACTGATGGCTTTTTTTTTTTTTTTTTTTTTTTTTTTTTTTTTTTGACTACGTAAGCTAGGGAGAGAAAGAGAAAAACTACACACAGGCAAACACACATCTCCACTTTTCGACTCGGTAATCGGGACCATCTCACTTTCCCCTCCGAGAAGTTTTGTTTACATTTTACCTGGAGTCAAATGAGCTCCTGAGTTTTCTTATCGCGCTTCGTGAGACCGGGGTTTTTGCTCCGTTTTATTTTTTTCCCCTCGGGAAGGGGAAGGAAAGAAAAAAAGGATAAAAGGAAGATCAAGAGATAAAGAGAGGAAATATTTGTTACCCGTCCCTGTGTTTTCTCATGGCGCTTCTCGAAATGATCTTCCACCCCTTCACGTTTTCCTTTTTTCTTTTGCAAGAGAAAAAAGAAAGAGCAAGGAATGGAAGGAAGGCCACGAGACGGGAAGAAAAATATGTGCTACATCCGCTGGTGTTAATGGAGGAAGGCTGTTGCTGGAAATAAAAATACATGAAATCTTTGAAGCTCCTTAATCTGTATGGTTACAGAGAGGGACCAGTTGCGTAAATAGGTTGGGTAATTAACTGACTGGGAAAAACGCTGAAGAAATATTGCTAAAAATTAATGAAAAAGAATTCCACAATTGTTTTCCTAATGTCTCTTTCCACCGGCGATTCTCAAGAGAGGAATTGAACTTTGACCTTGCCCTGTGACCTTGACCTGTTACCTGTTGTAAAAAAGTTTTCCTTACTGAATGACCCTCAACCCTTCCACCAAGTTTGGTTAAAATTGGATTAAAGATGTTCGAGTTATCTCATGGGCGGAACTATTCTTTCGGTAGTTCCCACTGGCGCATACGTATTCTGATTCCCCGGGAGGGTTATTTTTGACCCTGCCGAGTACTTAGGTATAGAAAGAGAAGAGGGCCATCGCTAAGGGAGGTGAGCGGATACAAGAGCATTTAAAACAAAGGTAAGGGAGGCAAAGAGACAAAGTTGTTAGCACGAGGACACACACACACACACACACACACACACACACACACACACACACACACACACACACACACACACACACACACACACACACACACACACACACAGTAATAAACATGCTTATTATTTTCAACAGCTGGCTCTGACGTTCACTCGATTTTTTTTCAACAAATACAATTGTAAGACTAGAACAACACTTGTGAAACTGTTATGACAAAATGTGGAATGAAAGGGATTATTTGTTATGTTTTTTCTATATTATGTCTGTCTGGGTGTGTCTGTCTGCTTGTCTGGGTGTGTGTCTGTCTCTCTGAGCCATTTTCTTTTGCAGTCACACACACACACACACACACACACACACACACACACACACACACACACACACACACACACACACCAAAAAACTTAGTGTACATAATGAACACTTAAGAGCATAGGATAAAAAATATGTATGATAGTACGCTGTGTGGTGAAAAGAAAACGTAAAACGAGAGAATAATTGAGAGAGAGAGAGAGAGAGAGAGAGAGGTGACGGTCGCCTGGCCCGAGAGTTTTACGGTACTGATATACACCGTGAAAATGTTACCGTCCTCTCCCTCCCTCCCTCCCTCTCTCTCTCCCTCTCTCTCTCTTTAATAACCTAACTTTTCCGGCCACTCACATTTTCATAACACTATCTCATATTATTCGTACCGTAATTTTCTCCTTTCATTTTTTCTGTAACGCTCACTTAAACTTTTTCCCAACTTTCTATTACCCTTTCCTAGTCTTTCGTCTTTTTTTTTCGTTCACGTCGAGTTTATATATTTTTTCGTTTTTTCCCTTTTTTTAATCTGTTGGTTTATGAAGTAATAATTTCTAATATTACCTATTTCTTGTATTGTATATATATATGTTTTTTTTTCTCTCACCGTATTTTTTCTTTTTAAATCTTGTTTCCATCCTGCCTACTGCGTGTTTCCTCGAGCGTTGTGTGCTTGTAGACTCGCTTTATTGGAGAGAGAGAGAGAGAGAGAGAGAGAGAGAGAAGCAGAAAAACAAAGAAGGCAAGACAGCAACGAAGGACAGGGAGAAGGAGAACTGACAGCCAGGTGAAAAATGAGGAACAGGAAGGAGAAGAAAAGGGAAGAAGACAAAGAAGACAATTACCAAGAAAACAACAAGTAAAGCAAAGGAAGCTGGTTGGAGAAATAAGATCAACTGCAGAAGGAGGAAGGAAGGGAGGAGATAATAAGGAGAGAAGGAGAGAGAGAGGAGGAGGGAAAAGAGGAAAGAGGAGAAGGAGAGAAGGAATGAGGAGGAGAGAAGGGAGGCGAGAGAAAGAAGAAGGAAAAACAGGGGACAAGGAAAACATTAATTCTTATTCTTTTTCTCATTT
Source organism: Coenobita brevimanus (assembly GCF_032717465.1). Taxonomy (NCBI): domain Eukaryota; kingdom Metazoa; phylum Arthropoda; class Malacostraca; order Decapoda; family Coenobitidae; genus Coenobita; species Coenobita brevimanus. The sequence goes on along the minus strand of NC_137063.1, from coordinate 50,297,211 downwards.
CCTCAGCATCTCACTCTTTTCCTCCTCTTCTGTTTCTTTCGTCACGCCTTCCCATCTTCTATTTATATTCTCTTTGACCAATTCTTGCATTTCCTCCTCCTCCTCCTCCTCCTCCTCTTGTTCTTTTGCTGCGTTTTTCTTCACCCCATCGTCTCCCTTCTCCCATTCTCTCCATCTCTGTCTGTTTGTCTGTCTTTCCATCTGTCTGTCTGTCTCTCTGTTTGTCTGTCTGTTGGTGCATGCTCCCAATATTTTTTTTGCGCTCACTTTCGTTTCCATTTCATTTTCGTTCCTCTCTTTAAATCTTATCATGTTTCAGAACTCTCTCTCCTCGTTTTCTTTTCCTAATTTCTTGTCTGTCTTCTCCCAGTCTATGTCTCCTTGTGTGTCCCTCTCTCTGTCTGTCTCTGTCTCTGTCTCTGTCTTTGTCTGTCTGCCTGTCTGTCCCTGCATTTTAAAGTCTGCAGTCATTCAGTCCTTCCCTCTCTCCCTTCTCCCTCTGTATCTGTCTCTTTCATTCCCTTCTCTCCCTTCCTTTTCACTCCCTCATTGTCTCTCACCCCACCCTTCATTCCACCTCTCTTTCTTCTGTCTCTCCCTCTCGTCGCAGTCTCCCTTCCTTTTCCCCGTCTGTCTCATTTCCCCCCCCCCACCTCTCTCTTTCTGTCCCTTCCTCCTTTCCTTCCTTATCTCACGTTTCCCTTCCTCCCCCCCCCCCGTTATTCTGTTTGTCTGTCTGTCTGTCTGTCTCTCTCTCTCTCTCTCCATCGTTATGTGATTGTATGTCTTGTCCCCCCTTCTCTCTCTCTCTCTCTCTCTCTCTCTCTCTTTCTCTCTCTTTTCACCTCTCCCCGCCTCCTTTCAAGCTGTGACCATCCAATCAAGTTTATACACAGAGAGAAAAACTAGACTGCATCGTTGCCTTCATGTGCACTCACGACAACACACACACACACACACACACACACACACACACACACACACACACACACACACACACACACACACACACACACACACACACACACACACACACACACACACACACACACACACACACACACTCCTTGTTCTCTCTTTCAGTGTTTGCTCTTTAGATTCATTTCCGTCTGTGTCTGTTTGGTCTTTAAATTGACCCTCCTCCTTCTCTATCCATCTATCTATCCATGTATCTGTCTATCTGTCTACCTGTCCATCTATCTGTCTATCTATTTACATGGCAACTTATATCTATCTCTTTACGCTGTGGAGATTCATTTCTGTCGCTTCCTCGCTTGTTGTGTGTTTTTGTTCACAATGTAACTCTTTTTCCGTCTCTATTTTGGGTTTATTTAAGCAGTTTTGCCTTCTTTTTATGCCCAGTTTCTCTCTCTCCCTCCCTCCCTCCCTCCCTCCCTCCCTCCCTCTCTCACTCTCTCTCTCTCTCTCTCTCTCTCTCTCTCTCTCTCGGTATACGACTGAATATTCCTTGTTTTCCCACCTCTGTCTGTCTGTCTCTCTCTCATGCACCATCGTTTTGTGATGGTATATGTCTTGTCCTTCCCCTCCTTCCCCCCACCTCTCTCTCTCTCTCTCTCTCTCGTTACCTATTCAGCATACAATACACAGCATGTCCCACAAATCACCTATGAAAGGGTAAAATGAATAACACAAAATAAATGTTAGTTTAATATCAACAAAACCATCTTTCCATTTTCCATTTCCTTTTACGGATTGGAATACGAAGGAAACAGAAAGCAGGATCTTTTAGTATGATGTCTAGCTATAAAGTCGGAATATATTTGAGAGAGAGAGAGAGAGAGAGAGAGAGAGAGAGAGAGAGAGAGGAAATACAGTAATCATAAGGGAACAAGACTAGTTTGACAGGAAAAACTTTAGCAAATGTAAGACAAACTATGAGAGAGAGAGAGAGAGAGAGAGAGAGAGAGAGAGAGAGAGAGAGAGAGAGAGAGAGAGAGAGGAAAAATGGGAGGGGAGGGAAGCATTCAGTATGACAGAGCGGAATCAGATAAACCCATTGCCACACAACAGCACGGGTTCCTACGCCTCCCGGGAAATGCAGCCACGAGCCTTTGTTTTGCTTTATATGATGTGTGGATGGTGTTGCTGACGTCGAAGCGCAAAGCGACTATTGATCTGGTTTATGACGGTTTTGATGACGAAAAAGGTGGAGAGTTGATTTTACGTTTTGCCTTATGCTATGTGTGGATGGTTTTGATGCTTTGCTTTATATGATGCGTGGATGGTATTCCTGACGTTCAAGTGCAAAGTGAATACTGTTTTTAGTCTACCTGATGTGTGGATGGTTTTGGTGACGCATAGGTGTAGAAGAGATACCTGCTTTGCTTTAAATGATGTGTGGATGGCACTGCTGGCGACGAAGCACGAAATGAATAGTGTTTTTGGGTTTATCTGATGTGTGGATGGCTCTGATGACGTAGAGGTGAAACAAAATCAATACTTCCCCCGGGCATCTTCAACTTGCAATCAGTTTATGTCACAGTAACAAACATTTTAATTATTTTGCCTTCCCGGAAATGTCAAGCACTCGGCTGACGTCAAAAAAAAAAAAATAATAAAAAAAAACTGTCCCGTGTAATACGAATGAATGCTACAGCAGAAATCTAGGTGAGAAAAACACCTTTTTTTTTTTTTCTTGTTTCCGTGGGGCAGGTATTGTTGATGCTCTTGGGAAATACGACCGCTGTGTTGTCGACGCATTCACTGAGTCGGAAGAGAGATTGCTTTTATTTCCATTGCTATTTTTATTTTTCCATGAGTATATTCTCGTTTTTTATCTTTAAAGAGAAAGGAGGATGCTTCTTGATCATAATGAGGTGAATTTTTTGATGGATAATGAGGCAGAATTCTCAGACTATGTACAAACTTTCCATATGCTTTAAAGAATAACAAAATGTCACAAAAACAATGAATATATTAAGAAATGAAACTGGCTTTGAGTTCAGCACAAAACCACAAACATAGAGACTACGGCTCTACATTCTCTCCATGGCACTGCTTCGTGACTAGCTGGAGAGATGCAAATTTTATAACTAGTTCAGGTGAAAAGAGTATAGTTAGGTTACTACACACATATATTTAATTAATCTCTCGTCCTCTTATCTCAAGGTTTTTATTCCATTTACTCTACGTCTCTCAATCATTTAACTATCAATATCAGTCCATATCTACAATGCTCTTTTTGTCTGAACTTGGCCTAAAATTGCCATCTCCTCATCTTGAATGCCGTGTTGTAAGAGTAGACTGACGCTAAAATATGAGGCTAATCACGAAGAAGTCCTGTGGAAAGGATGGTGAGCCGTAGCATCGCCTTTCTCTGCCACAGAGTTGCGTGAAAGAAGCGACTAAAGGACGAAAATTTGGGTCAAGTTAAAGTAAAAACAATACAGTTAGTCTGTTTCTCTATATTTCTGTATATCATTTAGCTACCATCAGCCTATGTCTACTATACATCTATCTATCTCATATGTCTATCTATCAGTTCAAGCATCAGTCTGTCTAAAGTGTATTTCTGTGCCCACCATTGACTGTGGAATAAGCTGCGAAAGGACGAAAATCTGGGCCATGTTAGAGTAAAAACAGAAAAGTCTATTTCTCTGTTTGTGTATATCATTTAGCCACCATCGGCCATTATCTATCATACATCTATCTCATATATATCTGTCAAAAGCATCAGTCTATCTTAAGTGTATTTTTATTCCCAAAATCAACCTAGTTTCACAAAATTCGATATTCCGTGGCTCGAGCGACGCCCAACTGACCACATAAATTTTAAATGTCAAAAAAAGAATATCACTTTATTGAAATACTGTGAGTTAAATCCATTCATATTAATGGTAATGGGGTTGTGGTCAATTTTTAAGTGGCTGGCAAACCATTATGAAAATATATGGGCTGTTTTATGGGCTCATCTTGGAATATATCATTTCCTGGGAGAATTTTTTTGTATATTACTTGTTATTGTTATAATGTAGATGATGATGATGGTGACTATAATAATAATAATAATAATAATAATAATAATATTAATAATATTAATAATGATAATAATAATAATAATAATAATAATAATAATAATAATAATAATGATAATAATAATAATAGTAATAACAACAACAACATCAATAATAATAATAATAGAGGAGGAAAGGGTGGCTGAGATTGTGGCGGATGGAAGGGTGCAAGGAATAAATGTGTTGGGAGAGTTGAATGATTCTTTGATCACGAAGGAGGAAGTGGAGAAGGCAGTAAAGGAGATGAAAGCAGGGAAAGCTGCAGGTATGGATGGGTGTGCTGTGGAATGCCTGAAGGGTGGTGGAGTGACTATTGTTGACTGGTTAGTAAGATTGTTGAATGTGTGCTTTGAGAAAGGTATGGTGCCAATTGACTGGGCAAGTGCTTGTGTGGTCCCGTTGTATAAAGGCAAGGGTGATAAGTATGAATGTACTAGCTTTAGGGGTATAAGTCTGTTGAGTGTTGTAGGTAAGGTGTATGGTAGAGTGTTAATTATGAGAGTTAGAGAGGGTACAGAGGGAGTAATTAGTGATGAGCAGTGTGGCTTTAGGAGGGAGGGGATGCGTTGATCAGGTGTTTGCTGTGAGACAAGTGTGTGAAAAGTATTTAGCGAAAGGCAAGGATGTGTTTTGGGCATTTATGGATTTAGAGAAAGCGTATGATAGAATTGATAGGGAGGCTTTGTGGACTGTTTTAAGATTGTATGGACTTGATGGTAGGTTACTAAAAGGGGTGAAAAGTTTTTATGTAAATAGTAGAGCGTGTGTAAGAGTGGGAAATGCTGTGAGTGATTGGTTTCCCGTGAGAGTGGGGCTGCGACAGGGATGTGTGATGTCGCCTTGGTTGTTTAATATTTACATGGATGGTGTTGTAAGGGAGGTGAATGCAAGAGTTTTAGGTGGTCTGAGTCTGGTAAATGTTGATGGAGGAGAGTGGAATCTGAAGCAGCTGCTGTTTGCAGATGATACTGCACTGGTGACTGATTCAGAGGAGAGATTGGAGAGAGTTGGTAGAGGAGTTTGGAAGGGTGTGTGAGAGGAGGAAATTGAAAGTAAATGAGAATAAGAGTAAAGTGATGAAGTGTACGAGGTTGATAGATGGTAGGGGGATGAATATAGTTTTGAATGGTGAGTTGCTTGAGGAGGTAGATTGTTTTAAATATCTAGGGTCACATGTTGCTGTGGATGGAAGAATAGATGCAGAAGTGAAGTTTAGAATAAATGAAGTAGGAAAGGTGCTGGGAGGAATGAAAAAAGTGTTTAAATGTCGTTCGCTTAGAATGGATGTAAAGAGAAGGCTGTATGAGGGTGTTGTGGTACCGACTGCATTATATGGGTCTGAAACATGGAATATGGGTGTAGCAGAGAGGAAAAGTTTGAATGTAATGGAGATGAGATGTCTGAGGAGTATGTGTGGAGTGACGCGTATGGATCGGGTGCGAAATGATGAAGTGCGAAGGAGAACTGGAGTTGTTCGGGAGATGGCTGGTAGAGTTGAGCAGAGGGTGTTGCAATGGTTTGGGCATATGGAGAGAATGGATAATGAGCGATTGGTGAAAAAGATAACTAGATCTGATGTGAGAGGTGTAAGGCTGAGAGGAAGACCACGAATAGGATGGATGGACAGTGTGAAGAGAGCGCTGGATGCGAGATGGATGTCTGTTGAGCAAGGAAGAGTGGCTGTGCGTGACAGAAATAAATGGAGAGGAATTGTGAATGAATAAGTGATGACGCAGCCCTGAGGGGATATTCTCCCGCATTTGGTCTGATCAGCTAGTCAGGTCAGGTGCGGGTAAGGGGATGGGTCTGTTATGATGTGGCAGGGGTAAACCAGTTCTGCTGTCGGGCCCTGCTGCGGATGTCACTGATTGCATTGCCCAGTTGACCCTTGTGCGGTGTGGTGCGGTGAGGATCTGTCCGTTCTCCCCTTTGGGGCTAAGATGCGAATGAATGTGTTTGAATGGATGAGTAAATGGAGAGTGAGTCGTCCTGTCTCGGCTACCTCCCTTTCCTTGGGGGAAGCAGCCTAGGTATATAGATAGATAGAATAATACCTCCTCCTCCTCCTCCTCTTCGTTTTACTTCTCCTCCTCCTCTACTGCTTCTCCTTTTCTTCTTCCTCTCCTCCTCCTCCCCCTCCTTCTCCCATTACTACTACAATTATTATTATAATTATTACAGATTTGCTCTCCAATTTGAATCAACAGGACACATTATCATCATCATCATCATCATCATCATCATCATTTTTATTATTATTATTAATATTATTATTATCATCACTATTATTATTATTATTATTATTATGACAAGAGAAAGGAAAAAATAATAAATCGCCAAGGAAAACGCACTACGAAGCCACCCATGCCACCAAGAGAACAGTTATTTCCGTCAGCAACGTTCAAGTAGAAAACGTTTGTAGAATGAGAAAGAGTAGATACCGGTCTATTAACATTTCTGTGCCTCCGTGACGTCATTCGTAGTTATGTTCTCTCAGTGACGGATGTAAAGCCGGATTAGGGTGAACTGGATTTTGAAGATATATTAATTTGTCTCCTCAGAGTAACTCAAAAACAGGAAAAAATTGTCTGGAGATGACGATGATAATAATAATAATAATAATAATAATAATAATGGTAATAATAATAATAATGGTAATAATAATAATAATAATAATAATAATAATAATAATAATAATAATAATAGCGCAAAAAGGGCTGTGCGTGATGCTAAAGTGGCAGCAGGTGAGAGGTGGGGCAGCAGTTGACTGAGATTTTTCAACAGAATAAGAAAATGTTTTGGAAGGAGGTGAAAAGGGTGCGAAAGGGAGAGTCTTGGAAGCAAGAGCGAGTAAAAACAAAAGATGGAAGGGTGTTAACTGAGATGGATGCAGTATGGAAGAGATAGGCAGAGAATTTTGAAAGATTGTTAAATGTAGAGGAGGAAAGGGAGGCTAAGATTGTGGCAGGTGGAAGGGTTCAAGGAATAAATGTGCTGGAAGAGTTGAATGATTCGTTGATCACGATGGAGGAAGTGCAGGAGGCAGTAAAGGAGATGAAAACAGGGAAAGCTGCAGGTATGGATGGGTGTGCTGTGGAATGCCTGAAAGGTGGTGGAGCGACTATTGTTGACTGGTTAGTAAGATTGTTGAATGTGTGTTTTGTGAGAGGTATGGTGCTGATTGACTGGGCAAGTGTTTGTGTGGTTCTGCTGTATAAAGGTAGGGGTGATAAGTATGAATGTACTAGCTTTACCGGTATAAGTCTGTTGAGTGTTGCAGGTAAAGTGTATGGTAGAGTGTTAATTAAGAAAGTTAGAAAGGGTACAGGGGGAGTGATTGGTGATGAACAGTGTGGCTTTAGAAGAGGGAGGGGATGCGTGGATCAGGTGTTTGCTGCGAGACAGGTGTGTGAAAAGTATTTGGCGAAAGGTAAGGATGTGTTTTGGGTGTTCATGGATTTAGAGAAAGCGTATGATAAAACTGATAGGGAGGCTTTATGGACTGTTTTGAGATTGTATGGACTTGATGGTAGGTTGTTAAAAGGAGTGAAAAGTTTTTATATAAATAGTTGAGCATGTGTATGAGTAGGAAATACTGTGAGTGATTGATTTCCCGTGAGAATGGGGCTGCGGCAGGAATGTGTGATGTCGCCTTGGTTGTTTAATATTTATATGCTTGGTGCTGTAAGGGACGTGAATGCGTGAGTGTTAGGTGGAGGTTTGAGTCTGGTGAATGTCGATGGTAGAGAATGGAATCTGAATCAGCTGCTGTTTTCAGATGATACTTCACTGGTGGCTGATTCAGAGAAGAGACTGAAACAGTTGATAGAGGAGTTTGGAAGGGTGTGTGAAAGGAGTAAATTGAGGGTAAATGAGAACAAGAGTAAAGTGATGAAGTGTACAAGGTTGGTAGATGGTAGGAGGATAAATATAGTTTTGAATGGTGAGTTGCTTGAGGAGGTAGAGTGTTTTAAGTATTTAGGGTCACATGTTGCTGTGGATGGAAGAATAGATGCAGAAGTGTAGTTTAGAATGAATGAAGTAGGAAAGGTGCTGGGAGTAATGAAAAAGTGTTTAGATGTTGTTCTCTTAGAATGGATGTAAAGAGAAGGCTGTATGAGAGTGTAGTGGTACCGACTGCATTATATGGGGCTGAAACATGGAATATGGGTGTAGAAGAGAGGAAAAGTTTGAATGTAAAGGAGATGAAGTGTCTGAGGAATATGTGTGGAGTGACGCATATGGATCGAGTGAGAAATGTTGAAGTGTGAAGGAGAGCTAGAGTTATGTGGGAGATGGCTGGTAGAGTTGAGCAGCGAGTGTTGCGATGGTCTGGGCATATGGAGAGAAGGGATGAAGAGTGATTGGTGAAAAATATAATTGGAATGAATGTGAGAAATATAAGGCTGAGAGGAAGACCACGAATAGGATAGATGGACAGTGTGATGAGAGCGTTAGATGCGAGAGGGATGTCTGTTGAGCAAGGACGAGTGGCTGTGCGTAATAGGGATGACTGGAAAGAAATTGTGAATGAATAAATGGTGACGCGGCCCTGAGGGGATATTCTCCCGCATTAGGTCTGATCAACCGATCAGGTCAGGTGTGGGTAAAGAGATGGGTCCATTATGATGTGGCAGGAGTAAACCAGCTCTGCTGTCTGGCCCTGCTACAGATGTCGCTGATTGCACTGCGCAGCTGACCCTTGTGCGGTGTGGTGTGGTGAGGATCTGTCCCTTCTCCCCTTGGGGCTAAGATACGAATAAATGTTTGTGTGTGTGTGTGTGTGTGTGTGTGTGTGTGTGTGGATGAGTAAATTGGGAGTGTGTCGTCCTGTCTCGGTTACCTCCCTTTCTATAGGGGAAGCAGCCTAGGTATATAGATAATAATAATAATAATAATAATAATAATAATAATAATAATAATAATAACTACGACGATATTGATGATAATGACAAGGATGATGATGATGATATTAATAATAATAACAAAATCATAATAAAATTCATACAAGTAAAATGATTAAGAAATAAAACTGTTTAATTAAGCACGCCTAATAAGGTAAATGAATCAGATATTCATTTTTGCAAGAATTCCTCGGTCACATTATAATCTCTCGTAAAAATACCACTAGTAATAATTTCCTTGCTCGGACAAAGGATAATTACCGGATAATCAGGTCTTCTCGTGGTTGTCTTCGTATCTCAGGAGGGTCTTAACAACCCTTATGTAGCGATTTATTTTTGCATGTTCATTTTAATATTCGTTGGTGTTCATATCTTTGGCTTCGTGGTGGAAAGGGACGCCTTCATGTGGTGGCATTAATATAGAGTCTCAGTTACTTCCGTATCCCCCGTAGGGAGGATGGTGGACTGCTGTTTGATGAGGAACTTAAGCCTGCAGTCCACCGCGTACACATTCAGCTGAGCAATCATATACAAGACAATCCAAAGGTGTTATGTACAAAATAATTCGCTAAGGAAGAGGTGTTAGGTAATATTCAAAGACACATTAGGGTGTGAACAAGCACCTCTTTCTTTGCGATTTAATCTACTTTTCATTCTTGAAAACTCAAGGCAGGTGACCTGGCATCTTTCGATACAATAATATTTCCAGGTTTCTTACACACACACACACACACACACACACACACACACACACACACACACACACAAACGTATATCATGTTCTCTCTCTCTCTCTCTCTCAATTACCAGCTGGTGAAACAGGACAAATTAATTTCCATGGTAAAACCTGGTTCGTGAGTCTCTCTCTCTCTCTCTCTCTCTCTCTCTCTCTCTCTCTCTCAATTTCCAGCTCCGTTAATTACGCCCCAGATTATGGTGAACTAACTGAGATAAACCAGGGTCGTGATAAGGACTGTGTGCCGGGATGAGAGAGAGAGAGAGAGAGAGAGAGAGAGAGAGAGAGAGAGAGAGAGAGAGAGAGAGAGAGAGAGAGAGGTACCCTGAGTCTGTAAAAGTTCTTTGATGTTTGAAATTGTAGAGTGAGGGTAAGTGAATGTGTGTGTGTGTGTGTGTGTGTGTGTGTGTGTGTGTGTGTGTGTGTGTGTGTGTGTGTGTGTGTGTGTGTGTGTGTGTGTGTGTGTATGTGTGTGTGTGTGTGTGTGTGTGTGTGTGTGTGTGTGTGTGTGTGTGTGTGTGTGTGTGTGTGTGAAAGAGAGAGAAAGAAGGAACGAGGAAACTTTAGATAAAAGAAAACTCGAAAAGGACAAGTTCGTGATAAAAATAAACAGGAGAGAGAGAGAGAGAGAGAGAGAGAGAGAGAGAGAGAGAGAGAGAGAGAGAGAGGAGGTGACGTAGGATGGAAAGCTCTCAGAAGAGTCTCTTAGAAGTGACTGATGAGAGGAGCAGGGTGGTGGAGGTGGGTATGATGGTGAGAGGGTGAGATGCTGGGGATGGAGATGAGGAGGGAGATGAGGGGGCGTGGGTAGGGCAAGGATAAGTTGTGTATAAGGGGAGATGAGGAGGCGTGGGTAGGGCTAGGATAAGTTGTGCATAAAGGGATTTGAAATGAGGAAAAGGATGACTTGGTGTGGCTGGGAGGAGACATGGAGAGATGGGGTGATGTGGAAGAAGAAATGGGTAATGAAAGGTGAGGATTGGAGAGTTAGGGTGAGGGAGGGGAGGGCGTGGTTGAGTGAAGATGGTGGAGATGGAAAGTGAGAAATTGATGGTGACCGGAGAATTGGAGGGAAAGGTTTCTGTAAAATGGATGGGTAACCCTAATCCTCCTCTCTACACATTTCGTCTCTTATTTCTCCCTTTCTCTACATCTTTCCTTCCTTATTTATATTACTCCTTTATTTTTTCTCTCTCTCTAACCTTTCCTTCCCCCTCCCCCCTCTCTCTCTATCTCTGACTCTCTCACTCACGTCTCAGTGTTGACAGAACTCTCGCAACTTTTTAACCACCTTTCCACCCTACACGTCCAGCCCATATCAAAGTACTCTTTTTGATTTTCACCTCTCTCTCTCTCTCTCTCTCTCTCTCTCTCTCTTAATAATATAATGATGTGCTAGTTAATAATTTTGACTTATCTGGTGTCGCCGACATACCTGAAGATCCAGTTCAGTAAATAAATAAATTAATTAAAAAATATCATTATCATCATCATCATCATCATCATCATCATCATCCAGACCTCCTTTCCTATCCTAGGTTTAGATGACGTAGGGTTTTGAGACCCGGAAAAAAATCTTAATATGAGATGCTAACCAGAGTTTCCTTAGATAAATGGGCCAGACTCTCATTCACACCCCATTAATAAATAGAAATAAATGGAGGTATTTCTGACTAGTGAAATTCGATCTTGAAATAACAGAGAATTATACATACTAATGGGAAAATTGCTACTCACGTTTTCTCTGCGTCATGAGAGATAAGATCTTGGAGGGGAGGGGGAGTGCATTATTTCCATCAATATGTTGTCGTAATGGCTGTAATTCCACTGTCCAGCACTTGTGTTGCATGTAATTCCTATCGCCTGTAATATGGAATATGTTAAAGATAGTAAAACACACATACTCTCTCTCTCTCTCTCTCTCTCACACACACACACACACACACACACACACACACACACACATCACCCTGACACATCGCAACATTCCATTAGCTTAACCACTTTCCAATCTGGGCAGGGAGTCAGCCCACCTCGCCACCCTCCCCAAACAGCTTAACCCAGTCCCACACTCATGGATGACGCAGACTTCTTATTATTGCTTTTTTCAGAAGCTGATTTTAGTCCTTTTGATAATATAAAAGAAAGTGGAAATTGGGAAAAGTGCAAAGTGGGGTTACTGTTTTTTGTTTTTCTCCGTCGCCATTGCCACTGTGTGTGTGAGTGTGTGTGTGTGTGGAAGAAGAAGAGGTGTGTTTGTGTGTGTGAAGGGAGAGGGTGAGGAAGACAGAAGAGAGAGGCAGGAAGGGAGGATGTGCAGTACCTTGGTGGAGAGAGAGAGAGAGAGAGAGAGAGAGGTATGGTAATACTTGGGACTTTGAGTGTAGAATAGGGAGAGTTAGCAGGAAAAAAATGAAAGAGGATGGAAAAAACGACAGAAAGGATGTTATTATGAAGTTCTTGAAGGCAAAGGAAGTCCATTTGCGAGTAGGATATGCTAACCACAGCATCACCTGCCCCCCGAAAGGAAAATGGATATGCGAGAAAGCGGGTGACAGTGCGTAAGAATATTGTAAGAGACGCAGAAGGAGATGGATGAGGAGTATGAACCTGAAAGTAATGTTGAAATATGGGAAGGAAGAGAGAGGTGATGAAAAAGGGAACGAGTCTTGAAAACGCAGGGGAAACATGAGTGAGGAGGAAGGAGAGTGAAAGTTTGTAAAGGAAGGTGAGGCCTAACTGATAGAATATAATAATGCTTTGACGTATCTCTCTCTCTCTCACACACACACACACACACACACACACACACACACACACACACACACGAGCACACCAATCCCCACACTCATTCCCAAACACGCTTCGTTCCCCCCATACACAGATCACACAGAATCCTACAAATCATCCCACTATTTCTGCCAGTAAAAAAAACAACAACAACAAAAAAACAATAATAATAAAACGAAAAAAATGAGCCTCCCACCTGATCCTTTGCAAAACACAGGCAATCAAGTTAATAAGGTAAACTGATCCACCGCCACCCACCGCTGACACCAACACCAAAATTAGCGTATCATATTTACAGAGCATTTTGTGATGTGGGAGAGCGTGTTTTTTTTGTGTAGAGTGTGTGTTTGTGTTTGTTTTCCACGGAGGTCTGGTTTTCCGTGTGTCTGTCTGTTTCTGTCGTCTGTCCATCTGCATTCTATCTATGTACTGATCTATTTCTCTGTCTTGTGTGTGTGTGTGTGTGTGTGTGTGTGTGTGTGTGTGTGGGGCCAGGGTAAACCAATCACCCAGATATCACCACGCAAGCAAGCCTCATTCAATGATCAATCACGCCCACACACACACACAAAAGCAACCAACACTGGGTATCGCAACACAAAACGGCGTTCAATAAACAATTACCATCAGATAATTGGTTGTTGATGCGCGACCAGTGATACGGGGTGACAGGTCGAATTGCACTGGGGTATATTTTAGTATGTAACCTGATCAATGCCCTCTTTTCACTCTAACTTGGCCTAAAATTGCCATCTATCTATCTTGAATGCTGAGTTGTAACAATAGATTAACACTGGAGGGGCAACCTATACTCTGTTCACTTTCAGTAGGCGTAAAACTGCCATCTCCTTATCTTGAATTCTGACCTGTAGCAAGAGATGACCTGTAGAATGTGTGCTAGTCACGAAGAAGTATTATGGAAAGGATGCAGAGCCGTTGTATGTCTTATTCTGTCACTGAACTGCGGTTAATAAGGTGCTACAGGAACGAAAATCTCCTCCAAGAGTGAATGAATTCTAGTCACGAAGAAGTGCCAAATTAAGGTAATAGAACTAGTTGGTTAAAACAGGTGGAGGCGCCCTACATCCACTTACTCTATGTATTGTAAAGTAACCTCCAGGTGACTCTATACTAAAAGACAAACTAAAATGTTTTCTTGTAATCCAGAGAACCATCTACAGAGCTGAGTGGTAGTCATATAACCAGACGGACGTCTGTTGGTCTAGTGCATGAAGTCTCTCCTGCCGGATGTGCTGTAAAAGGGCTTCAGTCCAAGGGTGGGTTGGGTTTTATATCAAATATTGACACCTCTTTGGGATCGTACCTAAGCAAAGCCGTCACTCCGACCAGGGCGTTCTAACCACTAGACCACCAGACACCTGTCACCAATATATGAGTTGATAGAGGACTGTTCATATATGGGGTAATTATTCGTAAAGGAGGAGGGAATAATTGAAATGGAGTTTGATGTGAGGGTCCGGTAACCAAAATGGAAATTAGGTGTGACCAGCTATTAGACTTATTACTGATTGTCTATCTATCTGTCTATCAGTCTCTCTCTCTATCTATCTGACCGTGCAGTTCCTCGACCCGGCCATATTGGTGCCACCACATGAAGGCGTCCCTCTCCAGAAGCTGCGGTAATAGAGACAAATGCGTGCCAAGGGAGACTTGGTTTGATAAAGGAGTGTCATCAGGGCTTCATTATCGCTCCAAGACACACACCTGCTGCACTGTGGAAGAGTTCGCAGTGCGTACTTTAAGATACATATACTCGTTCTGCGATACACATACGCACTTTACGATACATACACGAGCTTTACGATAAATATACTCGCTTTACGGTACATATACTCTCCTGTATGAGACAGCCCTAGCATGTATTCAATATGGAAGGTGGGTGTTAGCGCCGGAGTGATGACATGTGGAGGTGTAGGAGGACTACTGGGCCTCGGAATGGGTCACTGCCCCCGAGAAATAGGCCCTGCAGCCTTTGCCCAGAGTCGGACACATTAAAAAAAAAAAAAAAAAAAAAAAAAAAAAACTATGGGGATACATCAGCAAGAGGACACTGCAAAAGACTGCATAAAAAGAAAGGTGATAGAGACGTTAGGAAATTTAGTTTCCCAAATACAGAAATTTATCAGTGGAATGCACTACCGAATGAAACAGTGTGTGCCAAAACAATTAATGAATTTAAGGATATGTACGGTAAATATGGTTTAAGACGGGACAGTACGAGCTTGACTCATTCCTGTAAAGATACAATTAGGTAAGAACACACACCTACGTACCATTCCAGCATTAAACCTGTTCCGACACCCTCTCAACTATACCACTAAACATCCCTTGTCAGCATCAGCAACACTCCATCATTTACTCATCAACAGTCAGTCTCAGTATAGACTCACAAACATTCCATCTCATTCATTACTTATTTAGTCCTTTCACCTTAACTTGACCAAGGTTTTTGTCCTGCAACTCATTCCACGTAACAGAAAAAGGACAATGCAAAGGCTCTACATCCTTCCCACAGCACTTCTTCGTGACTAGCATCATTTCCTAGTGTATATATTTTTTTTATACAACTGAGCCTGCAAGAAAGAGAGAGGAAAATTTTAGGCCAAGTTAGAGTAAAAAGAGCGTAGCATTCACCCGCCACGCAAGTCTGCCGAACATTTCTCATTCAGCAAGTTTGTGGGCTTGATATATGGACTTCGCTCAGGTAGCCCTCTCAAACTTCGAGTCTTGCCTCACTCCATATATTTCTGTGTGGCAGCATGAGTGTGTGTGTGTGTGTGTGTGTGTGTGTGTGTGTGTGTGTGTGTGTGTGTGTGTGTGTGTGTGTGTGTGTGTGAGCAAGTGGGCGAGTTAACATGAAATATTAAGTAATTCTAATCATTTTTAAAGATTCTAGACTGTGATGATTCTGCTCAGTGATTCGAAAATATTAGTGCTTCCAACAATTGTTTTAAAATTTCTAGATATCTCTCGGTCATAGGAGTTACCTGGCCAATTTAATTATACCTTGTGGTCACCTGTCTTAATAACAGACACACGTTCTCTTTGGCATAGCATAATCTGTAGCCAGGAAATGAATGCAAGCGAACAAGCAACTGAATATCACTGAGCAATTTCATTTTACTCAAGTGTTGGGAAACTAGAAATGTTCTTTACAGGAGAAACCGAAGAAAGTAGAGACAAATTCAATATTCATTCATTATGAGATACCTGGACACACCTTTTATTTTTGTTTTTGCATTTTTTTAAAGAAGATAGACGGAGGAAGGAAAAAAAAAATTTCATACACCAGCTTACACTGCATTTAAAACACGAGGTCGTAGGCATGGGGAACTAGATCGAGGAAAACAGTTTCAGAGTTGACCTGTTACCAGTTTCTAGTTTCAACAGCGAACGCCAGCGCACATAACCATAACAATTTGTAGTCTAGTGACGCGGTGACGCTAAATACAGGAGCATTAGAGTGAAGTTTACGTGAATCAGATTATCGAGAGGAATATCTTGCATGTGAAAGTTCTTAGGCGTGACTGACTGACCAGGCCGATGAATTTCGCATCTTGAAACATAGGAGGAATTAAAGCAGAATTCTGTTCAAGAGGAAAAGTGGCTGTATTATAACTTCCCGTGAAACAGAGATAATACTCTTAATTTGATTATCGCCGGATGGTAAAAGTCCTGGAGTTCCAATCATCACCAGACAATGAAATAGGAAAAGACAGTAGAGGAAAATTGGTCAGGAAAACAAAAGAGAAAAATTGGACAGATAAACAAAACAAAACAGGAAAACTGGGTAAGACAAGAAGATGGAAGAAAACTGGACAGAGAGTGTTAAGATCTTGCAACAACAAGAGAAGGAAACATTGCACAGTGAAGGCCACTCCTTGCACGTTTCCCTGACGTCACAAAGCCGCTCTTGCCTTTCCTACTCGTCCTCCTCCCCCCCCCCTCTCTCTCTCTCTCTTTCTCAGTAATCATATAATTTTCTTATTAATCTGTGTATCCGCTGTGCGTTTTCCCAGATAACTCTCTCTCTCTCTCTCTGTAGTCATATAATTTTCTTCTTAATCTGTGTATCCGTTGTACGTTTTCCCAGATAACCTTTCTCTCTCTCTCTCTCTCTGCCGGTATGTTCCTGCAATGTTATCGCTTACTCAGTCAACAATTAATGTTTTCACAAGCTTGTATTCATAACAAATCTGAACCCTGTTTCCTTCCGGGAGTTTATATATACATATATATATATATATATATATATATATATATATATATATATATATATATATATATATATATATATATCTTTCATTCTGCTATTTCTCGATTTTAGTTAGGTTGGAATTCATTCCCCCCCTCAAAAAAAAAAAAATTATAAATAAATAAATAAATAAAATAAACTATAAACGAAAGGCTGTATTTTTTTTTTTGTAGTGGTGTGGAATCTTCATTTTAAAATTGTCCAGCAATAGAAAAATAAACACACAACAAGGCATTGCAGAAAGCTCATACCTCTGCCCGCGCCACTCCGCCCATTGTACTGTAGGTGGCAGAGGCAATTAATTCTATGGTCTTTGTCAGCCGTGTTCCATAAAAATTCATGACTTCTTCCTGCATTCGGACTCGTGCTTTTCCAGTTGCGGACTAAATGAAGTAACCAGTGCACCATCGACTTCCCTTGGATGAGAGAGAGAGAGAGAAGCGGGGGAGGGGTTACTGCAGTAACTTGGCGGTGGATCATAGTTACGAGTGGCGGAGGGGGAGGTAATTGCTGAGACGTGGTTTTGCTTTCAGCCAGTTCCGGCGCTTGTGAGGCCTGTACATGTGGGAGGAAGGGGGTGTAAGCCTCGTTTATCTCCTTTGTAAATACTCAACACACACACACACACACACACACACACTTATGGTGGGTGTGCATGTGGGAGTATATATTGGCCCTGCTTATCTTTTCTTCTGTTCATTCTCGGCATTAATACACACACACACACACACACACACACACACACACACACACAAACAAAACCTAAACATCCTGTAGGTGCAAGTAAGAAGCCAAATCCCATTTAGATTTGGCGATAGTAAAGGGGCGGGGCAGGGGGGAGGGCAGGATGCAGGGCTGGTTGCCAACTTTAAGATAAAACTGTTGCTGTTCTTTCATGTTGTTTTAATATGTTGCAGGGACAGCTCAGCCTGCTGGTGTGGTCATGGGTGTGACTTTGGGAGTACGAAGGGAATAAATAATACACAAAAAATATTAATAACGCTTCCATAGCCGTCCGCGGAACACAATATTATACCCAGCTGAGTAGATGAGTAGGCTTTTATGAATCACCTTGTGTATAAAAATAATCTTAAATGAAACCAGAAAAATATATATAAATTTTTTGCCTATGGTCGCCCCTCCTCCCGCCAATGCAATATATCCGTGTCTTGTTATCCGCCCTAACGAAGGAACGATTTGCGTGGCTCAACACCATTCGTCCCGGCCTGCCAACGTGGGCAAGTGGGGTCAGGTGAGAGAGAGAGAGAGAGAGAGAGAGAGAGAGAGAGAGAGAGAGAGAGAGAGACTAATAAGCAAAACACACACACACACACACACACACACACACACACACACACACACACACACGAGACTAAAGGTAATAAAAACACAATCAAGTTTTAATCCCCACTTTAATTTCTCACATAAGCCATCGTTTTTCATCACCGTTTTACATATCAAATTTTACAGCCTCATGCGTCTATTATTATTATTATTATTATTATTATTATTATTATTATTATTATTATCATTTGGCTTCTTATTACCTCTTCATTAGTGATATATTCTGTACATTAATCCTGAAAAAAAAAAATCCCCTTGCACGTTACTGATGCAAATATTGAACATACGGTATTTTGATAACATGCAACAGAGAGTTTACAAAATGGAAAATAAATCGCTTAGGAAAAGGTGCTAGGAAGTCTCAAGTGGGGCCTACAGAATGGCATTTAGTTATACATTTTTTATTTAGTATATTTTTATCCACCTGGAGTTTGAACATCTATCGTCTCATCCTGCTGTTTTTTTTTCTCGTGTGTGTGTGTGTGTTTGTGTGTGTGTGTGTGTGTGTGTGTGTGTGTGTGTGTGTGATGATTAGCGGCAGGGATTATTGTGTATAAGGCTCATGTGTTTCTTCATAATTTCATTCTTGCATTATACCAAAAATCACTTGCTTTTAGTTTGGCAGGATCAGTTTCCCTTAGCAATCAATCATACAGCCAGCCAGTCACTCAGTCAATCAATTATCCTGGTTTCTGGGCCATTTTTTGCTTGGGTACAAGTTAAAGGGAAATCTCTTAACCCCGTAGGAGCAGAAAATAAACAAAACATTTTCCTGGCGTGTCTCCATTTCCATTTTCCGTGTTCCCCGTCAACGCCACTCCGTTTTCTTTGAGCTCTGTTTACACCCACCACTTTCTTCCTTGTCTTCGTATTCCTCGTTTTGGTTTCTTTTTCTTCTCCTCCTGGTGTTTGGCTACCAGAGCCTTTATCTCGGAGTCGGTGAGATTTTTGCCTGTGGTGTTCACGCTGAGATGAGGAAGAAAGAAAAAGATGTTTTGATTTCTTCTTGGCAACGACGTAAATAATAATGATAATTGATAACAGTTGTAGTAGTAGTGGCAGTAGTAGTAGTAGTAGTAGTAGCAGCAGCAGCAGCAGCAGCAGTAGTAGTAGTAGTAGTAGTAATAACAACAATACTTGTTTCTATGAAATTACAGCCAAATATAACGGGTCATGAACTTAAATTACAAATATTACTTCCTCGTAGCTAATAACCTTAAACTTCTGAACAAAATTACTAACACATTATTATTAATGTTAATGGAATGTATTACGAGAGTGACCTACATGAAAAATATAATTCCTTCCTAGAGAACAACAAAATCAATACGAAAATAAAAGATGCTGGGAAATGGGAGTGAAATATAACACGGATTGGAGTGAATTGGTGTGTGACGTGTGGAAGAGTTAAGTACACGTCATCTTAAGGAAAGAGTATGGTTGTCAGTTCTGCAGTTAATGAATTTCTCTCAAACCACTTCAGCAGGGAAGGGACAGTGAGAGAGAGAGAGAGAGAGAGAGAGAGAGAGAGAGAGAGAGAGAGAGAGAGAGAGAGAGAGAGAGAGAGAGAGAGAGAGAGAGGCAAAAGTGTTCGATGTCGGTACGTAGGCTATTCCTGCAGTGATACTGACACCATTCGCGGAAGTGGATGAAAAGCAAACTCGGATCAGGTGCGAGAATGGTTGATTGAAAGGACACACACACACACACACACACACACACACACACACACACAGACACAGACACAGACACACACACACACACACACACACACACACACACACACACACACACACACACACACACACACACACACACACACACACACACAAAACCCCATTCACCTCCCCCCTCCCACACACACACACACACCTGAGAGCGAATAAAGCTTTTTCCGGACGCGTAAAATCATGGCCACAACGGGATGGACTGGCTGGTATGCAGGTGCTGACTTTGACATGGCTACACATATAGTCAGCATTGTGGGGCAAGGTGGATGGACAGGGAAAAAGGGATACGGGGACGTGGAAAACAGTTTATAGAAAAGCGAGCGGGTGTTGTTCAGGCATTGGCGTAGCACATAGTCATATTCCGTGGACGAAATTCATGATCATATCTATCTATATCACTCTCCATCTATATCTATCTATCTGTCTATATCTATCTATCAAAAGGAGAGTGAATGACGAGAAAAACTGAATCATTTTCTCCTGACGACTAACTGGAGTGTGGGGGGGGAAGGAGTGGGGTCGCTCTCTCTCTTTTAGAATATCTTTGCATAGGTAAAAACTGGGGCTATCCATCTCCTCAGTCTTTTATCTCCCCGGCTTAATACATAACGCGTTTATTTCCTCCTGATATACGACTACAAGTTTCCCTGGACGTGTCAGGCGGTGGCAAAAATGGAGATATATCACCGGCGGGGACACGAACAGGGGAAAAAAAAAGATAAAAGGAAAAAAAAAGGAAAACTAAGGAGAGGCGTATTTCCCCGGCAGTCTTTTAAATCTCTTGAATTAAGTGACATTTTTTTGGTTTGTTTGTTCTTGGTTCCGTCAGAGTATTTATGCTTAAGTAATGGGCGATCCCGCGGGTTGAACTGGTTTATTGGCCTTCCTCTCTCACGGTTATCATTTGGTTCGATTAGTCTGTCTGTCTGTCTTTCTGCCTGTCTGTCTTTCTGCCTGTCTGTCTGTCTTATAGTAACATGGAAACTCCCTTGGATGGAAGTGAACCTAATTTAAAATAATGACTATGTAAAATCAAAGGATCAAGTGACTAAATTTCGGGCCAAGTAGGTCAAAGGTCAAGGTCAAAAGGAGTGGTGGTGGTGCTGTCTTGGCAGAGGTATGCACTCCCTGAAGCTTGTATTTAGCCACTCCAGTTCAATGAGATATCTCCGAAGCTGAGTACAATTTTCCGGAGATAACAAGATTAAAAAAAAAGGTTCTTGAGCCGACGGAGGTTATGGCTGGGAGCAGTTAGATATTGCCATCATTAACCCCTTCACTATTAAAGTCTTTTCCCAACACGAATAAGTAGTAGTAGTAGTAGTAGTAGTAGTAGAGGTGGTGCTGGTGGTAGTAGTAGTAGCAGTAGTCGTAGTAGTACCAGTCACAACCTCAGGCTCATTGAACCGGAACCTGGTGGGCCGCCGCTGCCTTGCTCCTGCAGTTCACCATCCTCCTTTAGGTGGATAGGGAGTAGACTGAGGGATATTTGTATAACCAGGCAGTGGACCCGCCTGTTATATCGGTACCCCCACGTGAAGGCGCCCCTCTCCAGCATCAAGTTAAAAGGCGGCAAGAATAGAATAAAAATAACGTCGGGACCAGAGGCGAGAAATAATTTATACGTCAAGGACATTTTTAGGGAAAGGGGATGGGGGTAAGAGGGGTTCCTATATTGTTTACCGGGAAAAATCTGATCTTCCATTAACTTTAGGGAGGAAAACTTAAAAGGTAAGGAGCTGACTTTGAAAAACGGGAGGCGGGACGAGATGACCAATTAATTTATGCATGGAAAAAGGAAGGCAGGTAAGAGAAATATTAGAGGGGGATAGTATATCAGGATTTTTTAATGCATTACGCAGGAGTGATCTTGACACTTTCCCGGGCAATACACGGATGGGAAGTTTACTCCTATCTATGTGCTAGTCAGGGACGTCTTCACGTGGTTGCACAGGTATAGCTGGGCGGCTCCACTGCCCGGTTATATATATATAAAAAAAAAAAATCCTTCACTTCCCTTCCTATTCCCCAAAAGGTGGATGGTGAGGTGTAGGAAATGGGCATCGTCAGCCTGCAGTCCACTGGGTTAACAGTCAGGTGAGGCGGGGTAACAACTGCTGACTAGTGCCAGATTTCTGACTAGTGCCGGGCGATTTTTTTTTAATAATTGCTAATCACAAGCAGGAAAAAGGTTAGGCAATTCCATTGGTGTCAAAAAATGAATTAAAAGAAAATGGAAGGCAGGTGAGATTAGTACATCTGAGGCTAAGGTAGGTGGGTTAAGCTCTGATTTTTTTATCTGATACTTAATTTTCTTCCTCCTGCTATTACTTTTGAACCAAAGTTTACTATTCTACCTCTTATTCATATCCGTATCTATCTACATTTGTACCTACCTATAGCTATCTATCTATGTATCTATCTGTCTCAGTCCATCAATCAGTCTTAGACAATCAATCAATCTATCAATCTAATTTTTTTTAAAACCCCATTTTCTCTAACGACGAACAGGCTAGGACGAAGCTCCACTTACATGATAATCGGTGAGACATTGATCTCGTTCTGAAGGGTGTTCTGGCTACCTCCACTGCCAGGGGGAGGGTAGGGATGACGGTCGGGAGGGTGGCCGTGGGGAGGATAGGGATGACGGTCGGGAGGGTAGCCGTGGGGAGGATAGGGATGACGGTCGGGAGGGTAGCCGTGGGGAGGATAGGGATGACGGTCGGGAGGGTGGCCGTGGGGAGGATAGGGATGACGGTCGGGAGGGTAGCCGTGGGGAGGCAGAGCAGGAGGGTGGCCAGAATGAGGCAGGAGGGGATAGGATGGACAGGGGTACGAGGGTGGATGGTAGAGCCCATGTAGAGGCATGGAGCCCATTGGGAATAGGTTGGGAACCTGTAAGGTGGGGAAGGTGCCATTGAAGATATCTTGGAGCTTCTTCGGAATCATGGCGGAGATATTGAAGACTGGGCTCGCCACTGGAACATGGGTGGGAAAATTGGCATTAACTTCCTTAGTCCGGTGGAAGAATTTTTGAATTTACTGTTGCTTCTCCATGGAAATATACTGAGTTCATGCAAGGCTCTCTGACCATAGGGGCCATTTATAGCCTTCATTCTGATTTTCAATTCTGGATACAGTTAATGCAATACTAGCATGGTTGCCGATGTTACTTGGGTAAATACAGGTAACTATTACCGTGCATACTGGCATTGCCTGGGACCCTGGGGGGCCGCCCTCCTGTACGAGAAAATCTCCGGATCCTACTTTACCCGATGAGTCTATGTTCTTCCTTGGGCCCAGTTCCCCAAGGATAAATATCCCAAAGATCTCTTTCTGCCATGGATCTCCTCGTCCCATGGGCCAATTTTCTCACAATCCACCAACCCACCAACCAACCCACCCTGCCCATCCACCCACCAGCCTCATTCCCCTGCTCACCCCTCCCATCTGCCCACCCACTCACCCAACAATGCTGCCCCACCCAGCCATACCACACACACCGATTCACCAAATCCTGCTCACCCACCTCGTTCCTCTGCCAACCCAGCCCATCTGTCTGCCATCTTACCCACTTGACCACCAAGCTACACCATATTGATTTTACATAGCATTTTTGGCATGGTTGTAGCGAACTAAATCTCTGTAGTAACTGGCCACCATGCACCGCCATGTTGATCTAATTAGTTCTACCGTTAGCCACCAGGGGCGCCATTCTAGCAACCTTGAACACGCAAAGTCCTCGTCAATAATTGCCATAGTTAGACTTTTTTGGAGCCCTCTGGACAGTTCCCCTTAATTTCAATAGCAGCCAGATGGCAACATTTTTAAAAATACGTGTATACAATAATTTCTGGTGCTAATGTAACCATTACTCTAATATTAAAGGATTTTGACAATGATATTTCACTTTTTTAAAATTTCGACCTTGAAAACGACATTCTGAGTGAGAACCTTCATTATAAGAAATATATCAAGGCGACTCACCAGGCTTTCCCGTGGCCTGAGTCAGCACAGTCAGCGGCAGCAGCATCACCAACACATCTGCAGTACGACAACACATTTCACATTATCATAGGTAATTCAGTGACTAAGGTCCACACCAAACGGTTGTTGGCGTGGGTGGGTGTAGGCGGGAGGGGGCGGGAATTTTATATCATTTAAACCCATGCGAGCGGCCACACTGGACGTGGGCGGGCTCGGGCGAGAAATTGTATGAGTTACAGTGATGCAAAACTCCCGGCCGTGCCAGAGCGCATTGGATACAGACGCGGCCTAATGCATTGCAGATAATCGAATCAGTTGCTGAAAACAAATCAAGAAAATTATTAACTGGTACAAACACCCGAGGGAATACACCAGGGAAGATTTTAAAAAATTTACTCAAGTTAATGCCAGACGATTTTATTCAGCTTAGGACAACCACCATGGAATCTAAAACCCTCAAGACCACCTCTGTAACTCTTTCTTCCTGACTTTTGTTTAATTTATTTATTCATCTTCATTCTTCTTCTTAATTTTGTTTAGCTAAAGCTGGATGATTTTATTAACTTTAGTAACGACCTCCCCTGGCTGTGCAAGTCAAGGTTTTTCTTCCCCATTCAGTGCTGGTATACATATGAATAAATAAAAAAAAAGACATAATATTGCTTCTTTTCTGTCTCTCCCCCCTCCTTCTCCTCCTACCCCTTCTGCTCCTCCTCCTTGGCCTCGCTGCAAGAGTCTTCCAAGGACATAAACTGCAAAAAATCATTCCGAGCAGGTTCGCGATGGCAATAGAAATGTGGTTATGTGAACTCACTGATTTCCACTCTGTTTTTCACCCACGTATACCAGTTTTTTCTTCTCTTCTCCAATACATACACCAGTACAATATATGGCAATTTTTTTCTCCCTGCCTCTACAGTATACACTTATCCTAGGAACATGGGAGTACGCAAAGGGTAGGGTACAATCAGCTTCTCTTACAGGTACTACAGGGGCTGGTGTGCTAAGAGTCTGGGTTACCAGTGTAATTGTTTATATCTTACGTCTGCTGTGCCGGACGGACCCTGCTATATTGGACAGACCAAAGTAGACACTAGACGTAAATACAGACACTAGTGCCACATAAGACCCAAAAACAAAACATGCGAGGCCCTGAAGTGTTTATAAATGGAGGGAAATGTACCAAAATCCAGACCATTTAAGATACAGGTGACCATCTTACGTCCCGAGCAACGTTTAAATGTTAGAAAAGCATCCGATTACCTCTTGGGTTCGAGCTGTGATGCGTTAACACACACTCATCAAACCCGTATAGGCTCAAGTTATGCTTCACTTGTTTTATATAACCTTCATGCAAACCTGGGAGGGTATCTGATGGCCTGACCGTGAGCTAGATCGTTATCGGGTCACGGGTCTAATCTCCCGCCTCAACACCGCACACTTACCCCAGCAGACGTGAGCACAACGTAAACACACTCACCTCTCTGAGGAATTCACCATCCTTCGTCACAAACACACCCACCTCCCCATCAACACACTCGCTTCTTTATAAACACACCCCCTCACTCATGAACACTCTCACCTATCTCACATAAACACCTACCCACTTACCAACACAATCACCTTCCTCACACGTGACCTTGCACATTGTTTTCATATCAGCCGCTCGTTTATCTGTATACGCTCGTTATCTCGGGTCTAATTGACGAGAAAGAGTGACGAGGCAGACGATTTGCGTTTTTCAGTGCAAAAAAGAAAGAACCAACGGTTGAAAGAGTGCATAAAAGTTGCTGTCTCCAGGAACACTGGATAAAAGGGTGCCAAATACTATACCAAGATTCGTCCTTATCAAGATGGATGGAGAATGGAGGTTATAGGGAGGGGGATGTGCAGGCTGAGGACAGTTCCAGAGATGACCAGTTGCATACATAAAGACCTAACAGTATCGGTTAGGTCATACATTACAGAGCTGGACGGAGAAGGGGTGACAGTGCGTTACGAGACGGGTGCTGCAGACCTGGTAACACACTTTAACTTTCTCAGGCTCCTCTGATTCATGCTCAGCTGAAGAAAATCGTGTGAAATCAATTGGAATGGAACACGAGAGGGGTTCAGACTAAGAGAGGATTAGGAACGACACCTTTTACCTTCCCTAGTTTTAATGATTTACTATCATCTAGATGAGAAAATCTGACGTTAGTTGGTGTAAATATAGATATCTAAAAAACAAACAAACAAACATATATGAGAATAAAATATAGGAGACGGTACAACAAGAGAATTAATTCTTAAATCCGGCGACATCTGCCTAAATTCACTCTTGCCACATCCAGACGATTTGACTGAACTTAGAAAAGGTCTGTATTAAAAAAAGGAGTTACTGAAGATTGTATCCAATCTCATCAGTTCGATTCATTCAACCTAAAGCTGAATGAAATCGTTTGGTGGTAGAAAGAATAGTAGTAGTAGTAGTAGTAATAGTAGTAGTAGTAGTAGGAACAATAGTAGTAGTAGTAGGAAGAATAGTAGTAGTAGTGGTGGTAGTAGTAGTAGTAGTAATAGTACTAGCAGCAGCACCAAGTTCATCTGTAACGTGAACCCGATGGACTGCAGATTGAAGTTACCCTTCTTCAATAGTTCATCATCTTCCTTTCGATGGATAGGTTAGTGGCTGAGGAACGCTTGTTTAACCAGTTATCTGAACGACTAGTTATATCAGTATCACCACATGAAGGCGTCCGTCTCCAGCACCATATGAAAAAAAATATGCCAAAATATACGTTATCAGAAGGAACGGGTCGCCATACGGAGAAATATCAATCAGATCCAATATCAAGGGTACCTGCGAGCCGGTTTCTCTTCTGTGGAATGTCGAGTAGGGGAAAAAAATTTACTTAATATTTCGCCTCTTCTGCTTACATTCCTCTGCTAGCTAATATTCCTAAGCTGAGAGAGGCTTGGTATGTTACACACACTACATTTTTTTTAATGCGTCAGAGAGGAAAGCGATGGACACCCCTCAGTATGAAGTAAGTGCTGTGGAATGTGTAGACTAACTTTTGTCACTACCTGTACACGCGAGGAAAGTGACAGATGAGCAAAAACATGACTCGGCTCCAATTTCCTTGATGGTAGTGATTTCGGTACGCGTTTGGGTGATTGGTGTTGAGGTGGGTCGATGCAAGTGTACCTGTCCCGTGATGGACGTGGCTCGAGTCTAGGGTTCAAGCCCAAGGACTGGCGGGGAGTTAAAATGGGTACAGGTAGTGTGTCCTCTTATATATTTGTATCATATTTGTTCTGCCCCCGACTTATACGTAATATAGCCATGACGTACATAACATAGGCAATACCAATTTGTCCAGTTACACATGCGACACTCAACTCTCTCTCTCTCTCTCTCTCTCTCTCACACACACACACACACACACACACACACACACACACACACACACACACACACACACACACACACACACACACACACACACACACACTTCCCAATCACACTTTCGCCAGCATGGAGGAAGGTCGATTCTAGCCTTCCCTCTCTCCGATTCTGCAGTATGTCTAGGATGGACGGATTTAGATCTATTGAGAGTAAAGCTGCGGACGTTAATATGTGTGTAAGGAGCCATAGTGCCGTGGGGGTAGCGTATTCGCCTTCCGGTCTGCCTGCTCCCTATGTTTAGGACTTAAAATCCAAGACGTGAGAGACGTTTAAGCTGGATGTTGGTAGGCTCTCCTTTGATATGCTTTGCAGATAATTACATCCTCATTTACAACACTTTCCTCCTTCTCTAGTTGTTTAAGGAAGCTCCCTACCGCCTCCTCCTTAGCGATTTATTTTTGGACACGGCTGGTTAATAGCAATTTCTGTTATTTATGCTGAGTACGGTGATATTTGAGTGATTTTTTTTAGATACAAAAGAGAATAGTAAGAGTAAATAAGCTGAATAAATCTCTTAGGAAAAGTTGTTTGGGAGCTTCTTTAACCGACGAGAATACTGACCTTACTGTTGAGTGCAATCATAAATATTATCATCAGAGAGAGAGAGAGAGAGAGAGAGAGAGAGTGCTGGAGAACATCATTACGTCCAGGGCCCGTATTCTGGTCGGCCAAAGAAGCTCCCTTAACACATGCTCCTTACCGACTTATTTTTGGAAATTGCACGTTACTATTCTCTTGTAGGCCATATATGCAAATTGTATAGATGTTATAATGCAGTAAGTAACATAAAACAGAAAATTAATAATGTAGTATGGAAAATAAGTCAATAAGGAGTCGGTGCTAGGGAACCTCCACACCTGAAGGCGAATGCATACCCAGGATTCTATGGCCTGTGTTCTTGTGTTTTTCTAAAGCTTCCTTGGCACCTCTTCCTTAGCGATTTATTTTTGGATATGGCTGGGCGGATATCCATTTGTGCTCTATTTATGAAGAATAGGGCGATATTGGAAGGATTCACGCAGCACAGAAGAGAACAGTAAGGTGTGATAAACAAAATAAATCGCTTAGGAGAGAGAGAGAGAGAGAGAGAGAGAGAGAGAGAGAATACGGGCGTAATATACACACATTAAACTGCAGAAACAGAGTTACCCCGAAGATGAGAGGGGGTATAGTAACGATTTGAATTAGGAGACCGGGATTATTTTAGTACTGTTCCTCCTATCAGTTTCTTAGGATTCACTTATCTTCCTAAAATTATCTTGCGTGTTGTGACCATGAAGATTTACGAGAACAGGCAGTCAGGCTCTTATGGGTATCGCAGCTGAATAAAATCGTCTGGTGTTTGTTGGACAGAAAACTAGAGGTGGCGGAATCACTGCAGGTTAAGGAATAAAGTAGACTAATTGAACTTGGAAATATTTTGACCCTAGTCTACCCAAGAAAGTTGAAATAATACAAAAATAATCTTACTGCGTTTATAGTGCTTTATTATGCTTTAGAAATACTACAAACAATACTAATACACGACTATAAACGCAATGTATAGATCTTTATACTATTTCAAACGTTAATGTTAGCTAATTAAAAGTTTATGCTTGTACAGTAATATTTATCGTTGATGTAAGTTACTTTACATCAACTTTAAAAATTACTCTACAAGCAGAAACTATTAATCAGCATACACTGACATTTGAAGTAACATAAAAGACGCTATACTTTGTTTATAATAGTTAATTATGCTTTAGAAATAATAGACAATTCTAATTAGCTTACATTAACGTAAAGAATTACAAGTAAAGCATTCTAATCAGCTTACAGTAATGTTGAAAAAGTAGTTAATTTCAACTTACTTCCGTAGTGGGTGTTCATGGTGCGTCAGGAAAAGAAATCGGAAGGTGAATGACTAAGCGAGATACCATGTGACTGATTATATACATTTCAACCCCCCCACCCCCCTCCCCCTCTCCCTTTCTTTTCTCTCTCCCATTCTCTTATCAGTATCTCATTACCTAAAGTTATATTATTTTCTCTTTAATATTATTCCCTTTACCTATCATCCTCTGCATTTTTTTTTCCAGTGTGGTGTCTAACTGTCCTCCTTCCAATTCCATCTTGACTGCTTATTTGCAACAACTGATAAAGCTTTGATGATGATGATGATGATACCAGTCACGAAGAAGTGCTATAGATAAAATGCAGAGCCGTAGTTTAATGTTAATGTACAGCAAAAGGACGAAAATCTGGGCGAAGCTGAGTTGAACGAATTGGTGTACGGCAAAGAACAGTCAAGCTTATATCCAGGTCACAAATTGTAAATCTTCTTCCCTATTTTCATTCTTTTCTATCTTTCGGTTCTTCTTCCTCAGACTTATTCTGTTTCTCCTCCACATCTTCTCCTTTTTCTCCGTTCTCCTCTTCAACAGCTCCCCCTCCTCCTCCTCCAATCCCCTTCCACCCTTTCCTCCTATTCTTCTCTTCTCTTTAACATCTACGCCTCCCATTCTCACATCTTTTCCTCTTCTTCTTTAAGTTTTCGCCCTCTCTTCCCCCTCCTCCCCCCTTTCTCTCTCTCTCTCTCTCTCTCTCAGGCAACATTATTCCTGTCTCATTTCTCCAGCACATTCTTTACCCAATGTCCGTGTCCCTTCTCTCTCTCTCTCTCTCTCTCTCTCTCTCTCTCTCTCTCTCTCTCTCTCATACTCTTTTCTCTTTCTCCTCACTCTCTCACTCCTTCTCCCTCTCCTTACATCCAGTTTCGTTCCTCTCTTCTACTGTCCTCCTCATATAACCCCTTTTTTCTAACCCTCCTCCTCTTCTCCATCTCCTCTCCACTTCCTTTTCTCACCCCTTTTCCCTCCTCTCTTTTTCAGTTTTCCTTCCTCTCTTCTCCTCTCCTCTCAGTTTCCTCTTCTCACCTCTCCGTCAACACTGCTCCTGCCTCATTTCTCCCACACGTTCCCCACCCATCACCTCCGCCTTGCCTGAATCTCCAAGTCAATATACTGGGAGGGTAAACACCACCACACCGCAAACTACGCCCCACCACCCACCACACACACCCACACCACATACCACGCATCAGAGTACACCAGAAACCACACTACACCTTACGCTACACTTACCCCTCACAGCACACACCATATCGCACCACACCATCAGTCCACTACACACCACCACACACTGCATCTCACACACAATACGTAACACCACACTTCACACCTTATCACCACAAACAACACACCACCCCGCACGTCACAAACACCACCACCACACGCAACGTAACGCCCCCTCTCCAATCAAACCTGTGTATACGGTAATAAATACAGTACCTGGGCGAAGGTAAGAGTTTCACTGCTTTCCATGGAACTCCTTCAAGACGCCTTATTTCCCGGCGTAAGCTTATAAATCACTTCAGTCTTACGTCGATGATGTAGGCTACCCGGTTCTCTACTTTCACTCTTTTTAAGGAGTTTTATAAAAAAAAATTTTTTTATTGTACCTGGCTGTACAGTAAATCTCTCCCTCCCCCCCCTCCTCTCTCTCTCTCTCTCTCTCTCTCTCTCTCTCTCTTTCATACAACAACTGAGTTATGATTCCTTTGCTACACATTTCTGATGTATATATTTTTTCTGTTTATCTATATATTCAACCATGTTTTCCGGAAGAACAATCTGCATTACATTAACATCTTGCCTGTAGTTATACCTTCTGTGCTTAGGTTACGGCGAGTAAAAATTATATATAAGACTCTGCCTTAGGATTTTATAACCAGATGCTGATATCATTCTCACTTTCCGTCTCTCCCTGTGTCACACTCCTTTCAGTGTTAGACCATCACACCCAACACGGTTCCAAAATGGATCAGAGACAACAGTATTACCAGCGATTGTCAGAGTAATTCATTCTCCTTGTTGACCACACTTCCGCTTCACCATGCAAAGTCTGCCATAAGCTTCATAATATCGTTTATAACTAGCGAGAGAGTAGGCAATCAGGTGTGAGGATATGATCAAGAAAAATGACGCAATAAAGTTTAAAAAAATAGTCATATGGTAAAAAGAAAAAAGTGAGGTAAAAGGGAGTTAAAAAAATAAGCTAAATGGCGATTGGAAGACCCACTAGAGGGAGCACAAAGACAGGAGGCGAGGGAGGAAGAGACGACAAAGAAAGAGACGGACAAGCAGGCAGGAAAAGACTATAGAGACACACAGAGAGTGACTGACTGAGAGAAAGAAAGAAAGAAGAGTGAACAAGAGACAAGACGGGAGAGAAAATACTTCGAACGACTGAGAGAAGGACGAGAGGCAGAAAGCTAGGGAGGAAAGAAAAAAAAAGGCGATAGAAGGACAATAAGAGTGAGACAGAAAAGGAGAGAAAGAGGGTAAGAAAAACGACAAAAGGAGGAAGCAAAAATATTCTGAAAAAAGAAAAACCGACACAGGAACAGAAGAACGAGAGAACAAGAGACTGAGACAGACACGAAAACGCCAATAATACCGCGAAGAAGACGAGGCAGAAATAGGCAAAAAAGAGAAAGAGAGAGAGGGAAAAGTATGACATGAGAGAGCAAAAATACCTTGAAAAAATCCCCGAAAGGAAAAACAAAATCGACACAATTCAGAATATCTCGGACGGGTAAAGGAAAGACGAATTTGGGTCCTGAAATACCCCTGATTTTTTTTTTGGGGGGGTTTTGGATTGCCATGGTGGAAGAAGGATGGGCTGGGTGGGGTTGGTGAGGTGGTGAGGGGTAGGAGGTGGGGTGGGGTGGGGATATTGTGAGGGGAAGAAGGTGGTGGTGGTAGGGGTTGGTATGGAGAGGGGTGGGGTTCATTGGTACGCTGGGTTGTGGTGGTGGTGGTGGTGGTGGTGTGGTGTGGCGGTGGTGGTTGGTGTGGTGTGGTGGTGGTGTGGTGTGGTGTGGTGGTGGTGGTTGGTGTGGTTAGGGGAAGCAGGTGGTGGTGGTGGTGGGGGCTGGTATGGAGAGGGCGGGGGTTCATTGGTATGCTGGGTTGTGGTGGTGGTGTGGTGCGGTGGTGGTGGTTGGTGTGGTTATTGGTGTTGGTGATGATGGTAAGAGTGGTTGTTGGTAGTGGTAGTGGTGGTGGTAGGCTGCTGGGTAGTGAGAGCTAACAGTAACTGGTTTGGTTATTGTTTTTGGTGATGGTAGCAGTTGGTGGTGGTAGTGATGATCGTGGTGGTGATGGTGTTGATGATGGCAAGGTTTGGTGATGATGGTGTACTGGTTGATATGATTATTTCTGTAGCTTATTGATGTAGCTGCACTTGGTGACGATTATGGTAGTGGTTGATAAGGGATGTAAGAGAGTACTCTTTCCTTTGTACTGTGAAATTCTTCAGTATTACAACTTACGGGTGTATTCAGCAGGAAATCCTTCTCCACCATATTCCTCACTTTTTTTTTTTTTTGACTAAGGTAAACCAAAATAACCCCTTCATTTCTTCAGTACCGTCAACTAAATTGGCTTCACTAGCAAGAGTCTGGATAGTGTACCTCTCATGACTTACTTTCCACAGGTGGTTAAATAGCGAAACCCAGGGATTTTTAGAATCATTAACCTATCCTAACCTAACCTAATATTGGACCAGTACAGCCTGACCTCCGCCATGGCCAGTTGCTCCATTGCTGCTTGTAACTAGGGGTCATGGTTTGCTAGGACCTCTCATGGTGCAGTATGAGGTGGTTTGAGCTGGAAACTCTCAGGGTCAGCTTAGTCGCTTGTTAGTTCTCGTTTGATTCCTAAAACTGGAGCTGCATAGTATGGCTGCACCTGAAAAATATAGCGCCACTCATCACTAGGATACACTAGTCTTTTCGTCACAGTAAAGCAGAGAATACGTGGGCACATTTTTCCCTCCTTCAGCCTCATGCAATCAGTTACCAGTATCCAATTTATTTCAGTAAGCTTTCTCTTTTCTCTTTAACGAGGCAGAAGAGAACTGTTTTTGGATGAACTCGATTCTCTTTAAGGCCGACCAACACTCATTATAATCAAGGGTCATTGTCTTAAAATTAACGCCGCCTTGATCGCCCAGCCTGTCGATGTAAAGTGGGGTGAAGTGTTGGTAAAGTGCTTGAGAGAGAGAGAGAGAGAGAGAGAGAGAGAGAGAGAGAGAGAGAGAGAGAGAGTCACTCGGATCCCGGAGATAGAACGTGTAATTGTTTACAAATAGAGCCAAGGTCGGCCCTCACAGGAAGCTACCTGGGAGAACAGTGTAAACAATGGCTGAGGAATTAGTGATGGGGTTTATTTCTTTACCTGTAATGGCGACAGGTGTGTGCTCGAAAACAACAGCTTAATAGGATCAATAGAGCTGAGGCAGGTATACTAACAAGCCGTGCTGTAAAATCCTATATTTTTTATGAACTGTTCTTCGTTTAATTTAAGAGTGTCTGGTCAGAGGTAGATCATTATTAATCTGAAACAGTAATATCAGATCATCTATCTTTCTGTCTATCTGTTAATTCATTCATTTATCTATCTTTCTACCTATTCGCCCATCTATCTATCCATCAATCTGTTTATATATATCTGATACAATATGTCATCCATCAATCTATCTGTCTATTCTCCATCTATCAATGTATCTAAGTCTGATGCAGTATGTCTATCTATTTAT
Organism: Coenobita brevimanus; assembly: GCF_032717465.1. Lineage (NCBI taxonomy): Eukaryota > Metazoa > Arthropoda > Malacostraca > Decapoda > Coenobitidae > Coenobita > Coenobita brevimanus. The sequence goes on along the minus strand of NC_137063.1, from coordinate 50,263,317 downwards.
CTAACTATCTACCTATTTATCTATCTATCTATATAATTATGTCCGTTTCCTGGGGTTCAGTAATTCTCCTACGCACCACACCTCCACGCCACCACTTCCGCATTAAACCCACCGTCCATACTGAATACATGCTAAGGCTGTCACATACACAACTGGTGGATCTGATCTTAGTGGAATTTTTTTTAATGACATGTCCGTAGGTCTTATGGTAGATAAGTAAAGTCTATTTCAACGAAATTCAAATCCTTAAGTTATTCCCTCCTCCAGCCGAGATTTGGATTCACTTTCATCAGGGCAGCAGACCATCCTCTCTTTCTTTATCTGTCTATCTATCTATGTATCTATCTACACACAAGGAAACAAGGCAGTAATGTAGTCTTCGAAAGTTTATTTGATAATTTATCCAAATCATGTACATTTGCTTCGTAAATCATGATAACTTTAGTAAAGAAAAAATGATTTCTTAAAGTATGGTGCATAATTTACCATTTCTTAGCTAGGAATAGAATACCAATAGATATAGGGGAAGAAGGGAACCTCTTGGTTTAGCTGGAAATATACATATAAAAAAAAGAGAATAATCTGAATGGCGGTTCATGTTCAGAAGCGTATTTTTTTAACCTTTCCTGTGCCACAGACCCACATGGATATTTTACTTGGGCTAAATCAAAATCCTTCCTCTTACGTGATTAAATTTTTATTAGTTTAGAAGTTAACTGAAGTAATTGAGCATGTTCCTTTGGGGGGATACTTGGTTCTTCATGATGAATATCAAGAATTAATCAAGTTTCCTAATTACGGATATACTTGTAAACTGTATGATATGCAGTATTCCAAAACACTAACAGGAGCGTGTAGAAATCTGGCATATCTGACTGCACGAATTCTTCTGTATGTATGACCACATCCAAAATTGACTCATTTTTTACACTTGTTCAGTTTTTTGCGAACAACCAGCCGACATCATGGCTAGTTCCCCAGAAAATGCATAGGGCAAAAACAGTGGAGAATATAAAGACAAAATAACTCGTCAACTCTCACAGACAACACCTAAAATAGCCTAAGTTCCTTGTGCTGGGAGATCGTCAACACGTTCAAGGGATGCAGCGTACCCCATTCCATTCGGACTCTGGGGTTTTCTGAATTTACATGAAGTTATCTAATGGGTACACTAATTCATTCACTTTAAATTGGCGTAATTTTTCACCTTTTTGCAGCGTATTTCCCATTGCTTAGAGTCAGAGTGAAATAATACTTTAATTCCGCATACTTTATATAGCACTTCTTGGTGACTAGCATTATATTCCAATGTTGATCTCTTGTTACAGCTCAGGATTAGACTGAGAGATGACAAATTTACGCCTAAGTAAATGAGCAGAGAACTGAATGAAATAAAAGATACAGTGAATCTATATCGCATTTACTGAGATGGACTATAAATCAAGAAGACCTGGGAATTTTTCTGAGGCTGAGTAAAACCGTTCAGCAATATCCAGAGGGATCTAACAAAGATATATTGAGTCTGAATTGGATCTTGAGCTATTCTCTGCTTTCTCCCCCTTCTCCACCTCCTCCTCCTCCTGATCATCATCATCATCAAAATCATGTAAGTTAATCATCGTCATCATTATCATCATCATCATCACCACCACCCAGACCATACGCACTTCGACGCAGTTCGCCACCAATGTAGCCTCCAATTCCGAGGTGTGTACCAGGGTCGGAGGGGGAGGAAGGGATTGGGTACTGTGTGGAACCTAGGGATGTCAAAATTCCGGAACCCGTCCCCACCGAACCCGTCCCCACCGAACCCGCCCCCACCGAACCCGTTCCGGTGAGTGTGGCTGATGGAGGGATGTATTGAGAAGGTAAGCCTGTAAGGCCAATAATCGATGTGATGGGAAGTTTAGTTATTTCTCCAGAGGTACTTCCAGATCCATAGCCAGGGATATTAGGGGAAGTAATGGGAGGCACTAGTTGATGAACTTGTATGTGTGAATGTTGACTCGAATGTTCCTTAAATTGGATTAGGAGCTGAAGGATTTGCTGAAGATACTGCTGGACCTGTACTGTGCTGCCTGTTTGGACCAGTGGGCGCTCTTTAATTCTAAGGAGCAGCTGGAGAAGTTGCTGAAGATTCTGCTGAGCACTGGAGCCAAGGGTATCGGTTTGTCCCAGCTGACTTCCTAGCTGGAGGTTTGAGTGATCGTGTTGTTTAAGTAGGATAAGGATGCGTTGAAGCGTCATACTTCCTTCTGGCTTCTGTTGCACTATACTTGCAAGCTGAGTGATCAGAAGTTGAAGAAGCTGATGAAGTGTATTGAGAGAGGCCAGTAACTGTTGATTGGAACCCTGTTGGCCCCCTATCTGAATCCCTGGCAAGTGTATGGGAGGATTAACACCGCCAATCTGCCCAGTTGTACTTCCAACTTGAGGATAGGGAACATAAATAGGCTGATAATATTTCTGAGGAGGAACAGGAGCTTGTACCACTACAGGCTTGCCAATTTGGTGTGGTGGATGATAATCCTGTGGAAATACGTGTGTATGAGGCCTCGGCGGTGGAGGCGGCGCCGGGTGGTGGTGGTGTACATGCACTTCCTTCACCCAGTGCTTGTCGTCTTTGGGCTTGTGGGGGCGGTGGGGCTTCCCAGGGCGGTGGGGCTTCCCAGGGCGGTGGGGCTTCCCAGGGCGGTGGGGCTTCCCTCCAAAACCAAATGTAAAGAAGGGCAAGCGGAAGTGTGGCGAGGCATCTATAGGAGTAAAGTCAAATATTATTGTCAGAATATATGAAGTGATATACCAAGTTTACTGCCATACAGGCAGCAGTATAGGAAAAGGGAGATGGTCAAGGATTCTATTAGGTGAGAGTAAAGTTAACCTGTTAGAATATATAATAAAATATACTGTTTACAACCATATCCGTCACGTTTGTTTTTCTCTCTACAGATCATCCTGCATTTAATATACCAATAATTATGAGTTGGATATTTTACTAATCGCTCTACAGCTAACCTTCAGTTGATGACCTGACGCTCGATTAACACAGATGAATAAATTGTTCAGTAAGTACTCGTACTTCATTCTTACATTTAGTAGTTTAATTACATTTCAGGCTATTAACCTACGCAATATTCTTCTGTGACTCTACTTAAACACTGATATATTCCACATTTACACCTATATTACCGATGTAAGCGCAACGGCCTAAACAAACGTCCCTCAACTACTTCCCTGTCCCCCAAAAGGAGGATGGTGGACAGCAAAAGAGCAATTTAAGTCTGCAGTCCACTGGGTTCACGTTTCAGATGAACCTCGGTCAACAACAAGTATTACTGCTACACCAGGAATAGAGATTGTAAGGCATCATACCAGGTGAGGGTCCAGAGCGTGGCTGCAGATGTGCGTCCGGGGTGGTGTGGAGGGGTGTGGGGTAGACGCATAGCAGCACAGCGCCTGGGGGGCAGGGGGGCGGTACAGGATAATCATCATCATCATCATCTTCATCATCATTATCATCATCATCATCATCAAATCCTATGTCGCCCCAGGAGGAGCGTCGGAGCTCGGGGCTAGGCAAGGTGGTCCTGACATTTAAAATGAGAGTGACCAGCCTCATTCGTCCCTGAGTGGCATTACGTGGGCAATAAACCCCAACCACCTCTTGGATATAAACCTTCACCGGCTCAATCCGACTGGAGCGTCGTAATTACCCACTAAACCACCAGATGCCTAAATTTTGTTAAATGGTTACCACCCAGCGTAGTAAATGGTTTTCTGGTGTACAGGAAACCATTTGGCTTGTCACTCAGTGTAGAGTCTCACACAAGCAGAAGGAAGAGGAAAGAATGAAGGAAAGAAAGACAGAAGAGGATGGAAGTAAAGAAGGATGAAGGAGAGGAAAAAGGAGACACGCGAGAGCAGCACTACATCGAGTGAGTGGATGATGAGCGTCCCCACCTACCACATAATAATAATAATAATAATAATAATAATAATAATAATAATAATAATGATAATAATAATAATAATAATAACAATGATACTACTACTACTACTACTGCTATTGCTACTAATACTAATATCATCATCATCATCATCAGCAGCAGCAGCAGCAGAAGAAGAAGAAGATAAAGAAGAAAAAATAGTAGTAGTAGTAGTAGTAGTAATTAAGAGGAAATAATTAACCAAATAAAGAGGTCCATAAGTTGTAAAATTAAAGACAGATAAGTAACGAAGAGGTGCAATATCTCCAAGACTAAAGACAACATGATCCTTTGTCCCGTGTCATTTGCCTAACCCTCTGCACACCTGACCCCTGACCTTGACCTCGCATTGTCACAGCAAGGGTTAACTCTCCCTGTAAACAGATTAACAGGGGGGAGAGGGGCCAGGCAGGAAACAGATAACGGGATTTGTTAACGGGGTGCGGGTTTATATCAACAAGAGAGAGAGAGAGAGAGAGAGAGAGAGAGAGAGAGAGAGAGAGAGAGAGAGAGAGAGATGATGTGATGGCTGGGAATTAGAGAGCGGCGCATTATCTCCACTTCATGTCCACTCACACTCATCACAGTCATTTCCACTTACAAAGCGCTTGTTTGACCATAATGGAGATCCACAGTGCCCTTCAGTTGGGTTGACAGGCAGGTATAGCCAGACTGGAGGGTCGATTTTACTAGTAACCGAGGAGGTTCAGTCCTTCCTCTTAACTAAGGGTAATTTAATCTCATGTTTTGATGTTTTTTATTTAGTTTGCTATTTCTTCCTCTGTTGAACATCTATAAAAAAAAAACAGAGCATAAACCAGTTTCATGTAAGCACAGTATAATTTGCATTCAAGGAGTGAGAGTGACCCAGTTCCGTCAGGTGAGAGAAAAAAAATTTCACATGGCAGTAATAGAAATAAAATAAAGTCGTCATCGTACTGAAGAATTTAAAGAACTATGCGGAAATAATTCGCTAATGTTTCATACGCAAAACAAGTCGCACTGAAAGAGTTGCTATGAAGCCTCACAAGACGATGGGAGCGCTTCCCCAATACAAACAGGCAAAAGCATGAGACAGAGGCCCCCAAGCAACAGTAAACAGAGACAGAATCGCCATGGCAACGGTACGCAAACAGGAGCCGCGTGACCAAGCCCCTTTATGGTCGGCTCACACTGTGAACAAACACTGACTTCTTTTTACGCTTTAAGCGCTTCCGTGAATTGATACGAATCGCATGTATCGACGAGAGAGAGAGAGAGAGAGAGAGAGAGAGAGAGAGAGAGAGAGAGAGAGAGAGAGAGAGAGAGAGAGAGAGAGAGAGAGAGAGAGAGAGAGAGAGAGAGAGAGAGAGCGAGAGAGAGAGAGAGAGATCACACAAAACTTGAGGGCCTTTCTGGATGGAGACTGTGTAGTGGATATTAAGTTAGTCAGACGTGAAATCAGGAGGGTAATGCTGACTCTGAGTGATTAAGTCATAGAAAGGGTATACTAAACATTAATTGAATGTTTAAAGGAAAAAAATGGCCTTAAATAGTAAACTGTTCAATATGAATGAACGAATGAGAAACAAACATTATCCAAATTTCAAAGCATAGGCAAGGGATGTGTTGATTAGCTCCGTTTCTGAGAGAGTTCGCACGTTATTTCGTCACGCTATTTAAGCAGCAGGAAGAATGATACAAAATGTCATCGTAATACCAAAGTGGATAAAATACGCGAACAGGAAAAAGAGTTCGTAAAGCATGAGGCAGAAAAACAATGACGTCTCCTGTACCTCCCTGCTTACTTAGGGATAACATTAAAAATTTAGTCTCAAGTGAGTCCTCGAAGCAAGAATGTTAATAAGTGAACAGGGGACAGATTAAGTAATACAATAGAGTGAAACCAGTGCAGGTGCCTCCGTGGCCTTAAACTAACTTGACTCGTAACCCCAGTGGACTACAGACTAAAAATACCCTTCTTCTGCAGTCTGCCTTGCTCTATTCGGGAGACAGGGAGGCGACTGAGGAACGTCCGTATAACCGGGCAGCTACACCACCCGGTCATATCGGTGCCACCACGTGTAGGCGTCCCTCTTTAGCGGGCGAGGTGGTAGGCAGAAACACTACAATGGCACCACAACTTCTTCTCTTTGTGGTGTTTTCCCGTTTTCTCTCTTCCATTTTTTTCCCTCGCACGGTCAGCGGAATCCAATGTTGATCCATAGTTACATGATCGAACGCCTCTTTTTTCCCTCCTGTAAAAGTGCGTGTGAGTGGTATGTGAGTGTGGGTTGCATGTGAGTGCTAGATTGCGTGTGCTGTGATTCCCGAGGCGCTGATATCAATGGGTTAGAAAGTGGGGGGAAAAAGTGTAAGTGCTCAGAGAGAGAGAGAGAGAGAGAGAGAGAATGTGTGTGTGTGTGTGTGTGTGTGTATACCAGACATATTCAGAAATAAATCGGAAAAGAAGAGGTGTTAGGTAGCTTCCTTAACCCACTGGCGCCTGGTGTCCTGTATAAAGGACGGATCTGGGAATTTTCAGAATTTAATAAAGAAGGGAACCCCTGGGTAGGGACCTATGAGCTTCGCTACTATGAGCCGATAGGCGGAGGGCGGTGCGCTTAGTACCCTTTCAGCAAACTCCCTCGCACAGGAACTCTGGGCACTAACGGGTTAACTAGGAGCCAGTATCGCAGTAAGGTTCAGGTGTAAAGCAAGAGTGCGTGAGTGGCTGGAGTGCGGGCATCAGATGAGTGCGTTAGCGTGAGAGGGTGTTTGAAGAAGATATCTGGCTGCATTTTCCTTGACTTTCAGGATCTCTCAGCACCTTCTCTTCAGCGATCTATTCTGCACATGATACTCTAATCTTTTCTAACATGCTGTGGCGACATGGGGAAGACATCAATTCCATTCAGTAACTTCATTTTTATAATATTTGTTGTTTCCAGAAGATTTATTGAGCCTGGGAGAGACGTTTTTCGAATCTGAGGGATTTGACAGAGTATGAATTAATCCTACTATATTATGAGGCTTCCAACAGGCTCATTATTAAATCGTAGGGTTGCAGCGGAAATAAGGGAGAATAGATAAATGAATAAATAAATAAATAAATATATAAAAACCAACGCAGAAAAAAGGTGACTTTCCTCTAGTATGGTATTTGTTTTCTCCCTTTTTTTACAGATGTACAAAGGAAAGAAGAAAAATGAAATTTAAAAAAAATATGTAAAGTGAATATATAATATGCCTACAAATTAAACGTCACTAACAGCCCAAAAGATCTTTTGAACAAGCTTATAAGGTGACACTAACCCTCTAAAAGTGCAAAGTAAATCGCTGACGGTGCAAAATCTATCGCTAAGAGTGTAAAAGAAGTAGATAAAAGCGCAAACAATTCCTAAAGGAGCAAGATAAATCGCTATAGAAGAGGTGTTACGCGGTCTTCGAGGCCAGCAAAAAGGGGCTGCCAACTTACTGAGCGTGGCGAGTCTCATGGTCAAGCCGAGACAGAATGGATGGCAGGGGGTCCAGTGATGCTTATATATGACCCGTGTCAGTCAAGGACACGTATTCTCGTCGGGTATGGAAGTTGCGTAACATCTTTTCCTTACTTATTTATTTTTTTTCGTATATGGTTGGTCAATATACTTTCCTATGTTGAAATTCAAATTCTTTATTTCGCCCATTAACAATTACAGAGTGTAATATGAAATTACGTACACATAATTTAAAAGGCTGAGCTCATGAAATTAACTATCTTTTATGAGAACAACAAATCGTTGAAAACACTGCACAATACATAATGAAAGCTTGCTAAATAATTTTACATCGAGTAAGTAAAAGGAAACTATCTATCTTATTAAATATTTGTATGATATGTATAGTTATATTGTAATTAAAATGGAAATAACATAACAAAATTTATATAAATTGCTATTTACTAACGTCTTTCGTTCGTCTGCTTTCCTCATATCTCAGCGACAGAAAAATAAGAGTAAAAGTAGATGATGTATATTCCAATTTCCACTCAGTTAACGCCGGCGTGCCACAGGGATGAGTTCTGGCGCCAAGCCTTTTCCTGGTACATATTAATGATCTCTTATCTGTCACCCACAATCCCGCCCATTCATATGCAGATGACTCAACACTTCACAGATCATTCACACTCAAACACCCATTTATGAATTCTAATATCTCTAACTCTCAACTCAGTACAACCATCTCCATAAATCAAGACTTAAGATCAATGAATGGGGACAAAACAAGCTTGTCTCATTTAATGCTAATAAAACCAAATATATATAGTTTACTAATAGACAGATATTGCCATAATCGCATATTACCTTCAATGCTACTAATATTCCCATCTCCAAAAGAATTTAAATTCCTTGTGTCCCACTTAACAATGCCCTAAGCTGGACCTCTCATGTCAGATCATTTGCTGGAACTGCCTCAAGAAACTTGGATTATTGTACAGAGTCCGAAACGTCTTCACTGACGAGCAGTTAGCTATAATTTATGAGAGTCACCTGTTCTCTCAGGTTGAATATTAGTCACCCTTGTGAATGGATGTGGAGAGATTCCACTAAAACAACTAGATAAAATTCAGAACAAAGCTGTTGGAATTATTAATAAACCTGCTATTATAAAATAAACTATCTCCCCTACAATTAAGAAGGAAAGTTGCCTCCCTTGCATTATTTTACAGATATATTTATGGTAAATGCTCAGACGAAGTTGCGTCCATTGTGCCACCTCTCCATGCCTTCCTTCGTGCTACACGGGCATCTTGTAGCGTTTGTAACTGGACTGTCACACAGCCATCTTGGAGAACTTCTGCCAATCAGTGTTCTTTTTTTCCCCTGAATTACATCTTTCTGAAACTCGCTTCTCCGGAGTTGTTTCCCCCCATACTTCAACCTACAGCTGTTCAAGTCGAACTGTTACAGATATTTTATGTATGGAGGAAGCCAGTAATCTGGTCACTGGTGTATGGATTATTTATTTTCTTATTCACTTGTTTTTCCTTCTTTTGTTCTGTTATTAAAAAAAATGTATCGGTTTACAATACATTTTTTTAGTTTTCATCTCGAAGGTTACATGGTTGGTATTATTTTTTAATTCATCTGGCAACTTATTCCATATTAAACAACCCGAATAAACAATAAAATCTTTTAAATTTTTCAGTCCGTTGTTTAGGGGGTCGTAAGTTACATCTAATATTTCGTAAATTGTGAGGATGAAGACAGGTCGTATTCTGAAAACTGATGGCAGTGGGATGGGGTGACTGATTATATACAAATTTCAGAGTCACTGCTCTGTATATATCTTATATTCTTATTCTTATCTTATGCATACACTTATGTAGATGGCGCCAGTAGTGTTAGGATTTATATAACTCAAATGATGACAGTAAGATGTAATAGGCAACATAAATCGCTTAGGAAAATATGTTAGGGAGCTTCCTTAACCCATTGGATCCCAGGGGTGCTGGGCGAGGCATTGCACTGGGAGGGCACTAAGCGTACCGCCCTCCGCCTGTCGGCTCATAGTCGCGAAGCTCATAGGTCCCTACCCTGGGGGTTCCCTACTTTATAAAGACTTGAAAAATCCCAGTTCTGTCCAGTACTCTCGACACTGGGCTCCAGTGGGTTAACCAGCGATAATACGGGCCATGACATCCCCTCCAACACCACCCTTATACACCATTCACCATTGTTTCTTCACTTGCATACATTATATGCCACATGTCCTTTGTTACTCCACACTTTTATTTCCTTCTTCCCCCCATACATGCCACACACTATACCCATACAACTTATACACATCATTACTTCCCTCCCTATATCACCCTCATACACCAAACACCACATTTCCATCGCCTCATACACCATTACCTCTTTCCTAACACCACTCATACACGCCAGGCACTGAGGTCATGCAATTTCCATGCAGCAGCACGCCTCCAATTACATCACTCTCACAAACCATAACATATACACCCTTATAGTTAATTTTTCCTCCACCAGTTGCATACATCACTACCCACGCTCCATCATCATCATCATCATCATCATCATCATCATCATCAGTATGCTCCAATCTCCCTCATGCAACTTAAAATGCTCTCCATGTACCAGAAATACGATTCATTCACCTTTATAACTAAGTCCCCGCCACCTCGATAACTACGATACCACCAACTATATAACTACTATACCAACACCTCCGTAACTACGATACTAACACCTCAGTAACTACGATACCACCACCTCCAGAACTACAATACTGTCACCTCTATAACCACGATACCATCACCTCAATAACTACGATACCATCACCTCAATAACTACGATACTACCACTTCCATAACTACGATACTACCACCCCATAACTACGATACCACCACCTTCATAACTACAATACTATCGCCTCCATAACTACGATACTACCTCCTCCATAACTACGATACTACCACCTCCATAACTACGATACCACCACCTCCATAACTGCGATTCTAGCACCTCCATGACTACAATGCTACCACACTTCATAACTACGATCATCCCATCTTCATAACTAAGATACTCTCACCTAAACTACGATACGCCCACCTCCATAACTACAATATTACCACCTCCTTAAATAAAATACAACCACCTACACAACACCGATACTACCACCTCCATAACTACAATAATACACCTCCATAACTACGATTCTCCCATCTCCATAACTACAATCTACCACCCTCATAACTACGTCCCTACGACCTTAGCAACTGCGATACTGCCACCTCCATACTTCCTTACAACGACCCCTACTACCGTGAAGCACCGTAACCACGTCTCCTACGACCGTGAAGCCTCGTAACTACGTCTCTACCACTGATACAACAGACATCGTACAATCGCATACAGGTACAGTCTGAGAAACAACTATCTTCCCAGTTCCGTATGAAGAAAATTTACAGCTGACGAAATACAATGAAAACCCAGTCTCTACTAGTGCGTGTTTCAGATGGTTCGAGTTTCCCGCCATGTATTCGCCAAAGGAAGGTACTTAGTTCTCTCTCTGGACAATATAAGCCTGGCACAATTAACCATCTTGATTAGTGCACCAAGTCTCGCATCGCCACCTGTCTCCCTGCCATTGACACAAGGCTTACCGCACACCGCACAACACTCATTAGCGCTCCTCGTTACCTGTTCTGTGTATCGGCTGGGTGGCGGTGGAGCGTGAATACTGTTGGACATACAAAAAAAAAAATATTATGCAGGGCACGTGTTGCTAGGAGGAAGGAAGTGTTTGAGGAATGTAAGGATTTTGTACACCTTGGGATTATTTTGCCATACTAAGCTTCAGCAATTTCAGGCGCCTATGAATCGCTCTCAGCCAAATATGATCGTCAAAGGATTACCTTGAATAAAATACCAGAATTGTTCCTACCGTAAGAGGGTTGATGGCACCAGTACTAGCACTCCCTGGCTCGTATTCTCGTCGGGTAAGGAATTTCTCTATCACCTTTTCCTAAGCGATTTATTTTGCTCTTTGCTCCTTGCTATCCACTTTGGTATCATTTAAATCATTCAAATACCACCCTACTCAGCACGAATAACATACAAATTGATATTAACACGCCTTATCCAGAAATAAATCGCTAAGGAGGAAGTGCTCGGGATCTTCCTTAACCGACGAGAATACGGGCCTAGGTTCCTATACTAACTCTAAGCTAAATAAAATCGTCTGGTATTAAATGAAATAAACCAGAACTGCATCTCTCTGGAACTCGCTTCCCCAGAGTTGTTTCCCTCCAAACTTCAACCTACAGCTGTTCAAGTCTAACTCTTATAGATAGTTTATGAACAGAGGACACCAGTAATCTGGTGTATGGATTATTATTATTTTATTAATTTGTTTTTCCTTCCTCTGTTTTGTTATAAAAAAAAAAAAAAACTAATTTCCTCACCACTCGACTCTTCCTCTGCCCTCTTCCTTCCTGCCTTCAAACATATGGAGGCAACACACACATACAATATACTAGAGCTCTGAGTTGGATGATATATAGTTGTACATATTGTTCTGTATGATATAATTCTGATAGGTAAAACTCGAGCAGTGTTATAGAGTCTCTCTCTCTCTCTCTCAAAATTCCAGGACAAAGTTGAGAGAAAAGCTAAATGAAAGTTACAATTGCCTTCATAAATCCTCCAAGCTGACGTAATGCATTCCTCTGTCTGTCTGTCTGTCTGTCTCTTCGAATACAGATTTAATTAGTAAGAGCTCAGAGGTTTGCAAATTTCGCAGTATAGCTTCAAGATTTTCAGAAGATAATCCGGAGAATTTTCATGTTAATCTAAAACAAATAGAATATGCACTGTAACTAATATAATTTCCTAAGAACAGCACAGTCATCCACCACATCTCGTGGTGCTTTCACACCACGAGATGTTCAATACACCTTGTGGGTGTTGCTGAAGGTTCACCAATCATCGCATCAAAGGGGTGGTGAAATGGGCCTTTGCCTCCGGTGATTCGCTGGTGGTGCTGTGAATAGTGAGACGAGGTGGAAGTTGTTAACATTCACAAGCTCCTGTGATTCAGTTGAACTAGAAATCACTCAGAGAGTGCATACCTCCTTAACTGCAATAAAATATATTTACTACCGCAGTTCATCTTCCCTACCAGACAAATACCATAACTATCTCACATAGCCAGTTAATTCTACAGTCTTAATCTGCCCTGCCACTCAATCGAGAGACAGCATTGCTCGGCGAACGCCAATAAACAATTTTATATACTGCTGTATCTGGATCCAGATCCTCCTCGAAATCTGCTCAACTCTACGTTAACCCACTGACCACCTTCCCACCAGATATCATTGAAATGCGTTAACTTCTTGAGATGTAGTGTACACATACAAACAGACAGACGTGCAGACACGGATGAATTTATAAAATTACGTCCAACTTTGTTGGCGGAGGGAATAATATCATCTGTTTTTCGCTGGAAGAGAATAATTTATCCCGATGATGACCGTGTTGGTAGTGCCAGTATGAACACACTGAAAGCTCGTGAGACTCACTCCCAGATGAGTAAAATCGTCTGGCTTCTAAAGGCAAGAATTTTCACGGCCATGAGACAGTTGCATCAGCTACGTGGAGGCAGAGAGGACAAGAGTTTGAGCTGGGGTATTCATAAATGTAAACAAACTAAACATCAAAGTAAATTCACAGTACCTCACAGTATTCAACAACGCAATTCCGTATTCAACACCTTGGTGTCCACAGTCGTGAACCATGCCTCCTGCTTGATATACAGGGCCTTAATAAATCCCTTCACCTAGCCGCCTCTGCCTCCGCCTCCCTGCCAGCCTGCCTGTGTGCCAGTGTATTTGTGAGCATAATGCAAGCAGTTTGGGCAAATGGAGAGGAGCATGGGAGCGTGTTTGTGTGTATGCATGCTTCAGGGTGAGGCAGATGCAAGTGGAATGTGTGTGGCCGTGTAGACTGGCAGGCCTTAACTGGTACGACCTCCTGCTGTTGAACAAATGGACTGTACTAACTTGAGTAAACTGCAACGATTGGGCAGGTTATGACAAGGACTGTAGCAGTAGTGGTAGTAGTAGTAGTAGTAGTAGTAGTAGCAGTAGTTGTAGTAGTAATGGTAGTAGTAGTGGTAGTAGTAGTAGTAGTAGTAGTAGTAGTAATGGTAGTAGTAGTATCAGTAGTCGTAGTAGTAGTGAGAACATAAGATCACCAACATAATGTTCACGCCTTAACAGCACGTGATAGTCTGACAGAGCATTCCGCAGGCTCATCTTTAATTCAACATAGAAACACAAGGATATACACGACTCTGGAGCAGGAACACAAATTATACGCGTTGGATATCAGGTTGGACGTGACATTAATCAAGTTAGATAAGTGTACAGTTAATTACGTAACTGTAGTCAATAACTCACTTATATCGCCTTACACGCTATTAAAACTTAGACATCTCCCTGAAATAGTAGAGAATAATCGAATGGGTGGGTAAATTTTCATTATTTTGTACATTTTAAATTATAAATGCATTATTAAATTGGAACGCACAGTTGAGGATAAAAGTTTTGTTCTGTTTTGTAGCTGAAAAATTACATAACATTCTGAAAAAAAAGAAAAAAAGATAAGTTTCCAAAATCATATCAGTGGATTTCTAAAGCCATCGCTCAGCCTCGTTATGTGTCGTAATGAGGTGCATCGGTAATTGTGTCCGCAGCTGCACCTCGCAATTATAATCCACGGTCGATCGCTAACCCAATCGTCCCTCACTCATCATTAGCTGTGATGGAGAGGGATTTAGCATTCGACACTCTTACTAATGACGAAAGCTAATCCGATTAATTGTAAGAAAGGGTACACTAACAAGGGGGATATTGCGGTGTTCGGTGAATGAGGACTTATGGGTGATTGACAGTAACTGATATGTGACTATTATGTGTGATTTAGAGCGTCACAGGTCAGTTAGTCAGCTTTGTATGTGTGTGTGTGTGTGTGTGTGTGTGTGTGAGAGAGAGAGAGAGAGAGAGAGAGAGAGAGAGAGAGAGAGAGAGAGAGAGAGAGAGAGAGAGAGGAGCATATGTTCCTTCTCAAACTAATTCCTTGTGTTATTTTTTCTCCTATCATGTTTCCCTTTTTCGTAGTATTTCTGTTCCTCTCCGGAAGTTATGTTCTCTCCCTCTCTCTCATGACGAAATTTCAGTCTCCCCATCAACCTATCACATTCTCTTTTTTCTCTTCCTCCCTCCTTCTGTCCCCTTCCCCATTCATTATTCTTTACCCTTCCATTCGCCCACTCTTCCCCTATGCAATATTTCCTTCCCTCTCTTACATCCCTCTCACTGACTCAGTACTCTTCAAGTCTCACTCCCTCTCTCTCTCTCTCTCTCTCTCTCTCTTATTAGTTTCTCTCCATCTCCTTCATCTTCTCTCTGCCTTCCCATATTTTCTCATATTCACTCTCATCCCATATTTTTTTATACATCGTCTTTCTATCTCTCCCTCACTTCCTCCCTCACACATCGCATTCTCTCTTACGTTCTCACTCACATCTTCATCTCTGTCTGTCTCCCTCTCTCACATCCCTGCATCTCTCTCCTCACACACTTTGCACCCCTCTGTCTGTCTGTCTGTCTGTCGTCACCTATTGATACATTCACCCATTGCTTTCATCCAGTCCCCTTCCCTGCCTCTCTTTCAATTACCCATAGATGTGAATGACGCCCCTCAATCACTGGGATCGGCTTTTGAACCCACCTGTATAGGTCGTTGTACAGGTGGGGGCAAAAGTTAGCGTACTCTTTCACCTGAACTCTAGCTATTTCAACTTTAACTCAGTGATGATGTCCGTAGTTTTGAAGCCCATTTCCTGTGACTTAGTGGAAGAAGAGGACAGTGCTACAGGCCTGCATCCTCTTCATAGCACTTCTTCATGACTAGTACTATATTTCAGCCTCTTGCTACATCTCAGCCTTCAATATGGAGGGATGGTAATTTTACGCCTAGTTAAAAGGAACAATATCTAAGTCTCACTTCCCCTCACTGACCAGTCCAAAATCGATCTCAGGGTCTTTTGCTGGTGTTTGACTTGGATGCGCTTTACTGGTCTCATATCCGCCGACGTCCACATCCATTGCTTTATTGAATCGGATCGTTTGGACTCTATGCCAACTGCTTGCCTCTTCTCGTGTGTTTGGAGCCTCACGGGTTAGTAGTAGTAATAGTATTAGCATTAGTATTTGTAGTAGTGTTAGTAGTAGTAGTAGTAGCAATAGTGGTAGTAGTAACAGTAGTAGTAGTAGTAGCAATAGTAGTAGTAGTAACAGTAGTAGTAGTAGCAATAGTAGTAGTAATAGCAGCAGCAGTAACAAGAGCAGCAGCAGCAGCAGCACAAGCAGTAGTAGTAGTAGTAGTAGTAGTCGCCGCCTGGGCTAAGAATGAGATCATAATAAGAGTAAAAGAAACGATAAAATATAAAGCAACATATCATGAAATCCTTTTCTAACGTGGTCGGTGTCGCCGCGTTAACAAGCTGTTTTCACCCCGGATGCATATCGGACGTAGACCCACTTAAATTTTTTCGCTTATATTAACCTGCCGTCAATACAGTCTCAAATTATTTTCTTTACTGTTAACGAGATGCGAAATATTATGGCTAAAGATATGAAGTTAATGAACGCAGATTCAAATGTATATAAGCGGTACAGACAGAGCCGGGACCGTCACTCGTACCGAATATTCTGCTTCGATGTGAAGTCGAGATGAGGTGTTGGATTGTGTGTGAGTAGAATTGGCTTGAGTTTGTTGATTCGTCCCTCTGCGATAATTACCTTTAAAAATACTGTCTGCCTTATTATAGAAGAATCTGTTTCTATTAGTTAATTTTGTTTATGTCAGTAAGGTATATATAGTTTTCGTTCATTGGTTTTGCTGACTACAAAATATTCTCTTTAATATTCTGTGAGTTTACTGCCAATCACTTTTGCTCAGTTAAGGAAGGCCATACAAAGGTTCTAATAGCATATATATTTTTTCTTTCTGGTTAATCATATAAAGGATCCACCCCGCTACACTAAGGACGTAAGAGAGACAACTAGATAGATGGATATAAATTGATAGTTAGATGGATGATTCTTAGGTGATATTATTAGTGCGAAAGTGTGAACCATCTCTGATCTTTTTTACATTAATATCTGAAGCATGTAGTTGCAGTAGCATGTGTCTTAGCTTTTTTGTATTTTTGTTTACCCCTCTCTGGAGTACAGCTGAACACAATTAACAGTTACAGGTGTTCTATCCGCAAAAATAAATAAATAAATAAATAAATAAAATGAACAATATTAGTGGCTCGTTCACACCTTTACATCTCCGTTTCTCTAATATTGCCTTTCAGTGCTCTAATCCGCATCTTTCCTTCTGGCAATGTGTGTGTGCCGTCAGGTGTGCTTGGCGTGGTGTGTGCCGTAGTGTGCCTGGCCTTAGACCCCGCCAGCTCCGCCCTCAACACCGACTCTCAGTTCATCTCTTCCGCTGGTAAGCCTCTGCATGAACATTTGTGCAGGTTATAACTTTTTTCCGCTGGATGATCCAGGAAAGGAGCGCAAGATCTTCACCTGTCAAATTCTTCCACGACGAGGATTCGATCGTAACTATATTTGACACTCCCACCCCAGGATCTGTAACGTGAAGGTGGTGTGTAGTGAACGGAGAGAATTTTGGGGTGTTTTCCTCAGCAGGTAATTGTCTTCTATCCACTCTATCCCTCCACCTCATCCCAGTCTATTATCCAAGACTGAAAATACAATAATGATAGTGATTACAGGAGCCATGCATGTCTTTGTAATCCTGTGATTCATTACCTCACGTCTTTTGCCAATTTCCCCTCTAAAGTTCTTCCTCATAGCAACGCACAAGCGCTCTAAGCACACACACACACACACACACACACACACACACACACACACACACACACACACACACACACACACACACACACACACACACACACACACACACACACACACACACACACACACACACACACACACACACACACACACACACACACACACACACACACACACACACACACACACACACACACACACACACACACACACACACACACACACACACACACACACACACACACACACACACACACACACACACACACACACACACACACACACACACACACACACACACACACACACACACACACACACACACACACACACACACACACACACACACACACACACACACACACACACACACACACACACACACACACACACACACACACACACACACACATCAAAGGACTCCCGATAATTACTCGCCCTCTGATCTCATCGTCATGGTATAAAGTAGAGGGGAAAAATATACGGGGATAAATAATGAATGCGTAAACGAGGAAGGGAGGTTGAAGGTGGCAGAGATTCCCTCGTTGAATTATAATCTCATGGCGGATATGTGTCTTAATGATCTGTTCGCAGTCAACAGGCATATTTCACAGCTATTTAAATGTGTGAACTAACTGCGCATTTACTCGTTTGGCTACTTCACGATGACAACAATTGTACTTTATTACTGATGCTTCCGGGTCAATATATTCACCAAAGAGGGGACAGTCTTCACTAACCCAGTCTCTCCTACACATTTCCCCTACGATGAATGAACTCTTCTTGAGGTAATAAAGACATTAAGCACCTTTTGGATTTGAGTGGTTAAAGGCAAAACGATGATTACTTGTGCTCACATTAAATTTACTAAATCTTTTGCCTTTCATACAATTTACTTTTTTTTTTTTTTTATCCCCCCCCAAAAAAAAAAACAATACAATTTATCATTTTCTTACTTATTCTTTCTCTCTTTTTCTTTATCCCTCAAGAAAAAACACAAAGTTCCCTCAGCCAAGCCAACCTGTCCCCCGAAGAACTAACCAGAGAGAAGCGAGGCAGATGGTGGAGGCAAGAACGTAAAAAACAGAGGCCAAGGGGATGGAGGAAGAGACCAAAGGTGAAGGAAGTACACCACTACCACTATACACCTGGCTTCCCCCCTCATGGCTACGCACCTGGCTATCCCCCACCTGCAGCACCGGGCTACCCCCCACCTGCAGCACCGGGCTACCCCCCACCTGCAGCACCGGGCTACCCCGCACCTGAAGCGCCCGGGAGCAATAATTACAACACTATGCAGAATAAAATCCATGTCAAACCAGTATTTATGTAAGTTGCTCTCTCTCTCTCTCTCTCTCTCTCTCTCTCAATTTACATCAACGTCAGATCTCTCATGGTGTCATATTCTAAATGGTAAAGGAAGTCTTGGAACATCCCTTCATTAATGATTTAATGTTCTACACTGCAGATTAGGTGTGTTGTTGGCTTTATATCCTTTTATCGAACTAGTCTGCATAATAATAATAATAATAATAATAATAAAGCACATTTTTTCTTCCCTAACAGCATGCCAGGAGCCTCTTTTCCTCCGGAGCTACAGAAAAATCTGTAAGTTTACATAATATAATAATGACAACAACAGCAGTAATAATAACACTGATGTTAATACTAATGCTAATAATAATGTATAATTTTCCTCCCCCAACAGCACGTCAGGAGCTACTATTCCTCCGGGACTCAAGAAATAACTGTAATGAAGCGGGGAATGATACAGCGAGTAGGCGGCCCAGAAGTATTTAAAGTATTTGAAACAGGGAAAGGGGGCCAGTAGTCTCTAAGCAGAAATATTGGATACAAGAAATTTTGAAACAAGTGCAGCGGCCCCATATCTGAAGCATCTGAAACTGGGAAAGTGGGCCAGTTGTCTCGAAACACTTGAAGCATTAGAAGTAGAAGATATAACAAACAGAAAATTTCTAAACATTCTAAGTATGTTAAGTGACCCGATTGTCTCGAAACATTTGAAGTTTCGAAGCAGAGAACATGGGCCAGTTGTCTCGAAACAATCAAATTCTGTCTTTTTCCTTCCATTTTGTTCATCGCTATTTCCGATTTTTGTTTGCCCTCGACATCTTGGTTTCATTAACATTTTCTTTAGCTTTTTAATGCAATCTTTAGACAGTTTAGCTCATTTTTCCTTTTTTCTTTTTGGTTTTTTAGTTGGAGTGGTTTTGTATATAGCCTTTCCTTTCCCATTCATTGCAAGAGGTCTCCCTAAGCTGAATACAAGCGTCTGGGAATAAGAAGTACACGTAAAGAAGGCATTATTGGATATTATCATGGGGTAAGCCATTTGTACACACAGTTAAATCTGCTCTTACTAAATTCAGCTAATCCAGTGAGTCAGGAATAGTCTTTTTCATCTCTTTGCCATCTCATGACGATTTTCTTCAGTTTAGGATACACTCTTCATACTGGAGGGGTCAGGTATAGCCCCCATACCCCTTCACTACAAGAGACCTTTGATAAGCTGTGTAAATCGTCTGGTAGCAGCAAATTATAGAGTGAAAAAAAGGTGACTGAGGAAACCAAACCATGAGAGAGTGTGAAAGCAACAAGCATCCTCCACACAATATCCTTCTTGTTATTTTTTTTGGCTTTAGGCTCATCTTAAATGTGAACCCTGTGAACTGCTGGTTTAAGTTGCTCTCCTCCTGCAGTCCACCATCCTCCCCTTAGGTGATAGGGATATAGTTGAAAGATATTTGTATAACCAGACAGTGGAGCTGCTCAGTTATACCTATGCCACCACGTGAAGGTCTCCCTCTCAAGCACTTCCCTCCCATCCCTTTAGAAGTCTATCAGAGCCTCGTTCAAAAGCAGGTTTTCTACGTATTTCGCATGTCTCACTGTATCCCAGAATGTATCAGGCGTTAATAAAGGTTCATTACTGTGCGACTTCGTTAATAGTCCTTGTCGACGTAACTCGCTGAATCGTAACTTATCAGTGTTGTGAAATATTCCGATACATCACAGATCAAGCCCTTATACTAAAAAAAAAGGAAAAAAAAGATAGGGGCAAGGGTGCATCAAGAGGAGGTGGAGTGTGGCACCTCCCCCTCCCTTCTACTAGAATGAAGTGAAATATAAGGTAGCCATTGGGTTATTTATTTATATTTATTCATTTAGGTACTAATTATTGTTTCCCGTGTTGCTTTCTTGAGTATTCAACAACAGATACATTTTTCATTATGTTAGATACCGTTAAAATACTTTCCAAGCACCTGTATCTCGAGAACAACGACAACCAAATTTCAACTACCTTCTCTCCCCCGAAAAAAAAAAAAAAAAAAAAATCTTGCTGCGCTCCTGTTTATGAACAATAGTAGCTCCCCCCTCCCCCCCTCAAAAAAAAAAAATGTATATAAAAGCACATCAATACACGCAAATTTCTATCAGAGTCACCTTTGCCTTATATATTTGCCTTTTAACTTATTGTTCTAAAAAAGAAAAAAAGGTGTTTTGTCATAGGCTGTCTCTTCAAAGTTCCACCAAATCTGGCTAAAATCGAATAAAAATAGCGCTTATCTCATACCTGGAGCGATTCTCACTGGAGGAGCTGACCTATGCCCTGACAACTTGATCTTTGAGTTATGGTTCTAAAAAACGGAAAGTTTCGTCACTGGATGACCCTTAACCGTTGCTCTATGTTCGGTTAAAATCGGGGAAAATTGTTCGAGTTGTCTCACGGCCGGAATTATTCTTAAAGTAATTCCAACTGTAAGATAACTCGGACAATTTTTATCCAATTTTAGCCAAACTTGGTGGAAGGGCTGAGGGTCATTTAACCAAGAAACTTACCATTTATTTTAGAACAATAGCTCAGAGTTTAAGATCACAAGGCAAGGTTAACTTTGACCTTCCCCTGTGGCCTTGCCGATTTATGAGGCCACCCCAGCTTTCACCCAGTTCACTCCAGTGGCTTATTATGTTGGTTTATTCTTGTTCTGTTTTGATGACGTAATTCAGCTTTTGGGGAGACAGCTAAAAGTAAATGGGTAAATGAAAGCTATTTCTTACCCTAAAATTAGAAAAGTATCTTCAGAACTCAGTATAATAAACCAAAGACAACGAGAACAAGATAATAATTATAATAATGAAAGAAATAATAATGATAATAGTAGTAGTAGTAGCAGTAGTAGTAGTAGTAGTAGTAGCAGCAGCAGCAGTAGTAATAGTAGTAGTAGTAGTAGTAACAGTAGTAGTAGAAGTAGTTGTAGTAGCAGTAGTAGCTGTAGTACTACTACTACTAATACATTCGTTGTCCAGTTCCTTTTCAATCCATGAGGAGCACTGGGGCACGGGGCAAGGCTGCTACTACTTTTACCACTACTACTACTACTACTACTACTACTACTACTACTACTACTACTACTACTAGTATTTCAGGTGACTTCTTGCCAACCCTTCCCCTGCGATTTAGTTTGCATATTATTCCTAAATACTCTCTTGTCATTCATATCTTACTTATATCGATATAATTTGCATAAGTAATATAGGAGAGAATATTGAAGTGAAAAAGATGAAATAAGTCGCTGAGGAAGATGTATCACGGACTGTCTTAAATAAACGAGAATACAACTGGAATTCCCGATAAACTCAACCGTCAAATTAACAACCAAAGTCCCAGTTTCAGCTATAAGTGCTAATAGGCTGGAAATGAGGAAACGCACGCGCGCACACACACACACACACACACACACACACACACACACACACACACACACACACACACACACACACACACACACACACACACACACACACACACACATACACCTTACCGTATAATATATTGTTAACGTTATTTGTACAATACAACGTTGTTAAAGGTGAAGACAGATGCAAATGGAGTTTACTAACGATAGTGATTGGATGGAATGGAGGAACAACAAAGGGAGATGTTTAGTCTTTCACTTTCTCTCTCTCTCTCTCTCTCTCTCTCTCTCTCTCTCTCTCTCTCTCTCTCTCTCTCTCTCTCTCTCTCTCTCTCTCTCTCTCTCTCTCTCTCTCTCTCTCTCTCTCTCTCTCTCTCTCTCTCATACCAAACTTCGTATATACAGTATAATGTTCTCGGGAGGAATTCGATATATTTTCCGACGGTGTTTTTATTCTCTCTCTTTCTCACCAAACAAAACTGACCCAACGATAATTGTATTTAGTCTAGGAGGCGGGTGACGCGTGATTACCGACTCTGCCCTGACTTACAAAACCCCAGGGAATGGCAAACACTTCTTCCAGTCTCCCTCCAGCACCCCACTATGAAGTTTCTGTGGCTGTGTAAGTTAGGAGCAGTTACAGGAAATCAGTGGGAGTTATTCTTTGCCATTTGATATGTATCGTACTCTGTAGCGCCTGGTTTATAGTGGTTAGGACACCCCAGCCCAAGTGACGTGACATTACAGTTCAATCCCAAGCGGTGGCTGGTCATCTCCCCTTACTGCCTTGGACCCTAGACCTGGCAGGGGTGATGTGGACCTGAGGAGGGACAGTCAAACATATGATCGATTCCTTGTCGTAACTTGGATTTCTTCTTGCAGGACAAACTGGAGACATGGAAAGTTTCTTCTGTTTATTATTATTATTATTATTATTATCATTATTATTATTATTATTATACTTTGCCCTTTAATAAAAGAAGAATAACTATGAAAATAACTCTCCTCTTGTAAACAGGAATTATTTTTAACGAATGAGCGAGACAGGGAAAGATCTGCTCTGGTTGTCCATCGTGTAAAATAAACACAAAGTACGACAGAAAATCCATCGTAAATACCTTTGAGAAACCCGCCCCTGGAGATTTATTTACTCATTCATTAATTAACAGTACGGCTCTATTTCATAATCTCCTCTACTGCTTCTACTCCTTCTAGGCGTGGTTGGGGTGGCAGTGGTGGGTTATACTGCCTCGGCTCAGCTCCTGCCTGGTGATGCTGTCCAACTTCCACTTTCTGGTAAGATTTCGTGACTACTTTTGTTCTACACTGCTATGACTTTTGCTGGCAGAGTCAGTTTCTCGCTTAATATTATTATTATTATTATTATTATTATTGTGTGGTAGGTGGGGGCGCTCGCCATCCACTCACTCGATGTAGTGCTGCTCTAGGGTGTCTGCCCTTTCCTTTCCTCCATCCTTCTCTCCTTCCATCGTCTTCTGTCTTTCCTTGACTCTTTCCTCGTCCTTCCGCCTACGGGTACCTTCACACTCCCTCTTCTGCCTTTCCTTCCTTCATTCTTTCCTCTTCCTTCTGCCTGTGGGTGACTCTACACTGAGTGACAAGCCAAATGGTTTCCTGTACACCAGGAAATCATTTACTACTCTGGGTGGTAACCATATAACCAAATTATGGCGCCTGGTGGTTTAGTGTGTAATTACGGCGCTCTAGTCGGATTGAGCCTGTGAAGGTTTATATCCAAGGGATGGCTGGGGTTGATTGCTCATATAATGCCACTCAGGGATGAGTGAGGCTGGTCACTCTCATCTTAAATGTCAGGACAAACTTGCCTAGCCCCGGGCTCCTACGCTCCTCATGGGGCAATGTAGGATTGGATGATGAATGAATGAATTATTATTATTATTATTATTATTATGTTGTTGTTGTTGTTGTTGTTGTTGTTGTTGTTGTTATTATTATTATTATTATTATTATTATTATTATTATTATTACACTGTTTCAATTACAAATAATATGATGGCATGCTAAGCTGTTATAAAGCCTGAAATCACCACGGTAAACTGATTATACAAGGTTGGCCCTTTCATAGCGCCACAAAAGACACACGCCTGGCTGTATCTTAGGTGTAACGGGGACGGTTCAGTCTGCTGGTGTGGGTTTAGATGAGGCAGTGAGTGTCAGATATGGATAAATGATCCAGGTTAGACTCTGATAATGTTACGTGAGCCGTCCCCCTAGTACACGAAAAATCAATCGAGTGGCCAAGGAGCGATATATTTGGAGCACCCTGTACCACGCATCGATAATCACTGGTTCAGGGACAAGGTGGAAGCAAGGCAATCAATGAAACAATAAGCTCGATTATTTGACAGGGTAATTACACCATTCCAGGTTGCTAAAAATCAGACTAATGACATTAACTGATGAAGCAATTACCGGCAGGCGTCCAATCATCCCTTCCCCTACCCCCCCCAAGTTCATTTCCGGGCTTGTTTGTTGATTAACCCCTTCAATCTGATGACAGGTGCTGGAGCGCGACGCCTCCATGTGGTGGCACCGATACGACCCGGTGCTGGATTTGCCCGGATATAAAAACGTCCCTCAGTCCCCTATCAATCTAAGGAGTATGATGGACGGCAGAAGGAGAGGAACTTTAGCCTGCAGTCCAGTAGGTTCACATTCAGTTGAGCCTGTGGTTACTACTACTACTACTACTGCTACTACGACTACTATTACTACTACAAGTACAAGTACTACTACTACTACTACTACTACTACTACTACTACTACTACTACTACTACTACTACTACTATTACTGCCACTACTACAACTACCACCACACCACCACCAGTCCTAGAACTGTTCCTACTACAACTACTGTTACCACGACTCTCTTATCTTAAGCTTAATATTTACACTCATCTTCATAGTTAACTTCATAAACATCCTAATCATCACGTTCGTGTTTATTACCATATCCACCCTAATTACGCTTATCTTAATCTCCATATATACCCCAATCCTTCATATCTGCCTTAATATTCACACTTACCCCAACCTTGAATCCAATCTTAATATCCAGTTTAATCCTCGTATCTGCATAATCTTTATATTTAATCTCAGACGACAAGGACCCAGCCGTAGCCCCTCTTGAGGAACTGAATGGTGCGCTGGATGAAACAGAGAGAGAGAAGCGAGACGGGAGAAGGCCCTGGTGGAAGAGAAAGAAATTTCCAAAGGTCGAGCATCACCACCACTACCACGGCCACCCACCCCCATACTACCCACCCCCCAGCGGCGCCCCACCCCCATATTACCCACCCCCTGGAGGCGCCCCACCCCCACCTTACCCACCCCCACACTACCCACCCCCTGGAGGCGCAGCTGGAGGAAGCACTAATTACAATAAACTGAAGAATGATATTGTTATCCAACCTTTCATTGTGTAAGTGACAACTCTATTTTTAACTCTCTGTCTGCCTCTGTCTTTGCCTGTCTATCTGTCTCCAGTCGTCTGTATGTCCGTCAATCAATCAGTCAGGGCAATCAGTGTATGAATCAGTCAGTCAATCAATCTGCCTATCTGTTTATGTATGTATGTATGTATGTATGTATGGTTAGCATTTTTTGTTGGATGGACGCATTTTTAAGAACTTTACATAACCCAACAAATTGAATTTTTGTTCAACCGAAGTAATCCTTGGAGTCAAAAGGATAAAATTAGTAAATATCAGCTCCCATACCATATCTATCTATCTATAATCTATCTATCTATTTTCAGGTTGCCGCCGGGCTCCGCTGGCAACACGACCTCAGGTTTAGGGGCAACAGGAAATATTGGCTAAGACTGGATAAACCGCATCCAGGAATATTATCGCATTATTCCTACTCTTTTATTTCTCTGCTCCCAACCACGTTTCTCCCCCTCCCTCTCTCCTCCCCTTCTCCTCTGACCTTCTCTCCCACCCTCCCCTCTCCTTATCATACTCTCCTTCTTTCTCCTTCCCCACCTATTGCCTCCGTGTCCTCCAATCCCTCCCCCGTCCCTCTTTTCTCTCTCTCTCTCCATCGTGCCCTTTCATCTTTACTCCTAGTCTCATTTCTTCGCCACCTTCATTGCCTCTTTTCTTCCTCTTGCCCACTGCTTCCTCAGCCTTCCATTCCCTCCCTCTCCCCTTCCTCTAATCACCTCTAGCTTCCCCACTCTCTGCTGCCTTTCCCTTCTTCTCTAGTTCTCTCCTTCTCCCCACACCCTCATCTCCTCTCTCTCTCTCTCTTTTCTTCTGCTTCTCTTTCCTAACAAACACTACCACATAACAAGACCCAGTTATATGAGTATTTTAAAGTGAAGTTCCTGCACGATTGCGGATCATCTATATTTTCCTCTCACTTTCACTTCCACTGCCATTGATAATTAACCCCTTCACTCCGATGGCATATTGGTTTGTTCTTACCGCTTCCAAACGACTTTACTAAACCTAAGAGAGACTTTTTGAACTGGAGAGTTTGGATATAACTTCTTTCACTTCGTCACTACAAGGGACACTCCTAAGTTGACTAAAATCGTCTGGCTTTTAGCAACAATAAAACCTAAAATTCATCAATGGACGAAAAACCTTGAAATAACTAATCACCGAAGTAATGCCCAGTACCCAAGCAGGTGATATGACACGCACACGGCAAATTGGTCAGGTGGGGCGCAAGGAAAAAGCTAGAGGAGAGCACATACCAGGCAGATCCCCAATACCAGAGTAGTACAGAGTCACATCATTCACGCGAAGCCAATCAGATGAAAGGAATCAATTCGCCGATGATTTTTTTTTTTTTAGCCCTTGAAGAAGAAGAAAAAAAAAGCGCACATCAATACCCCTGCCTTGACTCCTTCCCTGACACAGCACAGACCAATTCAGATCAGTCAGAGGAAGCCAGTCAAATCAAATCAAACCTGTTATAGGAACCATGTTGTTTTTTTACCCTCTTAAGAAATACAAAGAACATTACAATACCCGAAATAAATAAAAAATGTTACTTTCCTACCTTACACCCCCCAAAAAAAAAAATAATAATAATAATAATTGAAGAAAATATAGTATCGCAACATTTCAATACGCATATGATAAATTCAGGATATTTTTGTACCCTCTACCAGAATGAAATAAACAATTAAAAAGATATGCACCAGAAACATGTCATTACTCCAGTTATGAAAAGCATGTAATTATTCTTCCGTCTACAGTAAAAATGTAGATGAAAAACTGCCAGAAAAACTACATACGTATATACAAGAAACATGTCAATACTCTGGCCTTGACCGACACAGTTCAGGACACTACCTACCACCAGGGCAAGCCAATCAAACCAATCAGACCCATCAGAAAGATGCCACAGCAATATAACACTCTTTTCCCATTACACCATAAAATTTCCATTAATGTATAAGGTTGTTTCTTTGACCTCGAGACCCTCTGTACGCCAGTCTGTTCCTGGATTTGCAAAGAGCCGGTTGCATTTCAGTAGTAGTAGTAGTAGTAGTAGTAGTAGTAGTAGTAGAGGTAGTAGTAGTAGTAGTAGTCTCAGGTTCATCTGAAATGTGAACTTCTTCGGTAGTCCATCATTCTCCTTTTAGCATGGTAGGGAGGGGGTTGAAAGATGCTTCCATAATTGGGCAGTGGAACCACCCAGTTAAATCCGTGCCATCGCATGAAGGCCTCCCTCACCAGAATCTTGTATTTCGTAATCTGGGGAAATGTTTGTCGGTTGTTTTCCTTCGCAGTCACGTCTGCACTCCACTTCTGCAGACGCTTCGAAGGGGAACTGCGTGAAATATTTCGTTACTGATGAACGCTCTAAAATGAAGAGTAGTGGACGGGCTTTCATTCAATCAGTAACAAATCAGTGACAAATCGACACACTCAAACACAGGCTGAAAAGAAATAAACATGCAGAAAAGAAACACACACACACACACACACACACACACACACACACACACACACACACACACACACACACACACACACACACACACACACACACACAGAGAAAAGGAACATACACACATACACGTAGACCCACACACATAGACACACAAAGAAAAGGAACACACTCTCTGTAACACCCACCCACCCAACACACACACACACACACTCTCTCTCTCTCTAACACACGCACACACACACACACCAGTGGCGGATTAAGGGGGGGGGGGCTGACTGGGCTACAGCCAGGGGCCCCCAGTATTTGGGGGGGCCCCCAATTCCTACAGTTTGTCAACAGAAAATCTGATACAAAAGGTCACCTAAGGGGAAGGCATGATTGAGGGCCGTCTAGGGGGGCCCCTTCCCAATCCCCCATAACAAACCTTCCCTCAGGTATTCCCCCACGGCTACATTAACAATATATTTAGGTTTTCATTATATAAAGTAATAAAAATAACAATAGGCCTACATACAACTTACATGTAATTGGACCGGTGCATAAAAATAAAATAGTTACCGGTTCAATTACGTTTGGGCTGTGGTTTTCTTTCATGATTTCGTTATTTTATGCAGATATTTTATACAGATATTCAGGATAATTTCTCCTTTTTTATTGAGTTATATTATGTTTAGTACATAATAATTACTATAGTATCTGTGAGACCTAGAAGATAGAATCAGAATATTATTATTTATAAAGTATAATTTTATTCCTACTCAAATGCTCAAGTCTTTGTTGACATCGACACTCCGGTACTCGTGTGTAGTAGAGGGAATCCAAGACCGTCCTAGGCGGCCAAAATAGCAACATTTAGACGTAAGTTTCTCTGTTTGATATTTTCATTACTTCTTTTATAAAATGGAGTACCTTAAGCATTATTGTGAACTCTACTAAACGCACATCGGAAAAACAGAACAAAGGTGCAATGCTTCTGCAAGCCCACCTGCCACTTAGCAGCTGTGCAGCATGTTACTGTACGGAGAAAAGAGAAAATTATCACTATTCCTCACTATGGTGCTATCGATAGGAAGTTCCGGTATAGGTTTTGTGTTCTATTTACTTAGTTTATTTTTACTAAAGGTAGTTATCAAGGAGGCCTAATGCCTGACGATTTTTCCCATCAATTTTTGTCTTGTTCTTCGAGCTATGAAACACGGAAAGATAATTGTAAAAGCATATACCGGTAGTACCTTGTTTGGTATTGTTAGGTTCATTTTAATAGGCTAAGTAAACCTGATTACCTCCGCCAACGAAGTTGGAGGGGTTATGTTTTCACCCATGTTGGTTTGTTTGTATGTTTGTCTGTCTGTGAACAAAATTACTCAAAAACGCGTGGGCGATTCTTACGAAATTCTGTATATAGACTGGACATGGCCTACTGAACAAATGATTAGATTTTGATGAAGATCGGGTCAAAGGTCAAGGTCGTGGACGCGAAAAGGTTATACCCCACAATTTCGTACTCAAAAATACTTGACGGATTTCAATGAAATTTTGCGGTAGGGTTTGATATTGTCCAAGGAAGAGATGATTTGATTTTTGTAAAGATCGGGTCAAAGGTCAAGGTCACAGAAACGAAAAGGTCAAAACATTTTTGGCCATAATTTCCTTTCTAATAAAGATAGAGACGTGGGACCAACGCCATTTTGTAGTATTAAGCAAGG
The DNA here is from genome assembly GCF_032717465.1 of Coenobita brevimanus. Classification (NCBI taxonomy): domain Eukaryota; kingdom Metazoa; phylum Arthropoda; class Malacostraca; order Decapoda; family Coenobitidae; genus Coenobita; species Coenobita brevimanus. Next base: position 50,233,522 of record NC_137063.1, on the reverse strand, counting down.
CCTTTCGGATGTGTGGTCAAATTTGTCATGTTTTATTTCTTTTTTGGTTTATTCTTTGTAAGTTTTTTCGATCTGAATAAAATAATCGAGACTCGCTTCGCTCGCCAACTGTTTGATAAAAGGGCCCCCACCTGAAGTTTAGCCAGGGGCCCCATGCACTCTTAATCCGCCCCTGACACACGCACACATACAGTACACACACACTCTCTCTCTCTCTCTCTCTCTCTCTCTCACCCCTATACACAATCCGCCTAACCATCTTACCTTCCCCCTTACATTAAGCCACTTGGAGCGCCGCAGTGGAAGCTTTACCCACCTGCCTTCATCGTCATCCCTCTGGGCCAATTATGCTCTTAGCCAAACTTCGCCATCCTTTGAGCACAAGTTAGTGGGGTGGGCAGGTGGAAGGGAGAAGGTGGGGGAAGGGATAGGGAAGGGAGGGGAGGAGAGAAGGTTGAGGAAAGGAGGAGGGGAGGGGAAAAATAGGGGAGGCTGCTGGAGGCAAGAGAATGATTTAGGAGAGGCGGTGGGAGGGATGAAGAAAGAGGATGAAGTGGGAGAAGGGGGGATATGACAGAGGTTGATGGAAAAGGAGGGGAGGGGGAGAGAAAAGCATGGAAAACAGGGAAGGAAGATGTTGGAGGGAGAGAACAGGGGGTGGATGTAAGAATGTGAGAAGGTGTGGAGAAGAGGAGGAGAGGATAGGAGTGGGAAGGAAAAGATGAGGATAGGGCTGTGTGAGGAAGAAAGTAAAGTGTTGGAAAGGGTGGGGAGGAATAGAGGAAGAGGAAGGTGTGTGTGTGTGTGTGTGTGTGTGTGTGTGTTTGGGCAAAAGGTGGAGCTAAAGGAGAAGTAAAGTGAAGGGGAATAAAAGAAGAGGGGAGTTGCTAAAGCTAAAGGAAGGACGGAGGGGCAGGGTGGTGATGGAGAAGGAGGAAGGGAGAATGATGAGGACTTGGTGCCGTGGGGTGGTGGAAGATGGGTGAGTTGTCTCAAAGTTTGGCTGTAATAAGGCCCTACTTCCCCTTGTCTGAGACGCACTGTATTGTACCAGCGCCACTCAGGGCTGACATGTTACCCCAAGATTCACTAACTCTTTGCAAAGTTTGGCACAAGAGAATAAGACCAGGGAAGAATTGAAGCCGAAATTTGCCTTAAAACCACTCCAAGTTTCCTTACATGCAGAGATCAGGCCCCAGATCACTGTGGTTTGACTTCTTCGTTTCGATGGTTGAAGTTTTGAATATGCTTTTAGTTGCAGTAACTTCGGACGGCTCTTCCTAGTATATGAACACCCTTCTAGATTAAGTTAGTCTGTATATTTGCATGAGCTCTAAAATGATGTTAATAATCTCAGAGAAACCCTACATCAAGGACTTAAGTTTGAACAGAATAATCAATGACCCCTTCATTACCGTAGGTTTCTCGTAAAATTAATAAATCATTCTAACGTTTGCATGAATAAAAAAAAAAAAAAATATCTGATCATATATCAGGGGAGTTAACTGTGTGTATAATTCATTTAGTGTGCGACGACTCCTTTGACGAAAATATTTACTCTGTCAGTAGCAAAAATTAGAATAAACAATGACGTCCTTATACTGGAAAGATTAAACAGTCAATGGTTTCCACAGAAGTCAAAGGGAATCAAACCGAACTTAATCCGAGAGCCAGAGCAATTTCCCTCACACGGGGACAAGGCAGGAAAGACGGGGATCGGGAAACTAAGTGCATCTGGAACCGAAATAGCACACTTCAGCGACTTTGAGGCCACGAGACTCTCCTGGTTCGACAAAGCCTCACAGACCGAGTTGGGAGGTGGAGTCAGCATCAGAAGTCCGTTCACCTCTCCTTCTTTTCCCTCCATGGACTTTGATAATCAGTCCAGCGAATTAGCAGCAACAGACATCTATGACTGGATATGATAGACTAATGTTATCAGTGTCGGCTGCTACTGATTCACCACACCGGTTTTCGAAGAGCATGGAAAGAGAAGCGAGAGAGGCGACAGGGCTTTTGATGCTGGCTGTGCCGCTTGGGAGTTTCATGTTGGTCGTGTCTGGCTTGTTGTTTTCATGGGCTTTTAGGTCACCAGCAGTCTTTTTTAAGCATTAAGCTTTTGTAAATTATGAAAGACACAAAACAGGTTCCAAAATTACCTCTCCGCATATTGAAAGCCTTGAATAATAATCTACCTTAATTATTCTAGTGGAGTCGTCACGCATACATCAGCACTGACCAGCACAAATTTATTAACCATATTAGCTCAGCAATTACAGCTTCTTAATGCAAGAGAATTCACCCCTTACTGATAAAGGGGCAATATCATTAACACTGGGAGGCAAAGCGTCATCAGACAGACTTTACGATGATTACTTGACCATGTTATGAAGAGAGAATATGTCTGCCCTTTCAGTGATGTACGGAAGTTGAGCAGAGAGAGAGAGAGAGAGAGAGAGAGAGAGAGAGAGAGAGAGAGAGAGAGGAACTGGAGTAAAAAATAAATAATAAATGTCTCTACCGTACGTGGAGCCAGCAAAGGATTCATACGCACCAAAAATGAAAACAAAGAAAAGGAAAATAAACACAAGCGTTCAAAAGCACAAAACTAAAACAGAGAGAAACGTTCACATATTATACAAACATCAGAGTCCCTCCCAAACCCGAAGCTTTTAATGCCACAACTCCAACTATTTGCTCCCACGCATTTTTAGGGGATACTCAAATTTCGCCACATCTGAATTCCCCTCTGAAATCGTGGTGCATCACAGTACACGCTTGTCCATTTGCACAGACAAAAAATAGGGGACACACACACACACACACACACACACACACACACACACACACACACACACACACACACACACACACACACACACACACACACACACACACACACACACACACACACACACACACACACACACACACACACACACACACACACACACACAGAGAGAGAGATGCAGAAATAGGAGGGGAAAGATGAGGAAAAGTGAGAGTGTAACAGGAGAGAGAGGAGAGGGGAGGGGAAGAAGGAAGAAGCGATAGCACAGAGGGACAGAAAGATCACTCGCTCTCAGCTCAATAAAATCGTCTGTTTTAACTGAAATAAATACTAGAAATATCCCGATAATTAAAAGAAAGAGCCAGTCGTAATAATGGTAATATTCTCAGGCTCATCCATTCACGTTTAAATGAACATAATTGGCTAGCTTTGAAATGAAGTCCTAGAATAGTCCCTACCATAAAAGGGTTATTTGTGACGGTATTAACACTCTCAGATCCTTTAACCCACTCCAGACTTCGTGAAATCATCTGACTACAAGAAATTGCTGGAAAAGGTGAAAAAAAAAGTAGACATTGCCACAAAAGAGTCAACACTAACTGGAAATAAAAGACTAGATTCATCCCTACCACGAGAGTTTCATTATTAGTATAAATTAATTACCTACTCCTTTACAACGAGGCATTAGCATTCTGGCCACAGCAACTGCAACGCCTCAATAAGCAAGCATAATATTCCTTACCCACACCGCACGTAAAAAGCGATAATCAGGCATTCTGGAAAAGTGTGACCCCAGAGGAAGGGAGAGAGAGAGAGATCCTTTCTTCTGTTATTACAAGCTGCAAGGGGACTCTCTCTCTCTCTCTCACACACACACACACACACACACACACACACACACACACACACACACACACACACACACACACACACACACACACACACACACACACACACACACACACACACACACACACACACACACACACACTAACCTAATCAAGTATGGGCTAAATGAAGGAAAATGACACCATTCTCTGCTCTGCCCAGCCCCATATTAAGTTCATTGAGGATCATGAGCTGGAATGAGGGTGGGGGAACCTTGGCTGTTAATGTGTAATGGTATGATTATTTCTTTTTAATGTAAGTGCAAATTATTATAACCCATGATTTTTTACACCAAGACTTAAAAATGGCATTCGGGGTCTGCCCACATGCTCAATTATTTTTTTTTTTTTATCCTTTTACCTGTGATTATCTATCTTTAACTATGTCGACCTATCAGTATGTCTGTCTCTAACAGTATTTATCTGAATGTTTGCCTGTCTCTATCTAGCCATATATATATATATATATATATATATATATATATATATATATATATATATATATATATATATATATATATATATATATATATCGATTTAGGAGGTGGTTTGGCCATGTGGAGAGTGACGAAGTGAGTGTATGTGGGTGAGGTGGAGGGGGGAAGAGGGAGGGGGAGGCCGAGGATGAGATGGAGGGATGGGGTGGAGAGGTATATGAGAGAGGGGGGTGTGAGTTGGGAGCAGGGCAGTGAAATGGCGGGGGACAGGGCGACGTGGAGGCGATTTGTTTGTGACCACCCCAAACGGGATTGAGGCGTCTGGCAATAGATAGATAGATAGATAGATTTTCACAACTGTAAATCGATTTACACTACCTCCAAATGCACTATACTTTAATTTTGAATTAGCATGTAACATAATTACAAAATCTGACTAGAGTTTTAAAGGAAACTGGATACGAAACTACAGGGGGGGTCTAGGGACTGCTATTATGCGCTAGGCCCAGATTGATGTCCTCTGAAGGGATGTTATGGCTGCCACCTGCTGCAGATTTACTAGATACATATTCCTACCCACTATAAGGTTAAGAATAGGCTAGTCTGCCGATGGTGATGCCCCGACAAACCTTGAAGTAATTTTAGTACACTCACATCACACTCCACCTCTGAATTTCACCTCTCCTCTCCCCCACCGACCCTTTTTGCCCCTCACACATCGCTCTAATTTAGCATCAACAGGGAAATGACGAACGGAGATGTTGCAGACACCTCCACCACTCTTTTTTTTCTGACGTTTTCTTGGTGGCTGGGATGGTTCTTTTATTGGCGTGGGAGTGTGTGTGTGTGGCAGCTAATACGGGTATTACTGGGGCGTCTGCTGCTACCGACACACCATTACGCCTTAACAACGAGAACCCTGCGAATTTCACTGGAAGACTCACTGAAATTTGTTAAAAAGTTCGTGAAAAACGTTTACAAATGAAAGTCGTCTTTGGAACTGTCATCTATTGCTCAGAAATAAAAAATAGTATGACATCTTTTCTTGTTTTCATCTTCTCTTCCCCCCTCTTCATTCTTTTTCCTCTCCTCCTTATTCTTCTTCATCGTCTGTGTAGTCGTTTGTTTGTTTGTTTAAAGATTTCCTGCACCTATAGTGCAGGCCGGGCCATACGCTAGCTCGGTTAGTGGGTTGGGCTGATTAAAGAAAAGTAGTACACTTGTCCTTATCATGTGCACGCATTCTTCACTCCCTCGCAAATTTACGTGGCACGTGGACAGTTTATTAAGCTCGTGTGACCTGTTCATTTGTAAATCTAGGCTGGGTACTTGGTGACACACGCCGTGCATGACTCCATTAGCCAGCACAAAACTCGACAATTGAGTGCATGTGCGCGTCGTGTGTAATTACAGAGCGAGTTAAGCTAAATCGTCTCATTAATTAGGAGGACAACACCAAAAAGTTCATGCAGACCACGAGGTTATACGTAAATCAACTTTAAAAATTGTCGGAGAGATTTCCTTTACATTGATTCTCTCTCTCTCTCTCTCCTTTCGTCTAAGCCGTCTTATCTTGGCCCCCTTCTCATTTCGTCCTTCTTTCTTTGCCTTTGTTTTTCCGAGCTTGTAATAATTCTTCTTCATTTCACCCTCTTTTGTTTTCACCTTATCAGTTTTGGCTTCTCGTCATTGTGTACTTTTTGCTGCTTTGTCTTTCCTTCCACATTTCATTTATTGTTCTCACCCTCTTCGCTTCTCCTTTCCTCGTATATCATTCTTTCTCTCCTCCTTCTCCTCCTCCTCCCTCCCTCCCTTATCTTCCTTCCTTCCTTTCGCTCTCTCATTCCGTCATGTATAAAATGTTGTCATACTTTTCTTTCGTCCCCCCGTCCTTCTCTCATACATTTACGCCCCTTACTCTCTCTCTCTCTCTCTCTCTCTCTCTCTCTCTCTTTCATACCTCACTTCTCCATGATTCTTATACCTCCCTCTCCTCATCTTTTCCGCTTCATCGATTCCTCCCTCCTTCCTCATTCTCCCTCTTTCATCTTTTCTTCCTCCAGTTTCTTCCTTTCTTATCTCTTCTTTTTCTTCTTCTCTCTCCTTCCTTCCTTCCTCCACCATGTCCCTCTTTCCTTTCATTTACTGTATGTTTTCTCTCTCTCTTTCCTTCGTTCCCCTTTTATTTTTTGCCTTCCGCTTCCTTTACTTTCCATTTCTCCTTCTTTCTTTCCACCACATCTTCCTTTCCTACCTCCTACTTCTTTATATCCTCTCTTCTTACCTCTGGACTCCATTTTGTACCTCTCTTTCCTCTCTCCTTCTCTTCCTTTGTCTGACAGTCTCTCTCTCCTTTCCTTCTTCCATTATTTCTTCTTTCTTCTTCTGTCACACCCACCATCTAGTTCTTTTTGCCCTCTCTCCTCTCTTCTTTCTCTTTTCCTTCATTTTTTTTTTCCTCTCCCCAGACCCCAGTTCTCTCTTTCTCCTTCTCATTCTGTCTTCCCCTCTTCCCTATTCTTCCTTTCCTTCCTTCCATCCCCATCTTTCCTTGATTGCATTCCTCTTACCTCTTTGCCCTACGTCTCTCATCTCTTCCTTCCCTACCTTTCTCTCTCTCCCTTCTTTATCTTTCCTTCTTCCCCCCCCACCGTCTCTCTCTCTCTCTCCCCTCCCCCCCACCATCTCTCTCTCTCTCTCCTTCCCTTCCACTCCTCCCCTCCATCTCTCCCCGACTCTTATGGTTCCACGGTGAAGTAAACTGCTATTTGCCAGGACTCACAGCCTTCCTTCCTTCCCTCCTTCCTTCCTCTCTCCCCTCCTTCCTTCACTTTTCCTTTCATACTACCCTTTCTCTCTTTATTTGCTCAACCTTTTCTTCCTCTCTTTTCTCTGTCTCTATTTCTCTCTAACTGTTTTCATTCTCCTCTCCTTCTCTTTCTCTTCAGTCTCTCTCTCTCTTGTTACTCGTTTTTTATCTCTGCTTATATCTCTTTCAACTTTCCCTTCGTTATTTATATATTTTTTGATCCTTCTCCGTTGTCTAAATTGTCCGTTCATTTTCATATTTCTACTTCTCTCTCCTACTTCTCCTCCTTCGCTCCTTCCTCCCTTTTATCCATCTTCCTTCCTTCCTTCCTTCTTTTCTTTTTCTCTTTCTGTCCCCCTCTCGCCCAACCTGCCTCTCCTAATTTTTTCCTTCTTCCGTTCCTTCCTTCATTTTTATATCCTACCCCCTTTTTCCTCCACTCCTTCCTTCCTTCCTTCCTGTCTCAGATCTCCCCTTCATTTTCCCCTGTCCATGTAACTCTCCTTAAATTTTTCCCCATTCTTATTTCCTCTCCTCCTAAGATTTCTTCCTCCTAATCCTATTTCTCCCTTCTCTCCTTCACTCCCTTCCATCCCTCCCTATTTTTTCTATTATTACTTCCTTCCCTCTTCTTCCCATCGTTCTCTCGTCTGACTGATTTTTATTATTGCACATCCTTTGTCCTTGTCACCTTCATTTTCATACCCTTTTCTTCCTCTGGCGTATTTCTTTCCTGCTCTCTTACCCTCGCCCTCTATTCCCCCCCCCCTCCTTTCCCTCGTCTTTCTCCACCTTCTCTTTCTCCCTTTCCTCTTCCTCCTCCTCGTGCTCCTTCTCCTCCTCCTCCTCTACATTGTTCCCTTTATTGGTTTATTTTTCTCTCGCACCCTACCTAAGTTTTTCTTTTCCTCCTCCTCCTTTATTTGTTTACCTTTGTCATATTACTCCAATCTTCCATCTTCCTTTCTCTCCCTTTCCTCCTCCTCCTCCTTCTCTTCCTCCTCCTCCTCCACCTCCTCTTCCTCCTCCTTCTAACTTCTCTCTCTCCCCTCTGTTCCCTCTCCTTCCTCTCCTTGTAGTCTTGCTTTCAACACCCTTCCTGGAATTTTCTAAAACCATTTCTCTCAGTAATTCTTCTCCCTGTATTTTCCTTGAGTTTTGCTTTTTCCATTTTCTTTCTATAACTCTGATGTTCATGGATACTTTTTTGTTATTTTCCTTCCACCTTATTTTTCTTTCTTCATTTTTTGGTTTTATTTCCTTCCCTTCTCTCCTGACCCTTATATTTTCCTTACATTTCTCCTGTTTGGACTTTTGTTTTTTTTCTATTTTCCTATTTTCATCCCCCTGTTTTTCCTTCTGTTCTCCTTTCTTCCTTTACATCATTCACACTCTCCTTTATTCTTCTTCCTACTTATTATTTATCTTTTCTCCCTTCCTCCCTCTTCCTCCCCCCCCTCTCTCTTTCTCTCTCTCTTTATTACTCTCTGCGTTCTCTACGCTCCTTTCATCTAATTATTAAACTTTTTTCTTAATATTTACCTTAAAATCACTAGCTTCCCTTAAATACATTCACATATTCACTTCCTGATTAAGAAATTGGAATATCATTTGTTTGATATCTCATTTATTTTGATCAAAACTTTCTAATTTTTCATCATCAGTTTCCTTCCTGTTCCTCCATGCCCTCTCCCACTTTCTTCCTCTTCTCTCCTCTTCCCAATATCCTTTCTCCTGTCGCCGCTAGTCCCTCCATATTGTCCCTCCCTTCTGCTTTCCTCTTTTCCTCTTCTCCTCCTCTCTCCTATAACAATTCTTCTAGCCCTTGCTTTTATGTAAACGCTTTTTCTTCCTCTTCCACTTCTCTTTAATCTTATCTCTTCTGTTCCTTCCTCTTCCCCTCCTCTCTCCTTTCCTCTCTGTCACATATTTTCTCTCTTCCTTTGCCTCTCACACTCCATAATGTAGCCCTCTTTCTCCTCTCTTCCTCTTATTTTACCTTCTTTCACACTCCTCTTCCCTCCATTTTCTCCCTACCTCCTCCTCTTACATCGTCTCCCTCCTTCTCTTGAATTCTATTTCCTGTTCCTCCTTTCTTCCTCTTCATTTCATAACTTTCTTCTCATTTTGTCTCCTCTCACGTTCCTCTCCCCTCCATCCCCTCTCTTTCCTCATCCATTGTACCTTCCCCCTTCTCTCTCTCTCTCTCTCTCGTTCTTTCTCTTACATGACCTTTGTCAGCTCCAAACTGACCTCAGATTTCCCCTCCTCCCTCCCTCCCTCTCGCTCTCTCTTTTAGAACGTGTTTGTTTGTCTCGCGTTTACATATCAACTCTCTCTTTCTCTCACACACACACACACACACACACACACACACACACACACACACACACACACACACACACACACACACACACACACACACACACACACACACACACACACACACACACACACACACACACACACAAATAATATATCTTTTCCTCCTGCCATCCCTCTCTCACGCATTCTGCATTCTGAAATCCCCCCCCCCTCCCTCCTACGAAACTGAATTCGCCCTTGTCATATCAGTTCTATATATTTTCGTCCACTTTTCCGCAATACAAGACACCTGAGCGAAACCGGATGCAACATTTTTTTCAATTCTGTATTTCATTCTTACCTGGGAGTGGATCTGCTCCCATGAGGTACAGAGTCATCAAAAGGTTATGGCTTCGTGGATTGCTTCTGTTTTTCTCTGTCTGTCTTTGGGGTTTTTGTTTATTTTCGTCTCTCTCTCTCTCTCTCTCTCTCTCTCTCTCTCTGTCTCTCTCTCTCTCTCTCATTCTCCCCTTTTCGCCCTTTCTTTCCCTATTTTCCCTTCTCCTTACAGTCCGTCTCCGTACTGCCTCCCTTCCTTTGTCTTTCCTCTCTTTCTTTACTCCCTTCCCTCTCTGCTTGCTCTCTTTCCCTCCCTCAGTTCCTCCGTCCTTGTTTTTCTTCCTCCTCTTGCTGTGTAATTTGTCTCTCGCTTCTCTCCCCTCTTCTCCCTCCTTCCTATCTTTGTTTCTTCCTTCCCCTCTCCCCTCGCACGTCCTGAGGCAATTTCTACATTCTTTTTCCTTGGCTAATTCTCTCCCTTTCGCCGTTTTTCCCCTCATTTGAGCTCCTCTCTCTCTCTCTCTCGTCTCTAGCTCCATATTCTCTCCTTCCCTCCATAATTCTCTCCATTCTTTGTCTCGCCGGCCTTGCCCTCTCCGCCTCTCTTCATTATTCCTCTACTTCTTACCTCCATAGCTTCCTCCGCCTTCTTCCTTCCTTCTTTCCTTTCTTTCCCCCTTCTTCCTTCCTTTCTTTCTTTTTCCCTTCTCCCTTCCCCAGTCCTTCCTTTCTTTTTCCCTCCCTTTTTCCTTCCTTTATTCCTCCCTTCCCCTTTCCTGTCTTTCTTTCTCCCTTCGTCCTTCCTTCCTTTCTTTCTCCATCCCTCTTTCCTTCCTTTATTCCTCCCTTCCCCTTTCCTGTCTTTCTTTCTCCCCTCGTCCTTCCTTCCTCTCTTTCTCCCTCCCTCTTTCCTTCCTTTATTTCTCTCTTTCCCTTTCCATTCTTTCTTTCTCCTTTCCTCCTTCCTTCCTTTCTTTTTCCCTTCCTCCTTGCTTCCTTTCATTCTCCCTTCTGCCTCCCTTCCTTTCTTCCTCCCCTCCTCCCTCCTTCCTTTCTTTCTCCTTTCCCGCTCCCTTCCTTCTCCCTTCCTCCTGCCATCCTTTTTCCTTCACCCTTCCTTCTTCCCCCATCCTTTCGCCTTGTTAGATTTCCCCTACTTAATATTTTTGTCTTCTTTCACACTTCCTTTTTTCCGCTTTTATTTAATTAGCTGTTTCTTCTTTCCCTCTTCCTCCCTTGTCACCTCTCTCCCTCTTCCCCCCCCTCTCTCTCTCTTCTCTCTTCTTTTCCTTCTATTCTTCACTTCTCCCAGTTCTTCGTTTTTCTCTCCCTTTCTCTAATATTTATGGAGACCCTTGTTTTGTCCAATTATCTTTTCTTTTTCCTCTTCAATTTTCACCTTCTTGTCCTTCACTTCCTTTCCTCTTATCGTTTCTTCCTTCCTGTTTCTCTTTCCTCATTCCCTTTTTCATTCTCCCTCCATTCTCCTCTCGCTTCTCAATCCTTCCTTACCTCCTTACCTCTCACTTCCCTTCTCTTCCCTGCTCCATTTTTCTCCTCTCTTCTCTTTCCTACTCCCCCCCCCCTCTCTCTCTCTCTCTCCCCTTCCCTCCCCTCCCCTGACATCCTTTCATCATGTTTAATCTCCCCTATTCGACATTTTTCTGTTCATATGCACATTTTTTGCCCTAATATCCTTCCTCTTGTCGCTTCCTCTTCCCCTCCTTTCTCTCCCCCCCTATTTTTATTCATCTTTATTGTTCCTCCTGTCTCCCTCTTCACACATGCTTCCTCTTCCTCTTTATTTCCTTCCTCTTCCACTTGATTTCCTTCCGATTATCGTTCCTTGCTCCTTCTCTCCCTCGTTATTCTCCTTTATTGTCTTCTCCTCCTTATTTCCCTTACTATAGTGTCACTTCAGTTATTATTTTTTTTTACTTATTCTCCTTTGCAACCCTTCGGATCTCAGGTTCCCCCCCATTCTCTCTCTCTCTCTCTCTCTCTCTGCCTCTGTCTCTATCTCTTTCTCTCTCTCTCTCTCTCTCTTTCAGATGCAAAACATACAATAAATGCATCTTGGAATGACCTATTCTTTCATTCTTTTTCAATTTCAAATTCTCTCTCTCTCTCTCTCTCTCTCTCTCTCTCTCTCTCTCTCTCTCTATCTGTCTATATATCTATCTCTCTCACTTTCTTTCAGATGCAAACCATACAGTAATACATGTTGGAATTACCTATTTTTTCACATCCTATTTCAATTTCAAATTATCTCTTTCTCCTTCTTTCTTTGTTCGTCAGGCTGTCTGCCTTTGTCTCTGTCTGTCTGTCTGTCTCTGTCTGTCTGTCTGTCTGTCTGTCTCTGTCTCTGTCTCTGTCTCTCTCTCTCTCTCTCTCTCTCTCTTTCAAGGTGTTTCCGTTCCTGCCTCTCTGTTCCCCTTCGTCCCTCCCTCCATGTCTCTTTCCTCCCTTGAGTCGACTTTCCTCTCTTTCTCTATTATTCTCTCCCTCTCCCTCCTCCCCCCCCACTTCCCCTCCTCCTCCTCTCTCTCTCTCTCTCTCTCTCTCTCTCTCTCTCTCTCCTCGTCCACACAGCGACTCCTTTTCCTTTCTCCCATTCTTTCTCCCCCCTCTCCTTCATGCCTTCAACTGTTCTCTTATCCTGTTCCTCTTTCCCCCCTTTTTAATATTCTCTCTCTCTCTCTCTCTCTCTCTCGCTGTGTGTGTGTGTGTGTGTGTGTGTGTGTGTGTGTGTGTGTGTGTGTATTTGTGTTGGTTGGTTGGTCAGCTTACTTCTCCCTTTTTCTGGGTAACTGTCTGTTTACTCTGTCAGCTTTTCCAATTGTCATTTTTCGCTCATTTCACGGACATGCTCTAACTCTCAGCATCTTTCACTTTTCATTTGATTATGTATATACATATATATATATATATATCTATCTATCTATCTATATATATATCTATATATATATATATATATCTATCTATCTATCTATCTATCTATATATATATATATATATATATATATATATATATATATATATATATATATATATATATATATATATATATATATGTATATATATATATATATATATATATATATATATATATATATATATATATATATATAGAGAGAGAGAGAGAGAGAGAGAGAGAGAGAGAGAGAGAGCAAGAGAGAGAGAGAGAGAGAGAGAGAGAGAGAGAGAGAGAGAGAGAGAGAGAGAGCAAGAGAGAGAGAGAGAGAGAGAGAGAGAGAGAGAGAGAGAGAGAGAGAGAGCAAGAGAGAGAGAGAGAGAGAGAGAGAGAGAGAGAGAGAGAGTAACCAGCTGCTGACCGAGGTTGACCTGAATACGTTAAGGGGAAGAGAGAACATCATTTCTCTTCATTCTCTCTCTCTCTCTCTCTCCAGCCATACCACTTCTCCCTCAACTTTCCCTCCCTTGCCCCTCTACTTCTCCTCCCTTGCGACCTAACCTCAGACCTGCTCTTCCACTGGGACCCCTTCTCTTCCTCCCTCCTTTCTTACCCCCTCCTCCATCCCTCCCCCCCCCTCTCTCTCTCTCTCTAGCTATGCCCGGCTGTCACGCAAATGCCGCCCGTCACAGCTGGTTATGGGGTCGAGCGAGGCAGGCAGACAGGCAGGCAGGCAAGGGTAGGCAGAGTTAGGCAGAGATAGCTTATGCACAAGTAGGATGACAGGGAGACAGACAGAAAAGCAGGCTGGCGTAGGCAGGGTTAGGCAAGGATAATTTATAGTAGGTAGCTAGGCACGCAGACATGCCGGCCAGGGTAAGCAGGTTTAGGCAGGAAAGGCTACAGGCAGGTAGGATGGCAGGCAGAGGGTAGGCAGAGTGAGGCAGGGATAGCTTACAGGAAGATAGGTCGGCAGGAAGTGAAGAAGGCAAGGAGAGAGGTGGAGGGAGGCAGACAGAGAGAGTGACGTAGAGTTAGGGGGGTAGACAAGATGGGCGGAAGGTAGAGAGAGAGAGAGAGAGAGAGAGAGAGAGAGAGAGAGAGAGAGAGAGAGAGACGGACAGGAAACAGAGATGGTCAATAACACAGATATATAGATCGACAAGTACACTGATAAAAAGATAAACAAATGGATAGATAGATAGATAGATGGATAGATAGATACAGAGAGAGAGAGAGAGAGAGAGAGAGAGAGAGAGAGAGAGAGAGAGAGAGAGAGAATTATTGTTGTGGAAGTTATACCGAGTTCACTTACCTGGCTTGCGGGCATGGCTTATGTACCTGGTATGTGTGTGGGCAGAAAAATGAGAGACAGAGAGAGAGAGAGAGAGAGAGAGAGAGAGAGAGAGAGAGAGAGAGAGAGAGAGAGAGAGAGAGAGATTTAAGTTTACATGGCCAGAGTGAAGAGGAAGTGGTCTATTGAATGATCGCATATTTCCAGTAATAATATATTTTTGGGGGGTTTCTGTCACTTCCCGAATGAAAAGCGCATCATACACAGGGAATAATTACCAAAGTTTTTCCAATGCATCATTTGTATAGCATGTAGTTCGTTCGTTTGTAGTTTTCCCCCACCTATAATGAAGGCCGCGCCACACATCAGTCCGGTACTGCATGTAGTTAACGAAGTAATTTTTTTTTATAATAGAAGTTGACTGCTTATTACTTGATATAGTTAATTGTCAAAAAAAAAAAAAAAAGATGTAAATGCACTGATCTTTTACTCGAAGAAGAAGGATTTAGCTACTTGTTTAGATAGCCTTTTGACTGACAAGGACATGATTGCATTATTAGCAGCTTATTAAAACAAATCTACACTCGTCTTATCAACTGATATTTATTATTTCAGAACGTTGTTTCAAAATTTTACATAATCCCCCACCCCTCGAAAAATAGTAAATAATTAAAGAACCTTGCGATTGCTGTCATCAGTAGTAAAATAAAGAGAAAGAAGACTTAAGACCATATTCTTTGTCAATTAAGGAAGCTCCCTAAAACCTCTTCCTTAGCGATTTATTTTTGGGTGTGGCGGGTTGATTTCCTTTTGTACGCATTTTATGCAGAGTATGGCGATATCGGAAGGATTTATGTAACACAGAATAAGGCAGAAGGAGCCTCTGTGGTACAGTGGTAGAATGTGCGTCTCGCATGCTGGTGGACGCGGGTTCGCCTCCCGCCAGAGTTGTGAAAACTTTGGGAAGAGTTCACCGAGCCACTGACCGCTTTGGCGAACGTAAGGGGTGTGCTGTGGTTGAGCCAGTGTCGCATACTAGTATGCTTGCACCCAGTCGGCTTAAGGCGGGCCGATTACACTTGGTTCACAGACTACACACACACCTAGAGCCACTCCAACATTACAATTACACTCACAAGCACTTCTCACCCTACATACAGTCTCTACCAGACAGCCTAAGCCACTGGGTAGAGATACATTGGCTGTATCGTCCCTGCTTCGGTAGGGATAGGCCGGTCCTGCAGTGGACCACAACGGCTGATGATGATGATGATGATGATGATGAATAAGGCAAAATGATGTAATAAGCAAAACAAATAGCCTAGCAAAAGGTGTTTGGGAGCTTCCTCAACCGACAAGAATACCGGCCTTAGATTGATGCCTATCAACTACAAGGGGTTCAATAAAGCAGGCCAGAGAAAAACCACTAAACAATATTCCCCATTGTACGACACAACCATCGAATGTACAGTCCAGGTCCTTATTTCATTTATCAGTGCAAACAGACTGGGATAAAGAGGACCCTGGCCGAAGGTGTTGTGGCTCGTCTGGCTGCAGCAATAATTGAAATACGTCATTGTACTGAAGTTTAGTTACCCTGGCTAATTACTTCATCATTAGTTCACTTCCTGTTGCTGCCAAACGACGTAATTAACACAGGAGCGAGGGATACTGATAGAGAGATGGCAATTTTTCGTCAAGATTAGTTGAGAGAAATGTTGATCTATTGCTACAACTCAACACTGACTGAGAGATGACAATTTCTGAGCCAACTTAAAGGAACGTAGTGTTAATCTATTGT
>NC_137063.1:50155447-50212947 GCF_032717465.1 Coenobita brevimanus | reverse complement strand
TCAGCCCCCCCAAAATTGCAGCCCCCCAAAATAATAATAATAAAAAATCACCAGCTTACATAGTATGCTTGCAGCTCGGCATTGACCCACCTAGCTTTCCCCCAACCCCCTACCGCCAATCGCCAATCCACTTTTATTCGTGCATCCATATTAGTTTAATACAATATTATTTATAGCTATATAATGTGATTAGTTATTCACAATTTACATAAACCTATGATTCAAATCATAATAGTTATAATATATTAGTTTCCCATATACTTTTTCCAAGCTTGGTTTTCTTTGAAATATATTTATTGCACAAAGAATGCAAGATTGTATTAAATTTATCAAACTTATTTTATATTTACAATATATAATATGGTATATATTAATCACGGAGCTTTAAAATTGGATTATGCAGTCTAAAATATCTGATCTATGCAATTTTTCACAAATTCGAATGTTCAGAGTATCGGAACTCGGAATGTTTGTTTACATTGAGAAGTGTCTGTGAACTGTGGCTAAATCCTGTGTTGTTTTCGGTTTTATTTGAATGTATTGGTTTCAGTGGCTGTATAGACGTTACTACGTTCCGGTATATTGCTAGCCACCTGACTTTACCTGTTCATTTTTGTTTTTACGGATATGAGATCTAGCCTATGCTTTATACAAAGAGTCAGCTGTACTTAGTTGGTTCAGTCGACACGACTGTCAGAACTGAATGTAATTTCCCTTTTATAGGCTATTCTACAATAATACATTTGCGGATATCAGCCAGCAGCCACTCAGGTGATGAAAAGGTCATCTAAAAATCCTCAGGGACAGGGTGATATAAGGAAATTCTTTCTCACCCGCACCTCCAAAGATGACTCAGATGAGTGCCAAGAAAAAGTGGCTGTTATTGGGAATGAGGTGCCAGAAGCAACCCCAGATAACCCCAAAGCTGAACTCATTCAGACATGTGTAAGTAGCCCTATATCAAAATATTTCAGTAGTCATTTTATGAAGCTTAGGCCAGGATTTTTTTAATTGATTTATTTTTAAATTGGCTAGGCCTAGGCTATTTCTCATTGTTGCAAATATATTGTCCTAAACGTACAGAGTGGGAAAGTGAATGGCTTTGTTTTCCTATCACAGTACCGGTAATGGAAGATAAATCTTGGCAGTTATATCTGTATACATTGAGCTTCTTTGAATTATCAAATTTAATATGGTAAGACTAAGAAACCGTTATGATACCACATAATACTAGCAGTTTAAGAAAAACTTATCTGCACAAAAGCTTTATACAGTTACCTTGTATATAATATTATAAGGCTTACTGATACCTGGTATTAGGCCCATCAATATTCATGTGTCCTATAAGTTTCTTATTAATAGCCTGTGAGACCTTATTTTACTTTTTCTTCATCTATAGGCCTCAAAAATTCCCCTAAAACTGCTCAATTTCCGAAAAATTTTCCGGGGGGGCTTACAGCGCCCCCCCGTACCCCCCAGCTGCATAGGCTCGCTTCGCTCGCCCCCCCTCCTTCTACCTACACCAGGGCCACAGTCCCCCCAAAATCTGACCCCTGGTGACGCCACTGGTAACACGTAGTGCGAAATGTTCTAATTAAACAGAATTATACTTTCAGGAAGATCTGATATTACTTCTCCCTTTAAAAAATAATGAAAAAAAAAAAATCACCTGAAGTTCACAATCATCACTGTCATCATCATCATCATCATCATCATCATCATCATCATCCTGGCTCATTCCAAGTCATCATCACCATCATAATCTTGTCACTGATAAGAATCATCATCATCATCATCATCATTATCCTGGATCTGTTCCAAATCATCATCATCATCATCATCATCATCATGCTCCAATTTAATGCCAATGTGAGTACAGTAATATCCTATTTTGACAGCGATGCATTTCTCTTGGCTTAATTTGCTTGCTTTTGCCTTGAGGAAATTATGTAGCTGTATTTTCCTGGATTTTCTTTCTTGCAACCTTCAATTTATCGTTCAAAATTCGTTCGCCCCCTCCTCTCTCTCTCTCTCTCTCTCTCTCTCTCTCTCTCTCTCTCTCTCTCTCTCTCTCTCTCTGTCTCTCTCTCTCGTGTATATAAGAAACGATGAATACAGGGTTGTTCATTAATATCACTCCGTAAGAAAGATCTGGCAGTCTTGCTTGTTGCGGAAACGGCTCAGTCTGCTGGTGTGGGCGTGGATGGGAGTAGGAAAATAACCCTGCAGGGTAGGCACTGATAACGGTGACGAAGCCTTCCGCACAACACACGAGAAATTACCCGATGGAGTGGAAGAGAGGAGTTATATATGGACCACCCTGTATAAAAGTAGCTATTTCTCCAGGCAAAACAACAGACATTAACGAAAAAAAAATCATTTCGTCGACTACAAAATATTCCCGAGGGTAAAACGTTTGTGTGCTTACTCTCCCGTATAATGTGTCTTCGTATATCAAAGGCCGTCTCTCTTCCCTTGCAACATAAACGTTTACCTGGGGCTGTTTATTAATTACACCTGAGGCCTCTCTCTCTCTGTTGACGGACGAGTGGAACTAATATCTGTTTATCTGTCTATCTATCTATCTCTCCATCCATCTATCTATCTATCTTTAAAGCAAGAGACAAGTGCTTCAGTGTTTCAGATTCTGTATACTCTATTTTTTTACACACTGTTGATCTAAACCAAAAGGAAAATTGGGACTGAACAAAACTGACGTCATCCTTAATAGCCCCTGTATGGTCTATATAGATAGATATAGGACGCCCCCCCTTTTTTTTTCTTCAGGATAAATTTAATTAAACGATTTATACACACAGCTACAAACGAATCACGAACATAAGAGGCTTTTTTCTTAAAATTTTTGCTTGCCATCCTCTCATACTTTGTCAGTTTTTGACTGGTTTAGGAGTGAGAGAGATGCCTGGTAGATAAGTAGTGTTGTCCTCAATTTGTGAAAGTAATCATTTCATCCATTAACACTTCCTAAAAGATCAAAAGATAATACAATTTCCCCTTACCTACCAAAGTCTGTGTAGTATTTTTTTTACATGGAAATTCTGTGAGTCTGTGAGACTGGAAATGCTGTAGGTACTTTGATATACGAGGAAAGACTGACATGGTGTAAGACTTAGGCGTGAAACTGGCCCTCTTGTCTAGCCTAGTATACAACCTCCAAGCGTTCAGTAGCCTGGATGCAGATGAGAGTAGCCGAGCGTGCCTTCAACAATGGTGCTATATGCATAATTAATCTCCGTGCCTGACGTCCCTGGCCCTCACTCCCGTCTCTCTCCATCTCCTCCCACCTCTCTCTCTCTCTCTCTCTCTCTCTCTCTCTCTCTCTCTCGTCTTCCTTGGTTCTCTCATTTATTTTCATTCCCCCTTTTGTCTCACTCACTCATTTCCTTGGTTCTGAACTCCTGTCCCTCTCTTTCTTTCTCATATCTCCCATGGTACTGTCTTTCACACAGTCATTTTCATTCTTCCTTTATTTCACACACTTCAGTCTTTACTTTGTATCTCCCTCCCCCTCCTCTCTCTCTCTCTCTCTCTCTTAGTACTATGTCATATATTCATTCTCACTCTCCCTGTCTCACTCATTTCGTCCTCTACTTTGAATTCTCCTTCGCTCCCTGACCCCTCCCCCCCTCTCTCTCTCTGGTTCTCTGTCTTCCACTATCACTGACCATTTCTCTGGCTCACTCACTAATAGCATCCTTTGAATCTGTCCACAGGTCCTCTCTCGATCGCTTTCACTCCCTTTCTCTCACTCTAATTTGAACCTGCCTGTCTCTTTGATGTAAATCCTTAGTTTCATATTTCCTTGTTACATAAGGAATAAATTTTCTTTTCCTTCCCATCCTTTAAAATTTTCCCTCTGAGTCATTAATTCCCATCGTTTTGCCACCTCGTCTTGAACTCATAGCATAGATACCATAGTTATACTCTTCTCTCAAACAAATAGCCTCGCAAGAACTATTAACTTTGTTATCTGCCTTCCTTTGCACTCGCTTCTACCTCCTCCCTCCCTTCTATCTCCTACCACATCCTTTCAGCCTCCCCCTTCCTCCATCCCTCTCTCTTCCTCACACCATCTCCTCTTTCCTCTCCCTTTTCTCTTCTCCCTTCGATCATTCTTCCTTCATTCCACCTCTCATTACTCTTTCCTTGACACTCTTACTTTGATACTGGATGCTATTTTTTCCCGACTTTCCGTTCTACCTTTCACCTTTCTTACATTTTCCCGTTTCCTACCATTTATTTATTTATTTATTTATTTTTTACCCTGGTTTTCATTTCGCACCTTTCATCTCTTCTTCTTTAACACTATATTTGTTCAGCTCTTTTTTAAGGATTTTTTTTTCTTTTACTCTGTTATGTGCGTCATTTCTTCCTCTCCCTTTGTGTTCTATCTGCGACGATCTCATTTCGACCTCTTGGTTGTCTTAGCACTGGTTTTTCTCCGCCTTATGCTTGTTATAATTTACTTTTTATTTTCTTTCTCTCTCTCTCTCACACACACACACACACACACACACACACACACACACACACACACACACACACACACACACACACACACACACACACACACACACACACACACACACACACACACACACACACACACACACACACACTTTTCCTTCTCTTTCCAAGCATCCCCATATTTCTCCTCACACTATCCCAGCTCTCTCTCCCTCTCTCTCTCTCTCTCTCTCTTTTTCTCTCCTTCTTAAGCCTCATTCTCTCTCTCCTCGCCACTTCATTTTTTGTCCTCTTCTAAGTCTCCTAATTGACGTTCGCCATCCTTCGCTTTTGCTTTCTTTCTTTCTTTCTTTCTCTCTCTCTCTCTCTCTCTCTCTCTCTCTCTCTCTCTCTCTCTCTCTCTCTCTCTCTCTCTCTTCCTTGTCGGGCATTCTTTCCCCTTTCCGTCACATGTTTTCTGTTTTTATGTGGTCGAGTCTCAGTATGGTTTCTTAGGTGGTTTTCAGGTTTGGTTTCATGTTTTCCAACATTTCTACTGCTTTTCTGAAGAGAGCAAAGAGAAGGGTCATAAAAAGATACACTGAAAAACGAACACGCAATTTAGGCAAAGTTAAAAATAGAGAGAGAGAGAGAGAGAGAGAGAGAGAGAGAGAGAGAGAGAGAGAGGGAACGTAGACACCTTTTTCATTTTTCAGCCGTGTCATTTATATTCTAGACCACCAAAAGGGAAATACAGTACAAAACCAATACTTGCCTCCTCTCTCTCTCTCTCTCTCTGCATCCCTACATCCACCTTTCACTCCCATTCATTTATTCATCCACATCTAGCTATGTAGGCTCTTTGACCGCTTTCTCTCTCTCTCTCTCTCTCTCTCTCTCTCCCACCTGCATCCCTTCACCTATTGCACGACATCTCCTCCGTATAACGACGCCCTCTACTGCCTCAATACCGTCTCGCCCTCTTCCCTCCAAATGCCTTGATAATAATGGGAGCCACACGTCACCACCCTCACCCGCCCTTCTTTATTCCACCTCAAAATATACTGACAAGATAGACGCATCCCCTACCTCCACATTTATTATATTCTCCTCGTTTTATTTATTAGTTCAACATTCGGATATTTTTCTTTTTACTTCCACTTGATCTGTTGTCAGTTTTTATAAGAGGGTATATGCGCATGACTCTCCTATTATCATCATCATCAGTCTTGAGAAACAGGATGGTATTATTTTCGGCAACTTGCCCTATATCGTTGAGCGGGATTCAACCTGTGTGTTTGTGTGTGTGTGTGTGTGTGTGTGCGCGTATCAACCCCTCCTTGGCTTCTTGATGGATATGAATGAAACTTTGCAGGTGAGGTCGCTTGGTTACTCCGGCCTTCCACTACATAGAATTTTCCAGTCATGATTTTTAAGGGAGTCTGTCCACCCTCACCAAATTATAAATTAGTAGAAACAATAAAAGGAGGGCATAATTGGCCATGATATCTTGGTGCGTGTTGTGCAGTGTATGACATTCACAGTGGGATATTTGGGGAGCGTGACCCCTTAATGATTGCTGTGGAGAGGGGGGTAGGCCCTCCCAAAAATATGAATAACCTGATTTAAAGGAAAATGGTTATTTGGATTTCAACGAAATTTCTCAAGTCAGTTCGTCTGATTCCTCGATAATGTCTTCCACTATGAAAAAATTTCGGTCATTATTTTTAGGGGGGATCAGCCCCCTCCAGAACTCATGAAGAATACAAAATAGGGGAAGGAGGGTAGGTATTACTCTGATTCTTAGTACAGTACATCAATAATCGTCTCGTATCCGCTGCCTACAACTACGCAGTCCAGCTCAGGTCAATGTGGCCCCGATACCTGTCAGCAGGTTACCACTTACAACGACTGGGCAAAGTGGTAATGAGATGCACAAGGAGTTGGGTCCCCGTCTCGTGCCCTGGCGGTAAACCAATCATCACAGTGTGGCTGAAACTCGTCACACTTTTTATGCCCTCTGTAATATATTTCATTCACATGCACCACTACTGCTATCATGTGGCTTTTACATCGGGATACCAGTTTCCTTTATGACGCAGTAATATTATTCTGTAACTCCTTCAAATCGACATGCGTATCGCGGGCTTGGATATACAGTTTCCATGTTTTCCCTGAATGCAAAGGAAGAAATTGCACATATACTTTATTTTGATGTATCTAAGGGTACTGTCTTGTCACTTCCCCTTTTTGTCGTATTATTTCTTTCATCAGACTCTACCCAAGGAAAACATCAACGTGTAATATACAGCATAAATCGCCGAGGAAAAATTGCTGGGCAGCCTCTAAGCAACTCATCTACGCGGCTTCCTTTAATAACTCCCAGCTCACAGAACAGCAGGTCTTTCACTCTAATATATTAATCATTGTTCATCGCCCTGGGGCCGCCGTCTTATTCAATTACTCCTTCTGCCCTTCTTAATCTTCCCTCCTTCCTCCTCCTCCAATTAGTAGCCTTCCTTATGCCTCTCCCTTCTTCCCTCATCATTCTCCCTCCTTCCTCCCCTCCTAATCCTGCCTCTCGCATGCCGCTAGTCAATCTTCCTGCCTCCTTCCCTCCATACCACCCGTCCTGACTTCTTCATTTCTTATCGTCATCCCTCCTTCTTCCCTCACTTCCCTACCTTATTCCTCTCCATCCTTCCTCCCTCCATACCACCCTTCCTATCTCTTTCCTACCTCATCACCTTCCCTCCTTCCACCGATACTGACTTTTTTCTTCCTCGTCCCTCTTCACCCTTCCTAAGTAATTACATCATCTCTCTCATACCGGAATAATAATAAATCCCGCCTCGACGCCTCCTGCTTAGTCCTCGCCCTTTCAAAGATTCTTCTAAAATACGCTCCTTTTCTTACCCCCTTTCCTGACGTCGGTGGTGCTGGAAAAGGACGCCTTCACGTGGTGGGACCGATATGACTGGGTGGGTCCGGTGCCTGGTCACACATACCTTCCTCAATTCTCTTTCTATTCCCTCAAAAGGAGAATGGTGGACTAAGAACAGTAATTTCAGCCTGCGGTCCCCTGGTCTCACACTCAGATGGGCTAGGGTTGGAACTATTACTATTACTACTACTACTACCACCACCTGACATCAGTAACATATGCCTTATAATGCAGAACTCCAATCACTGTAGTTTAATAGACTTTTCCATTTTATTTGGGTCTGTCCCTTTACTGATCACAAATATCACATAATGAGGCTGCGTAAGTGTAACAAGAGAAATACCAAACAAATCCCCACCAGATAAACACTCAACCGTCGACTTAAAAATCCAGGTCCCTATTTACCCTCTATTTACTACGAAAACTCTAAGGTAAAGTGACCCACTTTTAGGCCTTTAAGAAAAAAACATGTAGAGAGGAGGTCAATACATGTAGGTATTTCTGTTATCTTCTTTCTTTTCTTTTTTCTTTATTTTCCATTTTTAACCGTTATGCCATTGCACTGCGTATGAACATCCACATTTTCTTAATCTTGTGTATTTTTTTTAAGCCACAGCCAGTCTTCTATACCTCCCTTGACATTGCCTCAAAATATTTAGCACTGTAATTCTCTCACACTGTAAATCCTTTCCCTCCTTCCTTCCTGCCTTCCTTCACTGCCATCATCATTCCCGCTCCCTACCGTTCATTCATCCCGCCACCATTCATCACAGCCATGAATGACTTGGATTATCACAGCCACGGCAGTTCATTTATTCCCTTCCCCAGACACTAACGACGACGCTAAATAATGTTGCATCTTTCCACATTAATATCTTTCTTAACTCCATTACATGCTAGGAATATTGGCCCTTACATTATTACACAAATTCCGATGCCATAGTAATGTAATCTGGTAGAGTTTAATAATGAAATTACTTTCTGATAGAGATCTGGTATATTTATGTGGAGTATATTGATGAATTTTCTCCCTTGATTAAAGATAGAAGTGATTTTAATATAGCGGTGCTTGGGTTCACCTCTCTCTCTCTCTCTCTCTCTCTCATAATAAACCCAGCTGGCCAAATCTCTTCACTGCCCTTTAATCACTGGCTTTATCATTTTCCTCCTACCTCACTCATCTCTCTCCCTTTCTTCCCTCCCTCCCCGTTCCCTTCCTTCCTTCCTCCTCATTCCTTTTCCTTCGTAACTCTCTTTTCATCCCGCCCTACCTTTTTCCTTCTCCCTTCCTTCCTCTTCCTTCCCGACCCCTTTTCCTTTCCTACCTTTCCCCTCCCAGTCTTTCTTTCTTCTTTTCTCCCATCCTTCCTTCCTTTCCCTTCTAGTTTGTCTTCCTTCCCTCCTCTCTACCTTCCTTCCCCTGCATTTCCAATATTTTTTCTTCCCTACCTCCTCTTCCCAGCCTTTCTTCCACCCTTCCCCTCTTTCTTGACTCCTGTCTTCCTTACTTTCCCTCTTCCTCCCTCGTCTCTTCCCTCCTTCCTCTCTTCCATCCATTCCTTTCCTTCCTTCTTCTTTCCAACCTCTCCTACCATTTCCTTCCTTCCTCTCTTTATTCTCTCCTATGCTTAACTCTCCTTTCATCCTCATCCTTCTAACACGAACGACATGAGTAATTATGCCCATTTTTTTCCAGTTTCGTAATTCGTCACCCAACTTTTTTTTCAATATATTTTAGATCCCGATAATTAAGGTGTCAGAATGGACTTTAATAGAGGAAGACAGAGGAAGGGTAAAACTGAAGAAAGGCACCATAGTAAGAGACAAGAGAGTAGCAATTTTTCTGCTTATTTCCTTATCTATCATTTTATTTTTTCCTATGCGCTACAGGGAAAAAGTACAAAAAAACAAGTTAGATAAAAGGGAAAAGTATTAAATAAATAAAATATAAACCTTTAACGTATTAAGTTAATAATGTAGCCTTGAAGAAACGAAATAAATACAGATGAGTTGAAATTGATTTTTTTTTTTTTTTTTAATGTTTCCGACTTTGGGCATAGGCTTCACCGCCTGCTCTCAAGGCCCAGCAGTCCTCCTACGTACCATACACCTCCACATGTCACCACTTCGGCGCTAACACCCACCGTCCATATTGAACACACGCTAGGGCTGTCTCATACAGGACTGGTGTATTGGTATTAGCTTAGCGGGGGTATTTTTACGCCATGTCGGCGGGTAGTAAAGTGTGCTTTTAATGAAATTCAAATCCTTAAACTGTTCCCTGCCCCAGCGGGGATTTGAACCTGGGTCCGGTAGGATTGCAGGCCCCCTCTATACTGACTGAGCCACCGCCTCCCATATATATATCTATTTACCTATCTATTTATCTATCTATATATATATTTTGAAGGAGAAATGCAGTAATCGGTGTACGAGGCGTAATTAATAAGAAAATTCCAATGTTTTTTAATACCACAAGTAACTAAATGAACTGACGCCTCTCCACATGTTTTCCATCCGTTCTTATTTTAAATCAGGGGATTAGTTTGCTTCATGGAATAATACAACTTAAAAAAAAAAAAAAAAAAAAAAAACGAACTCCCCAAAACGCCAATCATCATAGGTATGGAGCTTGATGAAAATTTTACTCGCTGTAAAATCGTTCTAGTGTATATGTATGACGCAGTGAAATTCAACTCCCTTCATTTCGACGACACATTTCTTAGTGTTATTCTTGCAAACTCTTGTTTATTTAAATTACTGAGGCTTTGAAGTCAAGGTGTTTATTGAGGCTACATATCATTATCAGAGCTCAGAAAATTTCCCTTTCATTCGTGAAACTGTATGTAAATAGCAAGAATAAGAAGGACCAACACGTTATAAACTGAGGGGGTTTATGCAAAATTTAAGAAGTAACTGACATAGGTCCAGGAAAGTGTTTGCTAGGCCTGCAGTTATCCTTGTAAAAAAATGTGCCCTTAACAAATATTTTACCTCGGGAAGCATGGGCTGAAAGTTCTAAAAAAACTGTTCAGTGATATGTTCATACGATTAATGTGAAATTCTACTAGATGCCTCTCCCATGGTGGCCACACTTCATTTCGGTGACGTTTAAAAAAATATTTGTACTTGATATTTCCAACAGATATTACCAACGTTGAAGGAAATATCCTGTTCTGAGGGCCTTGATTTTTATATGCCATTTGGATACAGCAAGAATAAAAGAGATATACATCACCAGTCTGAAGGTCTTTATGAAACCTGGACCTTTGCAGAAAACACCACATTAACAGTTTACCTTCTTCAGGCGTCCCTCTTCGTCTCCTTCAGGTCATCAGGTGGATTGTAAGTAGATTATTTCCCGATGCATTAAGTACATCGCTCGCCATTACTTTTGTGTGGCTTTTACGCTTCAGTGTCTACGAGATTCTCAGCCACTGCCTCAATATCAGGGTTTTTAAATTTCACTAGACATTATGTAAACAGGCTGGTCCCTTCATGTCAATCTATAGATGGCCTTTGCTGATTTAGGTAGGCTTTAATAGAAATCAGTCTTTATAATATCACAGTCACTATAATGCCCAGTTGTTCGTTTCTCCGCTCAGTAAGCTCTGCAAAGAAAAATGAAAGAGAGTTGAGATAGGGTAAATGATAAGATTTGTTATAACACTCAAGAAAAGCTTTACAATAAGGCAAATTGCACTTTATACTACTTCACAAGCGCCACTTCATAATAAATCACAAGATAAGAATGATAACAGATGCTGAACCTGTAGATGTAAGTAATGGGTTAAATAGAAATATACAAGAAAGTTAAAAAGCGGCGTAAAATGAGAAAGCGAACAGCAAGGCCTTCATTATAAAATATTTGGTTGTAAAATGCGGAACAAAGCAATGAGTACGAATACGAGAAAACCATGTGAAGTGAACACACACACACACACACACACACACACACACACACACACACACACACACACACACACACACACACACACACACACACACACACACACACACACACACACACACACACACACACACACACACACACACACACACACATTGCAACGAAAAATCATACAAGCAATAATTAAGGTCTCGTCTAGCGAAGGGGAAAGAAATTACTGATAAAATAACTATAATGGCGTTAAGTTCAACTCGACATAAAATATATATAAATGAACAAACTCGAAATTGTGTTTGACCGACGAAATTAGGGCGTATAACAAATGCTGATTATTAAATTATGATATTATCTTTAACTTGGCTCAGATTTTCGCCTTTTTGTAGCATATTTCACGTACCTCGGTGGCAGAAAAAAAACAGTAGTATGGCTGTACATATATTTCATAGCACCTCTTCGTGACTATCATCAGATTCTTGTTAAACTCAGGAATGAAGGTGAAGAGATGGCAATTTTAGTCCAGACTGAAGAAAAGGGGTAATTAACGAATCACAAAGCCAAGTAATTAATTTTGAAAAAAGAAATTAAAAGAAGGGGGAAGTCGTTATCATGTGCTAATTAGTAAAAATTTTCACGAGAATGAGAAAGAGTGCAGTTGTAATGACTAAAAAATAAAAATGTAAAATGGGCAGAAAAAAGTGTCACACACAAAAAGGATAATTTCAAGTAAGGATTATAAGCAAAATGAAAACAAGTTAACAGAGACACAACACACGCCACTAAATACAGAGAAGCGAAATCTCTACGAAGTGTTTATTACTTACTCAGCGAGGAGGTGAAGGGGTAAGAGGAAGAGGAAGAAGAAAGCAAGGAAGAGGAGGAAGAGGAGAGGGTGGAGTTGGAGCAGAGGGAGAAGGTTGAGGAGGAAGAGACTGAGGAAGAGGAAGATGTGGGGGAGGAAGAGGAATACGGGAGAAGAGGAGAATGTTGGGGTAGAGGTGAAGAAAGGGACAGAAGGAGAGGAGGAAGAGGAGAACGTGGAGAAAAGACAAGAGGAGGTTGGGGAAGGAGAAAGAAGGAGGAAGATGGAAGAAGAGGAGAAAGTGGAGGAAAGAGGAGGAAGAGAATGAGGCGCAGGTGACACTAGTGAAGATATGCAAAGTATGTTATGCAAAATAGCTGTGGAATGAGATTAGAATCACGGAAAGTAAACACAGAGGTGGTGATGGGGGGAATGGAAGAGAGAGAGAGAGAGAGAGAGAGAGAGAGAGAGAGAGAGAGAGAGAGAGAGAGAGTAAACCCCTCAAAGAGAAACTTGGTACAAACCTATAAAAAAGTGACCCAGAAGCGGAAGGAGAGTGCTTGATATTTTAGAGGAGATAAACCAACTGAAAAAACAATATTAAGATTAAAAGTTCTGCCATTCAAACTAACTGGAGATGAGGAGGAAATTAATGTGTTTAGTATTATTAAAACTGAGGACGCAAAGGTGTAAGGCATAAATTTTTAAAGCCACCTATGGAACACCTGTGGGCTTACCTTTAAATATTAATTAACATAATAAATTTTGGGAATGGTCAACAATTATCGATGCAAGAAGGTTACGCATATCCTGTCATTGTCTCATGCTTCGGAAATTAGCACACACACACACACACACACACACACACACACACACACACACACACACACACACACACACACACACACACACACACACACACACACACACATTGGAAGTTTCGCCATACCTAAAGCACTGAGTAACATAAAACTGTAAATATCTTCTGTGATGAGAAACTTTCTATCCAATACGATCCTGTTAAGTGCTATGAACTAAAACTGCTTTCCTATACTTTGCGCACTTTACCTTGGCCTAAAATTGCCCTCACTCCACCATGAATGCCGAATTATACCAACAGATCATCACTAGAACATGATGTTAGTCACGAAGAAGTGCCACAAGAAAAGGATGTAGAGCCATAGTAGTTAATGCAAAAGTATTATAGAAGAACAAGGCTTCCTGGCTGGAGGGATTATGTCCCTTCATTAACCCCTTCACTACGAGAAACCTTTACTAACCTGAGTGAAATTGTCTTTAGTAAGCAATGGTATAATAAACGTGCAAGTCACATAACCAAATGGATTATACCAGTGGCTGAATCCAACTATATACCGGCCATATTAAACTCTGGCACACAAGAAACAGCCATGAAAATTACTGGTTGGGAAGTAGGTTAGTAGTGGTGTTAGGCAGGTGGATAGTTTAGGGGGCCATGACAGAAGCCAAGTAGGTTAACTGAGGGAGTGTGTTTCGTACAACTTAATTAGCCGTGACGAGAGAGAGAGAGAGAGAGAGAGAGAGAGAGAGAGAGAGAGAGAGAGAGAGAGAGATTACTGCCACTCCCACGTCACTCTCATCCAAGTAAAGAATTCCAGAAACTAGGCTACAGGAATCCAGATCCATTGGGGGGCAGGAGACTCGCCTACGTCCCATATACCACTGACATGGTCGGGAAATGAATTCGCTCACAGCAGATATTTCGAGCACGCTGTAAAAATCTATAGAAAAAGAGAGTGAGTTGAAAAGTGTGGGTAAACGGAGAGAGAAGGGTAAGTGAATTTGAGAGAGAGAGAGAGAGAGAGAGAGAGAGAGAGAGAGAGAGAGAGAGAGAGAGAGAGAGAGAGTATAACCAAGAGACTTCCAGCCATGCAGGTTATATACAGTTCAATATTTCTTAATGTAATAGTCATCTACTGGCACACTAATAACGAGAGGAAAAAGGTCTGCTTAGTAATTTCAACACGGAAGTGAGGGTAATGGGCTGGGTTAGAGCACCAGCGTCATTATCTCACCCATTAACTCAACGACCACGCCCAGTGTGATGACAGTGCCTTTTTCTCACGTCACATTTTTTCTTCTAGTAACAGGATTCGCACTAGATTAACCTGTAAATCCCTAGAATGTATCTCTAAATCCTTCGGTTTGATGATTTAAGAGTTTGGAATTTTTTTGCTACAATCAGGCGATGTTATTCTACGTTGGGAAGGCTTTGCTTAGTGAAAAGGGATAATAATTGTTCTTTCTGACCCCTCCGGTTCGAAAATTCTCTCTTCAGGTGAGGAAAACCGTCTGCAGAAAGGAAGAATAAGCCAAATGAAACCCCACCTGGTACATGGAATTAAGTTTTCCCTGATTAATCTGTTACACTCCTGCTTTTGGTCTAACTTGGCCCAGATTTTCATCCATTTGCAGCTTATTTCGGGTAGCTCTGCGGTAGACAGGGATAATGCTGTGTCTCTTTATACGGTCTACATAAAACACTTTCCTTCTACCTTCGTTATCCTAGTGAAACTCCAATTTTATCATCTTAGTCTCCATACCTGTCCCTTCCCACCCATCCGTCCATAGAGTGCGTGAGGAGGGGCGGGGCTTGAGAGACACGTTGCCTGGCGGGGTTATAGACATTCACCCTACTATCTACAACACGAAGCTGACCTACATTCTCATGCATGGTCAAATATAGCCAAATTCATCTCAACCTGCGAACTGAAAAACACAAAATTCCCTCTCCCTCATTTCTGTTGATCTCGCTTGATATTTACTTGAGTTGTAAATATATGCAAATTCTATCAGTTCCAGCAACGGTGTGGCAACGATGAAACGATGCACTTCTCCAGTATAGGACAACACAACTCCTGTATTCCAGGTGCCATGGGAGGTTCCGTAACAACTTTTGTTTTGCGATTTATTTTGCATATTACACCTTGATACTGTTTGTTGTTCCCGTTCTCTTAATACTGGTTTTGCATATTAAACCATGATATTGTTGTTATCCATATTCCTTTTACCCTGGCCTAGTTTGCATAAAATAATACACAAGAGAGTTTTAATATTCAGTCTGCAGAATAAATCTCCAGCACAGATGTAATGCGAAATCTGCAGAGCACCTTTAATTACGATCAAAAGTGAAAAAAAAAAAAAGTTCTCTCGCAACGCTTCTGGTATTAAAGCTCAGCCTGTATTCAGTCCCTTTCACTCGCTAAGCTGCCCGGAACACACCGAGTTTCCTCCACGTAATGCCCCTTTTCGGTGATTTGCAGGAACTAATGCATCTGTACCTGATATGCTGCGCTAATGTAAGGGTTATTTGGGTCAACAGTAAGCTCACATATACTGGAATTATTTCGTGCACGGGAATGGAGACGAGAATGCTGAGTGAACAATATTATAAAATTCCCATAGAAAGTGAAATATAATTACATGGTATCACTAACAAGTAGGTGTGTCCTGTAGTGATATGATAAGGACTGTCACGGGGTTTTTAAGAGTATGCAGTATTAAAGAATAATATTCAATAATACTTGAGATCAGGGACAAAGAATTGACTTGTGAAAATCAAGCAGTGATTACTTTATGCCGGCTTACTTCGCCGATTCTCTAAGGACGAGCATTTATAAACTTTCTCAACAGTACACAGCAGAGACTAATGACTCACTCGTGCTGTTTATTAGTACTTTTGGCCTCTGGAGAAAGTGACTCCACCTCTGACAATCAATAAATAATGCTATTAAAGATAAGCAGGTTCTTGCTAGTGCAATTAACTCCTGGTCGCACAACGGATTTTAAGCTTAATACAAAAGGACTGGCCTAAGTACCAGTTATGAATAATGCAAAGCGTTTATGCAGAGGCCTTAATTTGCCTTTTTCAAGATTACACATCATCGTAGTGAATGGGTAACTGATGCTCTCTCAGCTCTATGGGATCCTCTCTCAAGATGCCCAAACTTTAAGATGTCTCCATCATCACTCTTGTCTTACCTCATCCATCAAAGTATTAAGCTTAGCCTTGCAACCCGCTCCTCCTCCTCCTCCCCCTCCTCCTCCTCTAAAAAAACCAAATCTTCCATTTTCCCCACATCCCCTTTCTCTCCCCCTTCTTTCCCCCCTTCCCCCTTTCACTCAGCGTTGAATTTCTTTTGGAATTAAGGTCACACCACCTAGATATAATGTACTGCAAAATGTATGTGGCCTGTGAATCTATGTAGTCCCCTTCCCCTCTTCCCCACTCTCTCTCTCTTTCCCCACCCCAACCCCCATTAACGAAAGCATAATAAATTTCTCACCCAAAAAGGAGGGATAAGGCTGGAGAGGCCATCCTTCTGCATTATGTCGGGTTTCTCTGCCGGAGATTTTTTTTTTTCTTCTCATTTTCTGACGAGGTAGTTGGAGAGAAAATGCCTCATCTAATTACCCTATTGGCCTCTTAACCTCTGTTCATTATCGGTTTAAACAAGCAAATTATACATTCGGCCCACACTCTTCCCAAACCCCTGACTAAAAGAGGAGGAGGAGGAGAAAGTTGAGGAGGAGGAGGAGAAAAATGAGGACGAGGAGGAGAAGGATGAAGAGGAGGAAGAAGAAAAAGAAGACGACGACGAAGATGTTTAGATTATTGCCTATAGACTTCTAGATGGTCATTTAGACAGGTAATTATCCTGTTCTGTGCCATAATTTTCTCTCGAGACCCGATATGCTACAATCAAAAATACATGTAGCTTTTATTTAACTCTTCACGTCTATATTTATTTCTAATTCTGGTTAAAAATTTTGTTGGGGGGAGGTAGGGGAGTAAACCAATGGAAAAAAAAGTAATCGTATGGAACTAGGTATGATTTTTAATGCAATATAATGTAAGGTAATATGAGGAGAATTTAAAAATTTTTCCTTCAATTTTCCCCTTCCATGTTCATGACTCACTACCTCTTTCCAGTCCCAACTTCAATCTTGCCTCTTTTCACTGGGTTTTCTTCTCCGTCATTTCTATCTGTTTGAACCTTCATTTTCTCTTCCAGTCTGTGGGGAGGAAATGTTTACCGACATACTCAAGTTTCCCCTGTACCAACAAGCCGTTCACTCGTTTTCGTTCATGTCCACAATTGGAGCATTATTATTATTATTATTATTATTATTATATTATTATTATTATTATATTATTATTATTATTATATTATTATTATTATTATATTATTATTATTATTATTATTACTTGCACTACTACTACTACTGCTACTACTGCTACTACTACTACTGCTACTACTACTACTACTACTACTACTACTACTACTACTACTACTGCTACTACTACTACTACTACTACTGCTACTATACTACTACTACTACTACGGTATTATTTATTATTATTATTATTATTATTATTACATCATTTTGTCAATATACTTATTTCCCACACATCCCTTCAACCCCAATTTACCCATTTTTCGCCAACCACCCCATTTTTCCCCTATTCCAAAATGGTGGAGGAAATTACACAGACCCCCATTACCGCCACCGCCCTTGGTCTCGCTACCCGGGGCTAATAAAACTTGTCGCTGCGTTAATACTAAACAGCGGAGGGCGAAATCCAGCCCTGCGTGGCGATATTGGCGATGTATCTGAATATTAAGCTTCGGGTTGGGAATATTATGACCCAAGTCGAGAATATTAAGCCTACCCTGGTCTGGCATTTTAAGCTCCTAGTCGGGGCTTTATGAGGACTGAATATTAAGCTCCCAGTCGGGCTTAAATAGAACAATATCAAGCCCCTAGGCAGGCTTTATGGGCATTGCTTTAGCTCTCCTACCGCCCCGAATATTTCCGATAAAGTAGCCGGGAGCGAGTGTAACCGCGGCCGATATTCCTCCGGTATTAAACTGGATATTTAGTTGATCGTAGCCTGGGATAATGGGTGAGGTTAATAACTGGAGTAATTGCCCCTCTTGTGGTTGGGTGAAGTCTATTATTTCATTCACTTCACGCATGGCATTTTTCTTTAGGTGAGAGCCATTTTATCTATCTGTCGATCTGTTTATCTATCTGTCGATCTGTTTATCTATCTGTCTATCTATCTATCTATCAACATTTGCTTGAAAACTGTGGGCGTGTAGCCTAATGAGGGCACAAAAACAGGTATTGTGCACAAAAATAAAATAATAATGATAATAATAATAATAATAATAATAATAATAATAATAATAATTACTACTACTACTACTACTACTACCACCACCACCACCACCACCACTCGTACCACTAACAATAATAACCTCACCCCATATCTCTCTCTGGTCTAGTTGTTGTTAAGCTTGTCTCTGTTAAGTTTAAGTCCATTTAGCTGCTCCACGGCTCATTTAACTTGGCTACCACACAGAATGCTAAAGTTACACACACTCGGCTCTGCTTCCCTAAACTCAGAATTGTAATAGGAAACTGGAAAAAAAAATAGTAACCCTTTCTGTCCGATAACACACACACACACACACACACACACACACACACACACACACACACACACACACACACACACACACACACACACACACACACACACACACGAAATTCCGAAAAATATATTTAAAAAACTGTAAATAATGCTAACTGCAAGTAAACTACGAAAGTGATGAGAGAAATGAAACGAAATAAAATGGTAAAGAAAAAAGTAAAGAGAGAAATGAAAAAGAAAAAAAACATAGAGGAAAAAACTAAAAAAGAAACCACCAATTCAAGATACGAAAAAAACATAGCACATACGAAAACGAAGGAAGGCAAAGAAGTAGGTAGATTTTCTGAAGTGGGAAGGATGGGGAGAGAAGAGGAGGAGGGGGCATGCTGCAGGGAGAGGGAGGGGGGAGGAGGGGGCATTGTACACAGAGGGGGCGGGTTAGGGGATACTAAAGGAGAAGGGAGAGGGGCTTAAGACTCAAGCTGCCATTGTTATTTTCCGTCATGGCTTATGCAAATACTACCCGAGTCTCGTAAACATTCTCTCCGACAACAGCTCTCGCCCTTTCATACACTGCCAGTCCTCCAGGAACCCTCAAATATTGCTCTCAGTTGCACTTTTGTACGATATAATGTCGAAATGATTCGAAAAGACGAAAATTAACAAGAAAACACTAACGAATCCACACACACACACACACACACACACACACACACACACACACACACACACACACACACACACACACACACACACACACACACACACACACACACACACACACACACACACACACACACGACACGAAACACTGCGAAAACATGAGAAAAACAATGACGAACACTGAGAGGCCTTTACCTAGTTCTTCTCTTTCCATGCACTATCCCGTTTCGAGCTGGGTTCACACTCATGCCCTTAATTGTGCTTTTCGAGTTTCTGTATGTGTGGGGCGGGGGGGGGGGGAGGTGAGGGAGGGAAAGATATTGGTGGGGGGGGGTACCTACTTGCTCCCTTCATGCGCTATTTTCATGGGACTACTCAGCTGCACGTAAATTCACTGTGCTATTTTGTCCTTGCTTTTGCGCGTACTAATCCCTGGGCTGCCAGTTTAACCACTATGAAATGTACTTTGCCTAACACACACACACACACACACACACACACACACACACACACACACACACACACACACACACACACACACACACACACACACACACACAATCAGGTTAAAGTGTGGTGCGTGACGCTGGCATTGACTCCGCCATTACCTCTAACATGAAGTGTCACGGGAATCGTCATAAAGGTGCAGCAAACATGACTCCTTAAAGGTTTACGTGGCTCTACATCACGGCTGATGTGGCTCATTTCACTTTATGGGGCGTTATGTCACTTTGCCTTCTCTTTACTTTCAATTCAATTCCTTTTGTGCTTTGTCCTGCCCTCAAATGCCTGCATAGTTTTCGTGACGAGATGTGAATCCTGCATTCCTTGAATTTTATATTTTTTGGTACTCTTATTTAGTTATTTAACCACAATGAAAAAAACAGACTAAGAGTTTTAATTGCTATGAACATTTCATATTTTTTTTTAATGCGAGGAAGAAGGAACCAAACTCCGCGAGCCCGCAACTGTTGTTCCTTCCAAGAGAAAAACAAAATACAAGAGAGAGCCAAATTCAAGATCCGATCATTTCGAGATGCTTGGACACACTGCGTTAGAAAGACTGGAGATCATAGGAAACAGGAAATACAGAGGGAGACAGTTCCAGAGCTGACCTGTTGAATAAATGAAGGACTGGGAGTAACGGTTAACTCTTGCATTAGAGACTTGGACAGAAAAGGGATGAGAGTTTGCTGCTAGATGGGTGCTACGTGCCCGTCGTAGAGGTGGAGGAGTGCATGCAGACAGTTCAGAGGAGCAGTGACCACTGAAGTGGCGATAGAAAAGAGATAAATATGCAACAGTGCGACGAAGAGACAGAGGTTGAAGGGAGTCAGTAAGAGGAGGAGAGTTAATGAGACGAAAAGCCTTTGACTCCACCCTATTGAGAAGAGCTGTATGTGGGGAGCCTCCCCACACATGAGAGTTGTACTCCACACAGGGTCGGATAAAACCCCTGTATAGAGTCAACATTTGTGCAGGGGTAAAGAAGGGACGGAGTCGGCTTAGCACACCTACTCTCTTGGAAGCAGATTTGACAAGAGATGGAATACGATCTTTCAAAGGTAAGTCCCGAGTAAAAGAAGCCCCAAACATGTTCAAGGATGATGCAGGATTGAGCTGAATATTATTAAACATTAGTGGGTATACGTGTGGAAGATTTTGTCGGGTTGATTGGTGTAAAAACTGAGTCTTTGATGCATTAAAAACAACCAGATTAGTTTTACCCCAGCCAGAGATACGAGCCAAGTCAGACATTAGGTGTGCCATAGCCTCATCCCTTGTTTGTTGAAGTAACTGCTGGGATGGACGTTGCGGGAACCGAATGGAAAGGTGAAGGGTGGAGTCATCAGCATAAGAGTGGATTGGGTTAGATGTACAACTTAGAAGGTCATTGATGAATAAAAGGAAGAGAGTTGGTGATAGGACAGAGCCCTGAGGAACACCACTGTTGATAGATCTAGGATAAGAACGATGGCCGTCTACAACAGCGGCTATAGAACGACCAGAAAGGAAGCTAGAGATGAAGGCACAGATAGAGCTATGTTGAATATTACTAGATTCTATGGTATGCCAGAAAAGTTTGTAAATATTTTTAGAAGCCTGCATGAAGGTACTTTTTGTAAGGTAATGGTGAGTGGTTCTTTGAGTAATCCATTTGAAGTTAGGTCAGGAGTGCTTCAAGGAGGAGTTCTTTCGCCTTTGCTGTTTGTTTTGGTTATGGATTATGTTATGAGAAAGGTTGTAAGGAGAACAGGTGCAGGAATTAACTGGAAAGAAAATAAGAGGCTGATGGATTTGGACTATGCTGATGATATTATACTGATTTGCAGAAGTAGTTATGAGATGCAGAGGGTGCTTGATTGTCTTACGGAGGAAGGAGAAAAAGTGGGATTGGTAATAAATTGTGGAAAGACAGAAATTATTAATATGAACGTGGAGAACCAAATCTATCGTGTAATTAGGAATAATGTGGCGAAGAATGTAGAAAATTTTAAATATCTGGGAACGATTGTATCATCTAATGGATCATTAAACAATGAAATTGAGGAGAGGATTAGACAGGCTTGGCGAGCTGTTGGAATGTTGAAATCTGTTTGGAATAATAATATGCTTTCGGTACATACTAAAATAAAAATTTACAAGTCCATGGTTAGACCAATTTTGATTTATGGGCATGAGTCATGGTACAGTACAATTGCAACCGAGCAGAAAGTACTAGGATTTGAGAATAAAATACTGAGAAGGATACTTGGGGTAAAGTGGCAAGACAGAGTTACAAATAAAAGAGTAAGGGATATTACAAGAGTGGAACCAGTTGCTGAGTATGTGAGACTGTCTCGCTCGAAATGGCTGGGGCACATATATAGAAAAGAAGGCAGTTTAATACATATGTGCCAGAGTGGATTGCTAGAGGAAGAAGAGCCAGAGGTAGGCCGAGGGAAACCTGGTTGAGGACAATGAAAAGGGAAGCGGGAGAGGAGTGTTGGTGGGACATGAAGGAGATGGCAAGAGACAAATATTGGTGAAGAGAGTTCATCGAGGCCCTATGCATCCCGTGGGGTGCCACAGGAAATGATTGATTGATTCATTCATTCATTCTACTTCCAGACGATTTTGTATCCTTCATAACCTTCCAGATTTAGGTCAATTTCAAACCATGTGATAATATCTATAGCCGAATAATAATACAGACAGTTGCTCATTATAATCAGTTAATTATACTTCAGTTATCATAAATTATTCATTGACACAACTAAAAAATCAAGAGAGAGAATATTACTTGTTATTATCCTTTCAGGTTTAAGCAAAGGACTCTGGATAGAAAGCTTAAAAATTCAAAATCTCTCGAATGAAGACACAGTTCCTTGTACAAAGCAGTCATTAACAGTGCGCTCCCCTCCTTCCCTCAGCAATGCACAGTACAGCACAGCACCGTACAGCACAGCACACCACTGCACAATACATCAAACACGCCGCACCACAACACTGCACACTACATCACAAAACGCTACACCACACCACACCGCTACACAGTACATCACAACACGCCGCACCACACCACATCGCAGAACAATACATCACAACACGCCACACCACATCATACCACACTATACTACAGTACACCACACCACATCATGCCACACCACTCCACGCTACACCATTCTAGCTAACAGCCAACCATCGACCCACCCATGCCTTTTCTCCTCAGTTACACTATATAGTTTTAAAAACACACTCTGGCCTTCTATTTTTTTAAGGCTAACCCCAGGGGGATTTGTCATCCTTCCATCTGTCTCTCCATCCGCTATCCAATCCTGAATTATCCCATAGGAAATAAAGAGACCAGGGGATATCTCACATCCTAGTCTCTGTCCAACACTGACATTGAACCAGTCACTTAAAAATTCAGATTACATTTTTTCGCAATATGAACAGAGCCAGGAAGAACTAATTGAATGCAGTTAAAAAATCCATACACCAGAATACGGGTGTCCTCCATTCATTTAAAAAATCTGTAACAGTTGGACTTGAACCGTTGGGGGTTGAAGGTTGGAGGGAAACTAATCTGGGAAGCGAATTCCAAAGAGAAGCGGTTTAGGGAATTCTACCTTTACATATACCCCACCACTGCCATTAATACAGCAGCAGCTTTCTGTAGTTTTCTCGTCAGCTCCATGCATACTTCACACCTTCCATTATCTCTCGCTCTTCACCTTGTCATAAGCCTTCTCCACATCCATCAGAGCCATCAATATCTAGGCGTCCTATCCACACGCCATCTCCACTGTCTGCTCCACTGCACATACTTAATTCACACATTCCCTAGCACTACAGAAACCACTCCATTATTCACTCATCTGTTATTTCGGCATCTTCTTGCCATCTGTGTTATTATTCCGCATACTTTTCCAACACCTAGTGTATCATTTTTTTTTATTACACCTCACCAACGCTTACTGTCTTGCATATTTCAGTCCTTAACAGCATTCAACACCTCTGCCAATGTCACTTTCTCAGGAACCACATTCATTCAAACATCACTAAAACCCGTCCACTTCACATAGGCTCGTATCGCCTTTTCCTAAGCGATTTATCGCGTGTGACTCATTAATAAATCTCTTGCCTGCTATTTATTGCGCTTCAGTTTCGACCCACTTTGAATCAGTGACACAAAAGAGGATACTGGCGTGTGATATACAGAATACATCGCCATCGAGAAGGAGATACGAAGCCTCCTATGGTCCAGTTTCACACTCACGGGCGCACCTTCCATATTTTTCGTTTTCTGTTTCACCAAATCCAGGCATATTTACCGCCGCTCTCCTCTCGTTTTTTCCCCCTTCATTAGTTTTTCGAAAAATGTCTGGTCGCCATTGGTCGTCCATTTGTCAGCATCCCTCCATTTTCGTCCCTTACATTTTCAAACTTTTTTCCCCCACGTTCATCACAGCCTTTTTGCTCCTTTGTCCGAAAATAGTCTCTTTTTTTTTTTCTGGCAAATATAATTTCCTGAAACGCAAATGAAGAGAGGCGTTAAAAAATGTCCAGTGATCAGCCTTCCACAGTGATTTCACATGCGCGCGCGCGCGCACGCACACACACACACACACACACACACACACACACACACACACACACACACACACACACACACACACACACACACACACACACACACACACACACACACACACACACACACACACACATAATATACATGTACATAGCTGTCTATACATTTATCTTTCTGTTTATATCTATATCTATCTACCTGTCTATCTATGTATCTATCTATTTATCTATCTATATCTATATCTATATCTATCTATCTATATATGCGTGTGTGTGTGTGTGCGTGTGTGTGTGTGTGTGTGTGTGTGTGTGTGTGTGTGTGTGTGTGTGTGGGATGGACAAAAACTCAAGCTCTGTACAAATATCGATGATTCTGAAATTGTTTAGCATTCCCTTGCTGAAAGAGAGAGAGAGAGAGAGAGAGAGAGAGAGAGAGAGAGAGAGAGAGAGAGGAAGAAAAGATCATAGAAAATCCTCACAAAAATTCCAGCTCAAAAAAATAACAAGAAAAATTCCACAAGTCAGAAGAATCCCAGAACAAATTTTTCCATCCCCATTTTTTTGCACCTTCCCGTGACCCAGACTCCACCACTTCAATCACATGCCCACTACCTCATCATATTCACCTCACGTTTACTCCCTCTCTTCTCCCATCCCTCTCCCTCGCCGACATACGTCTTCTGCATCTTTCACGCTTTCCTTCGTACCTCCTTCCTCTTTCCTGCCATCTTACCCCCGTCTCTCTCTCTCTCTGTACCTACCTACCTACCCACCTCCTTACCTACCTATCTGCCTACCCCTCATTTTTTACCTCCCCTATTATCAATCTTCCTACCTGCATCTCTTCCATATTTTTCTCTTTCGGTTTCTCCACTCACCCCACATAGTGTACCTCTCTCTCTCTCTCTCTCTCTCTCTCTCTCTCTCTCTCTCTCTCACTCCATTTTCAATTTTCATCCTTCACTTCCTTATCCCAGGTTATGCAAGGGATCTATGCCTTCCCTCCATCTTCTCCTCCTTTCCCTCTGCTTTCAGTTCCTTCCCCCATCCTCTTCTTCCCTTCCATTGGGCTTATTTCTTCCTCTCCTCCGCATCACCATCTCTCTCTCCTCTCTTCTGCTCCTACTCACATCTCTTCCATTCCCTTACACTTCATCTTCCAATGCCCGATTCTCCCTGACTCACTCTTCCGTATATCTGATTCTTTCTCCATTTTACGACATTCTTTCTTGAGCTGTTATTTCCCCTTCCTTCCTCTTCTCATCGTTCCACCTTTTTTCAACCTTCCCCTTTTTCTAGTTTAATCTGTCTTCATAATCTTTCTCATTTCTTCTTTTTCCTTTCATTTTTATACATACATTCCTCTTCATTACTTTAGTCTCGTTCATTTTCTTTTCTTCTCTGACGTTCTTATTGTCCCTGTCTCCCTTTTCCTCTTTCTTCCCAAAATTTTCTCTCTTTTTCTTTTTCCTCTTTCCCTCGCTTACTCCACTTCCTTGCTTTCAGTTAAAATCTCTTCGTGACCACTTCCCCCCCCTCCCTCTCTCTCTCCCTCTCTCTCTCTTTCTGTTCTCTTTTCTCTTTTCCTTTAGGTTTTTCCAACGGATCCGACATGCCCTTGCCGACCCTTTCTCTCTCTCCCTTTGTCTGTCTGTCTGTCTCTGACTCTGTCTCTGTCTCCGTCTGTCTGTGTGTCTGCCTCTCGTCCGTTGTTCAGCATTATGCCTCATTACGCTTTTTTTAATTAGGGTATGAATATATTGCCATTAATACTGAAGCCAAATCACGACGTCATTAGGGTGGGTAGTTGTACATCCTCCCTCCCTCTCTCTCTCTCTCTCTCTCTCTCTCTCTCTCTCTCTCTCTCCTCCATCTCTCTCTTCCTTTCCTCCCAGCGGGGCATCGTTTTGAGTTCAGATACCAAAGCCCGTTGCAGGTTGGGAGAATTTGCCTGGTCGCATTTTTCGTAACGATGTGGACTGTCAGAGGGTGGGTCCAGACGTTCAGAAAACCCGGAAATAGATGCAGAAATTCACAAGTTAACTCTGACTCTGCTGGGACAATTTTTCGAGATTTTCCAGCAATAGGAAAATAGTTATAGATATTTCTTTTTTTTTTTTCACCCAGGTACGAAAATGCACAGATTTATCATATTGTGGCAGCGACGTTTTTTAAGCTTTTATTTCCTCTTTCACTTTTTTTTTTTAATTGGAACTTAATGTATAATGGAATTTGCTTTTCTTTTCATCCGGGAAAAACAACGCAGCATGAAATTCAGAAATTCACCTCGCTTTTCTTTGCTGTTATGTTTTTCAAAAAATTTCATTAGTGAAGAGAATCGAAAAAAAAAGAACAAAAAACTCGTATGCTACCTCCTTCCCTGAGCTGACGATATTCCAACCATTTCAGCAACACAGAGAAAGATACAAAAGTTCTCAAGTTTTTTTCTCAAGTTCTTTTTCAGTGGATGAGAACAGATATAGAAATTTACAGGGACCTGGATTTGCAAGGTGACAGTTGAGTGTCGTAGTGCGTGGGAATGTTACTGAGTTCTCTGTGTCAGTTTTAAACCTGTTCCTAAGAATTTTTCTATGTAATATTCAGAATAGTCTCCTGATCCAAAGAATAATTTAGTACACATCTTGAGGGGAAGCTATTGAACAGGAGGAGCTGGAAGTAGTCTCCAGGATCTCCTCTTCTCGTTCCTTGCTAAAAAAAAAAAAAGAAGGAACTCAAGGTTGATGGCTGTAAAACTAGCACTCGCAAAACGAAACAGAGCTGAAAAGAAAGCCCAATTCAAAATCCATTAATTTCAAGATCTCGCGGCCTTTCAACCTTGTGCTCTCCAGAATCTTATTTAGGCTAGAACCATACGATTTAGTACTGAAAAAAAAATCTTAGGGCTGAGAGGTGTCAAATTTTATCTCGAGTACCCGTTGTTTGCTGTCTGTAAACCCAGGATGTTTACTGATCAAACACCAAACATATTAAGCCAGTCGAGAGAAATACTGCAAGCTGGAGAAGACTGGTTGAATGTGTCATGAGAAAAAGAGAAAGAAAATGAGTAGGGAGGAGTGTGTCGGGGTAAAAGAAAGAAAACCAGGGAGTAAGGGGAGCGTGTAAAGAAGAAGAAGAAAAAGAAAGAAACGAAGAGTAGGGAACAGTGTACTAAGAAAGAAAAAGAAAAGAGAACAATGCGTAGGGAGGTGTATGTTAGCCAGAAACGCCTTGGGATATTCGACATCCCACACAGCTGCATTTGTACTGGAGCACAAAGGGATTCATTGTTCCTTCCTCCACAAATACTCCCAGGCCTTCGCTGTTGTAGAATTTCTGTGGGCATGAGTCTGGGAATTCGTAAGGAGAGAGAGAGAGAGAGAGGGAGAGAGAGAGAGAGAGAGAGAGAGAGAGAGAGAGAGAGAGAGAGAGAGAGAGAGAGAGAGAGAGAGAGAGAGAGAGAGGGAGTTGCAAATATTTCAGAGCACTTAAAGCCCAGGAAAAGAGTAAAAGAACTGTCTCTTGTAGTGCTACATCGAAGGTGAAATTGGTGACGTAAAGGGATGATATTATGCAGCGCGGCCATCAGTGTATCAAGGGCCATTGGACTTTCTGTATGACGTGTGGTTGCAGTTTGATTCTACCTTATCTCTGTCCTTATCTGATGGTAACACTGGGAACCTCGGTGGAAAATTATCAGTTGCAATTCACATTATTGGAAAAGAGCGAGAGGCAGAGAAATTTAGTTATCTGCCTTAATTAACCCCCTGACCCAGATGTCGTACTGTATTGCTATATTTTTGTTTCTTGTAGACGATTATAAACACCTTATTTAGCTACACTCATAGGGAAGACGTTAATGAAGGTAATGTATCTCCTCCAAGCCCCCCAGATTTCTCAAGATTATGGGATGGGAAGCGTACAATAATGTGTATTTCAGTTTGGTACAGGGGTTAAAAGCAAGATCATCTTACTGAAGAGATAAATCCAGAGCTCATCCATGATACCCGTGACGTAAATACCCCCAGACTCTTACACAGCCAGTCATAGCTGCCTACCCACAGCAAAAATTAAATATCAGATCGCACGAATCGACTGATCTGTAAAATCTAAAGAGTGTTTTCTTTCGCTCTTCATTTGCTTTTCGCTCAAGCTGCGTATCAATTTCCATGAAGGATAGCGAACATGAAAGTAAAAACTGAGGTAGTTACTTCCGTTCACGGAGCTGAATAGAAGTTACTTGCATGTATTCACCCATGTCTGTTTGTCTAAATGTGTATATCTCAAAAACTTGT
This sequence comes from Coenobita brevimanus, assembly GCF_032717465.1. Classification (NCBI taxonomy): domain Eukaryota; kingdom Metazoa; phylum Arthropoda; class Malacostraca; order Decapoda; family Coenobitidae; genus Coenobita; species Coenobita brevimanus. The sequence continues at coordinate 50,184,315 of NC_137063.1, read as the reverse complement.
TATCGGATTTCAAGGAAATCTGGTGGAGAGGTGGGCAGGGGGTGATGGAAGAGTTGATTAGATTTTGAGGTACATCTGGATTCGGATTTAGGAATAAATAATAGATTTTGCTGGCGTTGGAGGAAGTATTTGTTCTCTGAAACTGTAACAGGACATGCTAATGGATAATAGCATTATTTTTTTTTTTTTTTAAATAACAGAACAGAGGAAGGAAAAAACATATGAATAAAAAAATAATCCATACACCAGATTACTGGTGTCCTTAATTCATAAACTATTTGTAACAGTTGTACTTGAACAGCTATAGGTACAAGTTTGGGGAGGGAAACAACTCTGGGGAGGCGAGTTCCAGAGAGATGCAGTCCGGGGAATAAATGAATTCTGATAGGCAGAAGTTCTGCAATATGGCTGTGTGACATTCCAGTCATGAGAGCTACCAGATGTCCGTTTGGCACGAGGGAAGGCATGGAGAGGTGGCACAACGGACGCAACTTCGTCTGAACATTTGCCATAAAAATATCTGTAAAATAACGCAAGGGAGGCAACATTCCTTCTTACTTATTGGGGAGGTAGTTTATTTATAATATCAGGGTTATTAATAATGCCAACAGCTTCGTTCAAAACTTTGTCTAGTTGTTTTAGTGAAACATCTCCACATCCATTTCACAAGGGTGAGCAATATTCAAGCTGAGAGTGCACTTGACTGTTATAAATTATTGCTAACTGCTCGTCAGTGAAGAAGTTGCGGACTCTGTACAATAATCCATGTTTCTTTGAGGCGGTTTTAGCAAGTGATCTGACATGAGAGGTCCAGCTGAGAGCACTGTTAAGTGAGACACCGAGTATTTCAATACTTTTGGAGATGGGAATATTAGTAGCATTGAAGGTAATATACAAATCCGACAATATCTGTCTATTAGTAATTTGTATATATTTGGTTTTACTAGCATTAAATGAGACAAGGTTGTTTTGTCCTCATTCATTGAACATAGATAAGTCTTGATATATGGAGATGGCTGTACTGAGTTGAGTGTTAAAGCTATTAGACTTTGTAAGTGGGTGCTCGAGTTTGAATGAACTGTTAAGTGTTGAGTCATCTTCATATGAATGGATGGGATTGTGGGTGACACAGATAAGAGATCATTAATATGAACCAGGAAAGGGGTTGGAGCCAGAACTGATCCCTGTGGCACGCCGGCGTTAATTGAGTGGAAATTGGAATATACTTCATCTACTTTTACTCTTATTTTTCTGTTGTTGAGATATGAGGAAATCAAAGGAACAAAAGACGTTAGTCTATAGCAAGGGAGTTTGGACAACAGAGAACGGTGCCACGTTCTGTTGATAGCTTTAGAAATATCAAGGGCTACTGCATGTGTTTCTCCATGTAGGTCGATTGACTCATCGATGGTATGAGTCAGGAGATTATGTCAATGGTGGATTTTTCGTGGCGAAAATCATATTGTCTATCACTAATTAAGTTGTTGGATTCAAGGTGTTTAACTATGTGCTTATTAATTACATTTTCAAATACTTTACCGTGAGAAGATGTCACAGCTATTGGTCTGTACTCAGAGGGGTCAGAGGAACTTCCTTTCTTTGGAACTGAGTGGATATTGGCTTCTTTCCATGAATTAGGGAATGAAAAAGTACGTATGCATAGTCTGAACAATTTAGCTAGAACAGAGGCAAGTTCTGGGGAACACTTGTTCAAAACAACTGGAGGAATTCCATCTGGGCCTGGAGCTTTGTTGGTAGGTAAATTATCTAGGATGGATTTTACGTATCTTGTCTATATTTTAAGTGGAACAATTTCGAGAGAGTCATGTTCCAGTACTGGGACGTTCTGGCTGATTTCCTCCATGGTAGATTTAAGGGAAGTATACTGACAAAGATATTTGCTTTCCCACGCGGGTCATTTGTAATGTTGCCATTTGAATATTTTAGTGGGGAAATGAATGATGACTTGTTAAGATTATTATTGAAAGAATTGAGAGTCGACCAGAATATTCTATTGTCATTAGGGTTGTTAAGTAGTTTTGATGCTTGATTTTGAAGAATGTTTGATTTAGAGAGATTTATTACAGCTTTTGCATGGTTTCTAACAATTTTAAATTGACAGAGTGATTCAGATGTTTTTGATTTTGACTTTTGGTCCGTTGCTCTGGCACAGTTGCTATCAAACCACTTTGGAGAGTTCGATCTTTTAGTGAACTGTTGACTTGGTATGAATAAATCCATACCAGCTAGTATTAAGTCGTTAAAGTGGGCCTGGGCAGAACTGACATCACTAAAGAAAAAAGACTGCCACGGAATGTCAGCAAGATAATTTCTAAATCCATCCCAGTTTGCCCTATCAAAGTGCCATCGGGTCACCCTGACAAGTTCAAAACGGCGAGGCTTTGATGAGACTGTGGTCAGAGGATCCAAGTGGTGACAGTACTTCCATCACGTATTGTTCTGGATTATTTGTCAGGAACAGATCCAAGAGATGGGCATTATTGTCAGGAGTATCTGGCATTCTGGTTGGTTGCTTTACCAACCGCGTGAGATTAAACAATTCTGCAAACAGCTCGCACTCTAGACCTGCATCGTCAGTCCTGGTACAATGCAATAACCTACAACATTATATGTACGTTAAAATCACCCAAAATGGTAATTTCGGTGCTACGGGCAAGGTTAAAGTGTGTGGATGTGGAGTCAAATACACTGGGTTCTGAAGAAGCACTGGGGAGCGGTAGACTACACAGATCTATTCAATGGTAATATTTAGATAATTTAGTTTATACAGTGAGCAATCAAAATTCGTGGAAATGAAGTTTACAACAGTGTCAACTGCATATTCAGATTCGATATAACAACAGGTGCCGCCCTTGTTACGGAAGTTCGTGAGGAGATGGTAACAGGAAAACAAAACGCGGATATTTCGGTAGAGGGAGGGATTTGTGGTTGTGTGAGGAACAAGGCAAGAGGGGATATGGACTGTAGGAGAAAACGAACTGAGTTTAGATTGGTGCTGAGACCACGGATATTGGTGAAGACTGAGGCCGCACCTGCACTTTTCCGCTGACTATGTGAGACCATTCAAGTCTTCTGGTGGGAAAGAGGAATTGCAGCAGTAAATAGCAAAATTTTAATTGGCTATGGTAGAGGTACGCGTCCTCTGAGTGCTCTCTAGTTAAAAACAGGAGTTACTTAAGATCCCAAATTGTTTCTTGGAAAATCTTGATTAAATAATGGAAGCTTTAATATGTGCCAATCTTAAGATCAGCTACTTGACACAGATACGGCAGGTGTATAAAGTAGTTAAAATTTCATTGATAATGTCACTTCCAGTTTTATAAAGTGGTATATTTAACTACAAGTTTAATTTACACTATTAAAAAGACATTAAACTGCAGCGACGAAAAGAATCGGATCTAATTTGTCCTGCAATTATATTTAGCACAAGAATTGCCTCTCATCGTCCCCCTCCCCCCGCACACACACGAAATACGCGGTCTGGTAGCAAGGGTGAAGGGCGAGAGATTTAGTAGTAGATGAGACTATATCGGGAAAAGGCAAGGCCAGCTGTGTTACCAAGGCCTGAGTTAGGGAGATTGATGTAGGGGACGTGGGTTCGTAGGGAAGAGAGAGAGAGAGAGAGAGAGAGAGAGAGAGAGAGAGAGAGAGAGAGAGCGGTATACAGAACACATTATTTCAAACGTGACTTATATAAATTCACCTCATGCACCTGGGAACAACACATCATACATCACAAATACATTCAATGTACTCTGAATACGTTGTTCTCTCATTAGTGGCTGTTGCTCCACTTCGATGGACAGGAAGTGGAATGTTATTGGCAATGTGGAAAACGAAATTGTTATCAAAATGGCTATTACATTGGAGCTTAAAAGAAAATCCAACCTGTGCGAATATCATCATCATCATCATCATCACCATCATTATTATCACTGTCATCGTCATCACCATCATTATCACTGTCATCATCATCTCCATCATTATCATTGTCGACGTCATCTCCACCATCATCATCATCACCATCTCCGTCGTCATCACCATCATCATTATCATTGACAATAGGAACCTGAGCCATTATATCAAGAAAAATATGGAGGAAAAATGCTTGAAATGTCGGTCGAGAAAATAGATGGAACCAAATAAATCAAAGCGAAGAGATAAAAGACGAAATTATGAAGACGTCAGAGCCAGGAAAAACAAAATCACACAAAAACAGAGAGAGAGAGAGAGAGAGAGAGAGAGAGAGAGAGAGAGAGAGAGAGAGAGAGAGAGAGAGAGAGAGAGAGGGGAGAGAGAGAGAGCAAAACGATATTAAAAGAAAGATAGTGTGGGGTTTTGCGAGCGCGATTGAGGAGGCCTGGAGATATTGGAGGAAGAGGAAGCATAAATGTGACTTAGGGAGAGAAGTACGAAGGATTTTTACGAAAGTCGGACGGAGCAAAACCAGACTGGCGCCGAGATGGTGAACGAGGCGAAGTTGTGTAGTGAGGTCGATACGGTACATCTAGTTAGGGGATTTAGGTGGCACACACACACACACACACACACACACACACACACACACACACACACACACACACACACACACACACACACACACACACACACACACACACACACACACACACACACACACACACACACACACACACACACACACACACACACACACACACACACACACACACACACACACACACACACACACACACACACACAAATCATTCCAGCATCCAGCACACTCTCAGACTTATACTGTATGCGTACCTACAGACGCATACACTCGATGACCTACACATACAAGATCGTACAACCTCTTGGAGCTTTATACACACACAAACACACCCATATAGGTTAATAAATGTTCACATAAAGACATGTTTATCGGCACTTACATAGATTTGTATACATGAGTTTGTTTATGTGTGCATACATAAGTGCATAATGTACAGTTAGCGCACACACACACACACACACACACACACACACACACACACACACACACACACACACACACACACACACACACACACACACACACACACACACACACACACACACACCTCCCTTGCTATCTCGGGGCTGTTCTTTCATTACCATATTCATATCTGATTTCCTACACGTTCAGCATTTTACGGCTATCTATCGCACGCATCCCCTCCCCCATCCTCTCTCCAAGGCTATCCCATCTACCCACATCCCTCTTGCGGTTCCCAGGTCCACATTTCCTTCGCATCTCAGCGCGTCTCATTTACACACCTTACACATCACCTCTCGCTTATAAATCCCCCCGCCGCTCTCACTCACTCCCTCTGTCCCCCCCTCTCTCTATAAAAAACTCAAGATCCACACGTCTCTCTGGCCAAAACATTCCATCCCATAACCTCTTTCATCCCCTTCCATACCGAGACGTCGTTTTAACTTTTATTCCTACTACTGCCGGCATTTTTATTCAGCTTAGGAGAGTGTCATGGTAACGGAGAGATAAATGTAGACTGTTTCTTACTCCTCCAGTTCCAAAAATCTCTCGAAACCCGAATTAAATCGCCTGGGGATAGTAAGAGAGGATAAAAACTGATGTGAAAACAATGAGGAGGTTAACGCTGAAGCACTTACCTCGTATGAATGATGCACTGAACGTGAGACCCAGAATTTGATGAACCAGATGAAGCAATTAATATTTCTTCCCGGAGCACTGTCTCCCTCTCACGGACGATAAATTCACAAGCACTAACGGTTACCCAGCAATATTGATGTCAACCCGGCGGGGAGATGCTTGTATAGGATGGCTGTAAAAGATCATGCTTTGGTGGTTCGAGTCTTTGTCACTCAGGATCCCTTATAGTCTAGAGAAACAAAAAACGACTATTGATTAGGTTCTATGGCTGAGACACTGATGATAACACTAATTCATGTCGTCTGGTATTTACAATGTAGTGATATAACTACATACGCAATTATCACAAAGGCCGGTTCAGTATGTAGTCCTATTTTTCGAAACTAGAGGCATGGAAAAATATGGATGATTCGGATGCATGATTCATCTTGGTACTGAATGATGATACATCAGGTTGCGTTGCGGGGTGATGTTCAGAGTTTATGAGCTTCAGACGAACAACATAGAGGAATACAATAACTATTGATTGTCATATATCTGGCAACATATTTTAACTCTTTCCAGCAAATATTTACCTCTACTACCAAAAATATAGGGGAATATATAGTATTTTTTTTAAAAAGTAATTCTTTACCAAAAGAGCGCGGCGATTCCAACTGTATTACAACAAACTCACGATCTCAAGGATGTAATTTTGGGATAGGTGCAACACAGATAGCTAAATGTTCAATTTTGACTGCAAGAAGCGATAAAAAAGGAAAAAAAAAAAACTATTTGGGGGTATTTAAAGATGCGGCCTCGCCTCGACGATGTGTTTACCGACGATCTGTCTGACTGGCCACTTGGTTTACCTATCGCTCCGATTGGACGAGTCATTGTATCAGACATACTCAAATGTACGCAAGGAAAGTAAACAATAGTAACCCTGTCATTGCTGTGGGAAACTTAACCATTTAATCAAACCTAACCTAATCTAATCTGTTCCAACCTTTGACACTCAGCCTTCAAATTTAAAATCTTGCATTAGGAACGTTCTGTATGGCCATCTATTGATAGACTTGGACGGAATATTTATGCCTTCTAAGTCCTCATTTACAGCTTTCAGAAGTAGGTTTGCGAAAATGCCCAGTAGCTGTGGTAATTCAGGAAAAATAACAAGTAACCTGTGAGACTTAATAGGAAATGTAGGAAGGCCGCTCACGTTTGGCAATGAATTTTAATGTTATGTCTTTTCTTCTTCGTTTGCATACAGTTTCTCAATAACCATAACCTAAGTCTATCTTATGAAATGTTATGACCGGGAGACTATCGCGTTATGTTAATCTGGCCATTGCCTATACAATTACAATTTTTGCCAAGTGTTGACATTACAGTTTGATTTTAACATTAGGACGAAAATTCTATAGCCATTTATCCATTAAGTTGCAGTTTACAAGACCTCTATTACCATACTATTGCCACTCTTGCTACAGAAAACGAGCTGGCAATTGGCGTCAGAGCGACATGAGGCGTCTGGCATTACTCTGACCATCTCATTTGGTGTGATGGGGTGAGAAATGCCGGAGCGTTGAGTTGGAGCCTGGCAAAGCTGTGTGTTATTGGCTGCTACTTTACGGATGCGATTTCTATTTTGTACTAAGATCGAGTTATCTCTCTGTGACTTGGAAAATTTGTGTGGTACTGACCGTCCCATTACGAGCGAGTGTTTATCACCAAAATGAGCTTACGTTTGTGTGAGCTACGAATTTTGTGTGGCACTTAACTGCTGCAGTACCAACGAGTATTTTTGATCAAGATGAAACAATTTTGTGCATGACTCATGCAAGTTGAGTCGTATTAAGTGTTGCCTTACCAGGGAGTACTGTATTTATCACCAAGATGAACCTACTTTTGTGTGACTTAGTAATGTTATGTGGTATTAAAATGTTGCTTTACGAACGAAGGGGTAGGGCTGCGAGAGGCAGACCGAAAAAAGACCTGGGATGAGGTCATAGAGTGTGGCCTCAGGGATAAAAGACTGAATGGTGAGGCTGCTAGAGATCAAGCAGCGTGGAGAGCCGCCATTAGGCGAACAAGGCATGTTGGAGTCTTTATAAATGATACGAACGATACGAAGATGAACTTATTTGTGTGTGACGTTAATTTTTTGTGTAGTATTAACTTTTGCTTAAAGAACAAGTACTTTTAATCAAGGTATTCCCTAGAACACGACACACAACTGCCAGTGTTACCTCCAGATCCCCAGTTTTAACGCTGGGTGAACAGAGATAGTGGGGAAACAAACTGTAGCCTATAATGTGACCGGTCTGAAAATCGGACTCGAGTTCACGCACTTCTGAGATGGATGTGCTAACCATTGCACCACCTGATATACAACAGGTAAGCAGAGCCATGGAAAAGTTTCATTTGGTTCGGATCAGCTTCATTTACTCAGGTGCTTAGTTTCACATGAGCCAGTTTCATCATTTTAGGGTTTGAAGGGTAATAACGAAACATCAGATAAGAATTTTCTGTTCGTCTGATGAGGTATTTAAGTTAATGATTTATTAATTCTCTCTCCACATGCTTTTTTTTCTTTTTACGTTTAGGAGAGTACCCAGTAAAACAAAGGGGGTAAATGAAGGCCGCTAATATCTCCCACTTCCTCCCATTCAAAAAGTCAATTGTTTTGAAAAAGTATACTGGTATCCTCAGCTAAATAAAATCATTTGGAAATAGTAATAGTAAAGAAACTAATACGTTGTCGGACTAAAAGAAATCAGTGTGAGGAGAGGAGGTTCAGCGACAAGCATCTCCATCCATCACACACAGACAGACCGAGATCAGGTTATTTTTCTTTTTAACATATATCCTTATTCAGTTACTCAGATTTTGTGGTAGTTTTCTGATGGGTTTCCTGTAATTTTATCATACATTTTTCCCTTATTATTCATCGTCAGGCGTCACAAATTAACTCTGTGTAAAAGTGTGATGCATTTTTTCCAGATTTACGTGGCTGGCTGATTAATTAATTTCACAAACATCACTTTTTTGTAATTCAATGCTCGTTTTGAAAGCGCTAGAAAAGCAACGTGAAAAATGTTTAATAATCTGTACCTGTGAATTATATTTTCAAGTCTTGTGTGCATTTAGTCATTGTGTGTGTGTGTGTGTGTGTGTGTGTGTGTGTGTGTGTGTGTGTGTGTGTGTGTGTGTGTGTGTTGTTATACCTGTGCACTCTAAATATATTTATCTCTTCGATCCGGTATGTATTTTGCACAAGTCCAGCCACTTTAAGGTGAAGGAGAGATTGGTGTATTTAACTGAGACAAGTTATTCACATTAATCTCTACCTTGTCCATTGGTTTCAAGTCAGTGAGGATTATCCCTATTTTCCCCCAAGAATTTTTCCAGTCAAGTTCTGACAGGGGATGAGACAGGAAGGAATAGGGATATGGATGAGATAATCATTAACACGTCATTCAAACTCCCTGGCGTATTTACGTGAGGCTAAAAGTGTTCATAGCGGTAATATAATATACATCTAATGGATATTACAGTTGGCTCTCTTTCAGTACTGTGATGTCTTTGAATGATGTAATCTTAATAAGGCTTGGTGATTTAACTCAGCTTGGAGATGTTTAAAATTGGAAGAGTCATATGAACCCCATGTCATATGAACCTCGTGTCATATGAACCTCGTGTCATATGAACCCCGTGTCATATGAACCCCGTGTCATAAACCCCCTGGCATGAGAACCTCCTGTCATTCAAACCCCCCTGTGCCACATAGAATATACAGTATACCTGACTGTCTTTCGGAATTCTGACAAAGGATGAGACGTGGAAATAAAACACGCCGAGCTCACAGGATCGAGTAACGCTTCGATTCATTAATATTCATAGCACTTAACGCCATCCACGTCTCCTGTCGCTCTGTGGCCTAGTAACACCATTCGCTTCTATCCCTAATATTCCCGCTTCCTCATTCCCGTCTTCCTCTAATGCTCCCTCTCTCTCATTCCCATCTATCTCTAGCATTCCCCCTTCCTCATTCCCTTCTTTCTCCAGTATTTCCACTTCCTCATTCTCTTCTTTCTCTACTATTCCTCATTCCCTTCTTTCTGAAATATTCCTCCTTCCTCATTCCCTCCTTTTACTAATATTTCCCCTTCCTCATTCTCTTCCTTCTCTAATATTTCCTCTTCCTCATTCCCCCCTTTTCCCTAATATTCTCCCTGATGCGCTGTTCTTCCATATCTGTCATCCTAATCACTCAGCATCTTAGTAATATTCCATTTCTATATTATTGCGTCTTTCTAATGCTCATGTATTTTTACTCTTCCTTGTCATCTATCTTAACTTCCCCAGGCGATTGAATTACAGTTTACAAAATAATAAATTCTCTCTCTCTCTCTCTCTCTCTCTCTCTCTCTCTCTAACAAAAAAAAAAAAAAAAAAAAAAAAAAAAAAAAAGCAAATTCACTAATCCGGATACTACTCTTCCCATCAGTTTCTGGACTAACTGGATCTAGATTTCTGTTAGCACGCCAATTACACACACACACACACACACACACACACACACACACACACACACACACACACACACACACACACACACACACACACACACACACACACACACACACACACACACAGAGTCGCAAATCATTGTTCCTGTAATGGTCAGCTAACATCACTACTACCTTGAACGAGCCTCGGAGCCACCCAGTCATATCGGTACCACCCCGTGAAGGCGCCCCTCTCCAGCACCATATTAAGGCCCATGCTGACTAAATCGCTAAGGAAGAGGTGTTGCCGGCACTGCAGTCACTTAATATACCACTATTTGGGTTATAAAGCCAGGTCGGCAATATACCGCAGCGTGCCAGCGTCATTATAGCGTGTGCGTTGTCCCATTTCCCGCCACGAACATAAAACTAACTTATGTGCTGGCCGCCTGGGTGGGGGCGTTGCTCCGTTTTCTGTGAGAGATTTAGAAATGCATCGAAAAGTGGGTTAATAAAGATAATAGAACAAGGTAAAGTCAAAGAAAAGGAAAATAGAAAGAAAATCAAAGTTTCAGAGCGGCTCACAAGTAAAACACATAGAAAATAAATAAAAGTATGATGCAGCGTCAAAGAAGACAACAAGAATAGGATGAAAAATGAAAAAGAGCTCGAATATATATTGCAGCTATATATATTTTTTACTGATCGTTACAAAAATAATGGCAAGCGGATTAAAATGTCAGAGTTACGAAACAAAATGTGGGGTAAAAATGACGAACTTTTGTCTCCATTCCCTCCTATAAAAGTCAAGGAATTAATATATTGCATCGGGAGCTGAAATTGGACAGTGGTGTAGGAAATCAATATTCGATTAATATACAACAGTTTAGTGGGCGATGAAACCCAGGAGTCAGCGTTGGTATCGGGTTATTTTCCATTTCCCTTTTAATTCACGGCATTTTGTTTGCGATATAGCACTCCTTTCACTCCAACCTGGCCCAGATATTTGTTCTTTCGGAGCTCATGTAAGTTCAACCAACGAAAAAGACAATACTAAAACGCTAACTCCTTTCCATAGTACTTCCTCGTGACTAGCATTAAATTCTGGCGTTAATCTGTTACCACAACATAGCACTGAGGATAGAGAGAAGACGATTTTAGGCCAAGTTATAATGAAAAAAGTATATCAAGGAATTACACGAGGAAAGTAAGCTGAAAATACACAGACAGCCTTGTATCTTATCTTCCATATTTTTCACTTCTCAAAAGTCAGTGTATACTTCCTTCTTGGGCTTTTGTTGTGAACTTCATGTTGCTTTAAAATAAAAAAGGGTGGTCTGTAAATAACATTGCACTGGAAAAGCTCCTGGTGGTATTTCTTGTGTTGCGTGGACGGTCAGTTTGTTGATGTAGGCGCAGGTGTTGCAGTGGCAGTAGACGATGAGTACTGATGTAGGGTAGATACCGGTAACACTGACTGCATTATCCCCGCAACACGCGAGAAATCACCTGGGGAATGCAGTGTTATATGTGGACCACCCTGTAATAACAGTAACAACTATCATCGCTACAGCCGGCAGGGAAGTGTCTCGGAACTTATTTTCGTGATTGGAGGCCTCAGTCTGGCAGTGTTTCGTGATATCTGCCCAAAGTTCAAACCTCTAAACGCATGAATTGTGGCAGAGACGCAGGCGACAGACAATCACAACTTTAACCGTGTGTGGGAGGGATGGGGGTATTGAAGTAGGAGGGGAGGAGATAAGGGGGTAGTAGGGGTGGGAATATGAGAGGAATGGTAGTGGTATAGGAGTAGGGGATGGGGTATTGAGAGGAAGAGGGGTGGGAGTATGGGGAGTGGTGGGGGTACAGGAGGAGCAGGGGTTAGTGTATAGGAAGAGGACTGGTAAGGGTGCAGGAGAAGAGACGTGGGGAGAAAGGAAATACTGTGGAGGGGAGGGGAGGGGAGGGGGGAGTAGTGATGAAAGTATTGGAGGGGAAACCAGTGTAAAATCGTACAAGAGATGAAGGAACTTAAAAAAAATGTTATGGATTTAATGGGTCCAGGGAAAGACATTGACCCTGGGATGACAAAAACATGTAAATAAAACTGGTCGTCGGCAGAAAATAAGGAGCTGAATTTTAATAGGATGGAGGAGACAGTAGATCTTAAATAATAGCAAAATACGTGGGTCAGCAGCATTAAATAAAGGGATGAGATATTGTGGTGGAGGCTAGAATGGAAAGAGTAGGCTACAGTGTATAATGATAACGGTCCCCCTCCCCCCCAAAAAATGAAGACAACTGAATCAGATAAAATATTTTGGTCTATATTCTCGCTTTCCTCAATTAATTACCGCATATTCAACTTTGTTGCCTGCTCGAAACTGAGGGGTTAAACACAGCATCTAATAACTGGAGAGTGAGGTGGAGGGGAAGCGAGAGGCCAAGGATGAGCTGGGAGATAAATTGGAGAGATACATGAAAGAAGAGTAAGTTGAAGGAAGGGCAGCCTAATAGCAAAGAAAAGGGCAAAATGGAGGCAATTTTTTGTGGTTATTCCTTACGATATTAGGCCATCTGGCTTTAGGTAAATAGACTACCATAAAGATTTCCTAAGCTGAATAAAAAATTCTTGAACTATGAACATAACAAAAATCCCAGTAGTGAAGGAGCTAAAAAAGATATTAATTACGACTACCAAATTCTTACGGTTACCCCCTACCTAGTATGCGCCTTCCAGCAACCGAAGTGACGAACAAACTACAATATATGGCGCCATTTTCCAGGCTCAAGCAAGAGTTATGTCTGCCGTGAATTTTCCTCCTTCCTTTTGGCGTATTCTCGCCCCAAAACTCTGCCTCCCACACAACACCGCAGGGTATATATTTGTTTTATTAGATTACACTTTTTATTTTTTTTCCAGCATGAGTTGTTGCTTCCCTGGGACTCAAGAAAGTTGGGCCATAAAACTTAGCTTTTTGTTATACTTGAATTTGGAACTTCCTATAGTCTGTTCGTTATCATCTGACAAAAATCTTAACCCTTATAGCTCGATTGATGGCCAAGTGTAGTCAGATTGAAGGTGGATCTGACTCATAACCAAGGAGACTCATTACTGCCTAATAACTAAGGGTCATCTAACTTTATGCACCCACGACAGAGCATTGATTTTGGGAAAGTAGCTATTTCCCCCAAAATAAAAACAAACAGACTCTAGTAACACGAAAATCTAACCACAATATACTCAAATTTTCAACCTTTTACCACGATTTCCTATTGTCTTGAGTCTGATGCAGTTTGTAAGGTTTTCCTCTCTCTCTCTCTGTCTCTCTGTAAAATACATAACTAACACATAAATAAACAAATAAATACAAAAGAAATACCTAACTAAAGTTCAAGAGAAACCAGACTTTTGTGGAGAAATGGAGATCAGGAACCAGTACTTTAATTATTCGGCTCTTCCCAATCACTAGGAAAACAGAGCCGCCACATCGCAGAAAGCAGCGAAAATCGAAAGGAACTTCTGTTTGAATCTGCATCCTCCCCAGTGCGTTCCCCCCGTCATACAAATCACCCTCTTTTGCGAAAACACACGATTTTTGCCGCGTCCAAGGAATTTCGTGCCTGTTCATGAGCTGTTAAGAGGCCGTTGTGGCATGCAAATCCTCCACCCAAGCAGTTTCGCCTTTCCCTTCCCGTGTGACCTCTCTCAAAAAACGCGCATCATTAAAACTTCCGACGCCATTATGAAAGATTTGTCCGACCATTGCCGTTGTGGGATCCGAAGCCATAGTTAGAGAGGATCCTAACCTACTTTTGCGATAAACACGTCATGATAAGTGGAATCGTATCATGAAGAATTGCGTTTTGTCCTATTTTTCACTCTTAATACTCACAGATTTGATTACGGAGATTTTTGCCGTTTTATATGTGAAATTAAATGTAAGAATTAAAAGACGAATTTACATGCAACTTAGATTTAGGAAAACTTATGAATTAAGACCATAAGGTCGTATTTATAAAAAGATTCTTTAATAAATCTGGGATAGGATTAGCAACAGCTAACACTTATAACTGATTTTTTTTTTTTGTCGTAGTTTGCCTGTTTAATATCCACTTTAGTTTAACTGTGAAATGTTTGGTGGTATTACTGGAGGCAAACTTATAAAAAAAGCAAACCTAAACACAACTTAAGCTCAGGAGAGTATACAAAGACGGTCCCTGCGTCCGTATTCATGAACTCTCTTGAACCTGAGTTGGATATAAGATTCTTAATACTTCTCTCTTGACTCCCACAGCATCCAGGCACTTCACAAACCAAGCTAAAGTGAGCATTTAAGTGGAAAAAAGTGACAACACAAAGAATTCCAGTTTGGTTTAGCGAAAATAAAGTCTTGTTTAGCAGGTGAAGTGGCTAAGAACTTTTATGAGGTCGGTTCTGCTTGTCCCCAAAGTTTTCTCATTAGAATGGCAAACTCGAGGCCCCGAACACCCCATTCCGTGTCCCGCATCAACATCGCATCAGAACCACGAATATTTGCTGACCTAGTTTACTCGTTTTGCTTACAAGGGTTTGCAGGATCTTACTTATATTTGTTTTCCACACTGAGATGATGATGATGATGAGTGGAAATAAATACTACTGCTATTACTACTACTACCACTACTACTATACAACAACAACAACAACAACAACTACTACTACTACTACTACTACTACTACTACTACTGCTACTACTACTACTACTACTGCTACTACTACTACTACTGCTGCTCCCACTACTATTACTACTACTAACTCTTTTAGGGTTAACTAAAAAGGCAGACGCAGCAGAATCTCCCCTCCTCAAATCTTAAGCCCATTATCATTTTTTTATCTTAACGTCCTTTATGTAGTTGATAATATAAATCGATTTTCTTTTACCAGAAATATTACTCTTTGAATCAAGTGACATGTATTACAGATTGTTTTTGCTGCTGCCAGATGATTTCTTCAAGGTAGGTGATCCATTTAGTAGAGAAAAAGTCAGTGTATGATGTATGTGTAATGCCTCCCATCCACAGCAGCCATCCAAAAACAAATATAATTGTCACTGGGATAACATCAATATAATGAGACTTCAGCTTGATTTGTCTGTCTACCTACCTATATAAAATTAATGCACGATATACGAGTGCATCCTTCCCCGAGCAAAAACGATTCAGAATACCGTTCTCTCCACAGCATATATATATATATATACCATTTACGATCATTCAAAACCCAGTAGTATGCCCTAGACTTTTGTTATACGGAAGTATGACACTGAAGCAATTCCGCCCTAACGCACGAAACTAACTACATTTTGTGAACTCTGAGCGGCCAGCGATGCGGCGTAATCTGTTTGTTGTAACCAGAAATTCCAGTTATTATCCCAACTTTGCCTGTGTATTAAACATCCCTAAACGTATTCTTTTCTGGTCTGGAGTTTGCAAGATACTCGTATGCAACAGCGATATTAAACGGGGAATATCCTTGAAACTTTGGCAGTTGTATTCTGAGTGGTGTAGAAGGTATCCTAGTACCACTTCGTTTGCGTTTTGTTTTGCATAATATTCCTTAACCCCTTTCAACTCAGTGACGTCTTTTCACAGCTTATTCTTGCTACCACCAGAGATTTTATTAAAGTTTGGAAAGAGCTCTCATCCTGACCGGGTTAATGCACTCTGTATTTAATCCTTATACATATTTTGAAAAGTTACTGACAACATGAAGTAGGAAGAAAATTGACAGTGCGTCATCGGTGCAAAGTGGTTTGTTTATGATTCAAAGGTGCAATAAGCAATATAAATCTTGTTCAGTAGGTTATCTTTTTTATGAGGGATTAACAACATGATCGTACAAAACAACAACAACTGAAACACCGAAACAGTCTCGAAACTCTGAGCACGAAATCGTGGGTGTAGGAGAGGCGCCATGAGAAGTGGGACCAAGTTCTCCCGAATGTGTTTCCTGACGAGTGTTTGAGTTACTTGATTAGACCCTGACCATTCCTCCCCCCCCCCTCTCTCTTTTTGGGTCAAGCGGAGGAGTTGATGGGAGGAGGGAGAACTGGGAACGAATCCATTTCCTGGCCGGACCCCGAACTGGCGAACTTTATAATGCAAATCACGTATCATTACAATCCTTATCGTCCCTTACTCGTGGGAAGGGAGAGTGCCGATAGACGGGCGGATCGATAAGCGACGCAGATTTATACCTTCCTCAGTAACTTGGGTGAGGGCTGACAGTGCGAAATTAATACCAATCATCATTTGCAGACTTGAGGGGCATTTTTAAACCAAGGCGAAGAAAACAGTGCTGCATTAAGACGTATTTCAAGTGGATTCTTACCTTTACTCTCTTGTCTCACTCTCAAACGAATATAATCAAGCGACGTCAGATGGAATTGAGTACTAAGAGCAATTTCGACCAAGACAGGGTGTTTTGGTAGATGTTTTTAGCTCACTATTGCTTGTGTAACCCTCTCACTGGTGGATGACGTTAGCTGAAATAAAATAAAATAATGACAGTTTTAGTTGGCTGTAAGTGAACTGGACAAAGAGGTTTGAAAAGTCAGAGATCACCCCAAGAATGAGATTTTTTACCATTTTGCTCTGCTTCCACCCCCCACTCTCACCCGCGGAGTTTTAAAAAGGAAAAAGAAAATATTACCGAAAATTATAGTTACGTAAGAAGGAAGTGGACAAAGTTTGGCCAAAAACAACGCCAAAAAATCTCTCCCAAGAGCTGGATTGTGTCTAATTTTTCTCTGTTTGAACCTTGCTCCCTTCCGCGTAACAGTGGAGAGAGAGAGAGAGAGAGAGAGAGAGAGAGAGAGAGAGAGAGAGAGAGAGAGAGACAGAGACAGAGAGACTTCAGTTATATAAGAACAAGCTGGTTAAAGTTTGGTTGAAAAAAACCAAATTTCACTGCCAGAGGCCAAGGTCAGACTTTTATACTGGCAGCCACTGAATATTGGGGCGCTTGTACTACCACGAGGAAAAGTTGGCCCAGAAGCCCCAGCCACATTTCTCATTCCTGCTAAAACGTCAGAAAGCATCTTTCCTTCCCACAGGCTTTTGTTGTATATTTCTTGCTGCATATCACAAAGGTTTTTCGTGTAGCTTTCTCTATTGCCGCATCCAGCAGAGTGATTTGGAGTGGCTGCTTGTCTGCCTTTGCCTGACTGTCTATCTGTCAGTTGTCTGGCTGCCTGTCTGTTGTCGTGTTGCCTGGATGCCTGTCTGTTGTCTGTTGTCTGGATGTTTGTTGTCTTGTCTGGCTGCCTGTTTATTGCCTTGTCTGGATGCCTGTCTTGTCTGTTGTCTGGCTGTCTGTTACTTATCGGCCAAGTTTGACCTCTGACCCCGATTTCTGAATATTGTCGTTCATAATGTTAATATTTAATGACCCGGAAGTTCCCTGAAATATATTCAGAACTTCTGACAACTTCTGTGCATGGCGGAGAGGGAGTGGGGATGGCGATGGTGCAATGGGAGGTGGGGGGTGAGGGGAGGGGTGGGGAGTGAGGAGGGGTGGTGATTGTGGAATAGGGGATGGGGTTGGGGGTGGGGGAAAAGGGAAAGGTCGCTTGGAAGGGGGCCTCTCCAGTTCATGATTAATATTTTGATTAACCAACACATTTTCCATGCCAAGTATCATTTAGTTCCGTCTTGACAATTTAAGATGGATTATATTCCTGCAAATAGACCGATATGTAGACTGATACATTAACGTTATATATGCATTTAAGTTGCCTGAAATTGGTCAGCATATATTCCTATCTGTCTGTCTGTTTGTTTACCTGTCCGTTTTGTTTGTTTGTTTCCGTTTTTATGTTTCAGGAAACTCGCATATGCTTAGAAGTTAATATTGTGTATATTATTATTATTATTATTATTATTATTATATCATATTATTATTATTATTATTATTATTATTATTATTATCATATTATTATTATTATTATTATTTATGTATATTTACTTATTTAGTTACTTGTATTATTATTCATTTCATTCATTTGTCTGTCGTATAACATGCATACGAACATTCGACTCATACGTCAGGTCTGTTTCTATAAGTCTCACCCTTTCCATTAGCCACTAAAAGGAAGATCTTGCCTTAATATTTTCTCAGCCTCCCGAGCGCATCTTAAAAGAGAAGCCAGCAAAAATGAAAAAAAAAAATCCCACTGAAGGCAGAATGGCAAAGTTTGGGAAATTACGCTTAGAAAATTGAGGGCGGGTGTACGGGAGATAGGAGGCCAAGTTTAGCAGTAAATTGAGAGAGAGAGAGGGAGAGAGAGAGAGAGAGAGAGAGAGAGAGAGAGAGAGAGAGAGAGGGGAAGGGAGAGGGAGAGAGATGAGGAACAGCAGAAAAAAAAAAAGGAAGAAGGGAGGGAAGAGGAGAAGAAGGCAGAGGGAGAAAGAATGGAACAATGGGAAGATGGAAATAGGGGTACGAGAGAAAGACATGAAAGGCAAGTAGGAAAGAAAGGGGTGAAGAAAAAAATATATTGATTAGTAGTAGTAGCAACAGTAGTAGTAGTAGTGGTAGTAGTAGTAGTAGTAGTAGTAGTAGTAGTAGTAGTAGTTGTTGTTGTTGTTGTTGTTGTTGTTGATGTTGGTGTTACTGTTTATGTTGCAACCTGAAAAAATCCCATCGTAAACCAATACCCTCATTAATTGGCCCAATAATAACCATAGCACAGCATTCATTATTAACTACGGATGTAGTTGCACAGTTAATCACCCATAATCACTCCCATTACAAAGTACCCCAATTAGCCACTCAGCAAATACCTACATAATTTCTGCCTCGACATTTTTATATATCCAGGGACGCAGTTTATAGCTTAATCAGCGCAATAACGATAGCAGTTTATATAGAAGTTTAAGTATTATTAAAGGAATGCTACCGGATATTAACCTACTGATTGGCCAGCACAGATTTAAGTGATTTTTCCCAGTATCGGGCTAAACAGTGTGTATATCTATATCTATCTATCTATCTATCTATATATATATATATTTCCTTGTTTTCGTGCGGAGTAAAGTAGATTTCTTTTTCATCCTTTTTGCTTTTCTTTTTCATCTTTCTTGTTTTCTTTTTCTTTTTACATTGTCGTTTTTTACTTTCCATTATTCTTGTTTTCCTTTTGCTTTTTGCTATTTCACTTTTCTTGTTTTCTTTTTTCTTTTTCCATTTTTCTTTTTACTCTGACATTTTTCTTGTTTTTTCCTTTTCAGTTTTATTGTCCCGTTCCCGCTTTTCTTTCCTTCTTTTTCCCTTTAAATCTTAAAAATTTTATATTTTGATGGTGGTGGTGGGGATACGAGTGGCAACAGAAAACATGAAAAAAGCCCCCAAAGGCATATTGATTTAATGAATATTGCACAATGAAAAGCGTTTGGTTCATAAACTTCAAACAGCTTGCATCAGTCCACACGAAATTATTGACAACACATCCGGTTTCACTACGAGTCGCCTAAACAATATTACTCATCGGTGCAAAAACCTGTCAACTAAAAGCGGCATTTCAGAACTGCTAAAAAAAAAAGTATTATGTATATATATATATATATATATATATATATATATATATATATATATATATATATATATATAGATAGATAGATATATATATATATATATATAGATAGATAGATAGATAGATATATATATATATAGCTCAGCCTGCTGGTGTGGGCGTGGCAGTGGGAGTATATGAATATTTTTTTTTTTTTTTTTTTAATGTGTCCGACTCTGGGCATAGGCTACACAGCCTGCACTCAAGGCCCAGTAGTCCTCCTACATACCATGCACCTCTACATGTCACCACTTCGGCGTTAACACCCACCGTCCATATTGAGTACATGCTAGGGCTGTCTCATACAGGACTGATGCATTGGTATTAACGGGGGTATTTTTACGACATGTCGGCGGGTCTTCTGGTAGATCGGTAAAGTCTGCTTTTTTATGAAATTCAAATCCTTAAACTGTTCCCTGCCCCAGCGGGGATTTGAACCTGGGTCCGGTAGGACTGCAGGCCACCTTTCTACCGATTGAGCCACCGCTGACTGAGCCGTGCCCCCAACACAGGAGAAACTGCCTGAGGGAGTAAAAGGGGAGTGTTATAAGTGGACCACCCTTCTTATGTAACACTAATGGGCTCCTGTGACTCATGTAAATAAATAAATTGGTAGGCGTCAGCTGGACTTAAATACTGGAATTCATCTGACCGTGAGAGCGTACCTAACATGAACATTAAATTTTTTCAGGCTCCTGTGTTCCCTGTTACCTGAATAAAAAACAAATAGATTGTTGGAATAGATAGACGGTTAAATTAGATAGATAGTTGGAACAAACCGATACCTGGAACAGCTATTAGAATTGTCCAGAGCCTGAGAGGGTTATAATAAACTATACTCATTTAACCTTAACTTGGCCCAAATTTTCAACCTTATTCCTGCTTGTTTCACTTATATCCGTAGCAGAAAAAGAATACGCGGCCACTATTGCCCTTCCACAGCACTTATTCGTGACTAGCATATTGTTCCATTGCTAATCAATTGTTACAGCTCAGCATTCAAGACGGAGGGATGGGAATTTTAGAACAAGTTAGACATAAAAAAAGGTTATCGCAAAATGAGGAAAACTAAATTGCGCTACCTCCTACCATCGGAAGCTAACGTGGCAGGAATTCTAACGCTCTTGACCCCTTATAAAGAAAAAACTCAACAGCTCCCAGGCGTAAAGAAATGTCGTTTGTTTAACTAATTTTATCGCTCACAATAAACAGGAGAGATGGCCCACATTTGGCGACCTCCCGAGCCTAAGTATTCTCTCTCTCTCTCTCTCTCTCTCCTTCACTAGAGTTGTAGTATTCGTATTTTCCTCCGATACTGGATAAATTCTTTGTATCATATGATTTGCAATTCGGTTTTTTGTTCTGAGTGCTCGTGGATGGACTGTGTGTGTGTGTGCGTGAGAGAGAGAGAGAGAGAGAGAGAGAGAGAGAGAGAGAGAGAGAGAGAGAGAGAGAGAGAGAGAGAGAATGAATGTATGCATATATGCTTGCATGTCTTCATTCTGCATATCTCATACATTCTAGACAGCCTACACACTCCAACAATATGACTGCTTTTTTATTTTCATTCTGGATTTTTTAACTTTACGTCATATTTCTCTTGGCGAGGGTCAGGCGGAAGATGAGGGCAGAGAGAGGCCAAGGGGACGGGTCGTAACTGAGGCCACTGCAGTAAAGACCCCGGTCAGTTCAGCCATTTTGTGTCCACGCGCATAGGGACGTCCAAGCAATGTTGTTGTTTTAGAGTTGAATTTTCCTTTTTTTAAGACTGCCTGCTCATTTTTTCGTACAAGACTCCTGTCGATTTTGAAAAGATACAGCGTTTATGAGAACGCAGATCAGACTGCTTTTGTTTGCTCATTTTGATAAGATTCATTTTTTTTTTCACCTCCCATGAGCATGGAATTATACTGGAACGAAACTTCTCGTCTTGTCCTTCGCTTGGAGGCTAAAAATCGTGAATCTCAATGTTCCATAGTTTTGGTGTTTCCTCACAAATTAACTCTTGCAATTGCATAACACTTTTGTCTCTAAAGAATGTTTGCACTTAAATGTAAACCTATTTCATACTTGCTTAACAAATACCTTGCAACCTTGATAATGTAGTGAATTTACCTTTGGCTGGAATACAAGAGTGACTACATAATTATCAAATGTCAAGCATAACTCTATGATATTTTTGTTTTCGTGCCGCTGGAAAAATCTGTTTGCCCAGATCATTACGAGACTGCCTGTGGCGATCTGAGAGGGCAGTGATTTTTCTGCATGGAACTGATGCCTCCCGCCTGTCTTGGACTCAATCAGCCATCAGTTGGTTGCTATTTCCGTACCGACTTTTATGAGGCTGGAGAATCTCTTACCCTGCAGTGCTTATCAATAGTCAGGGTGTTTTTAGGGCACGTAGGTAGGCATTTTAAAGGATATCAAAACTAACCACACACACAAAAAAATCCCTCTAAAAAGACCTCACATACATCTGCATTAAGCTTTTTATTATGACCAATATCCCCCCTTCAACTTCTTTTTCTTTTCTGTAGCGTCTTCCTTGGCATCGTAACCATCTCTTCCAATTCAATGTCGTCTTTATTTCCATCTTGACCTCTTTTTCTGCAATCGTATGGCCTCGCTCTCCTCCTTTTACCCATGATTCTCTTCTCATTTATTCGTTTTATGGTCCGCCATCTCGTTTTTTTTTATTTTCTCTCTGCCTATTATTACCTACTTCCTCTTCAGTTTCTCTTCTATTTGTATTCAGTGTCAGATTTTTCTCATAGGTATATTTTCCGTCCTCATCATATCATTCGTCTTTCTTTTTATATCAGTTTAGTTCTAGTTATTATGTTTTTAATCTGCTTCTATTCAGCTTTATGATACATATATGTCTTTCCTTTTGGTGACCTCTTTCGTCTCCTTGGCCGTCCTCCGCTTGAGAGAGAGAGAGAGAGAGAGAGAGAGAGAGAGAGAGAGAGAGAGAGAGAATTTCCCTTGTTTTTTCTAACTGGGTTATAAGTGCAATTTATTTCAGTATTTGGCACACGCTTAGCAGAGAAATTCCAGTCGCTGCCAAATGTACTGGGCTAATGTACACTTTTTTTCTCTCAAGTTTGTCTATTGTTATTTTCGTTTATATATAAATAAATATGGAAAGATGGTGCGGATGAATAGCTTTTCCACTATCATTTTAATTTTTGTTTTGTGATGGTGCACTTTGTGAACTAATAAATATACGATAATAATAATGAAATGTCCTTAGCTGGTGTGTCCACTCATGTCCAAATTGATCCATATTTACCAACATTCAATTTTGTATTGCGTAGATATATTTACAAGAGACGACGGGCCTATATTTATGTATTAATTTCATATACGTGGTAATCATCAGCAAATTCATTGGAAAAGTATGATAACCTGCCTCATTAGCTTGTCTATTGGGATCGTAAATTGTCTGAGAAAGGCGGAAGTACGAAATTATTATTATTATTATTATTATTATGTTTAAATTTTTTAGTTGGGGAGGGGACGCTGTGATTTTGCTCATGAAAGTTTATAATGACCTGTCCTGTGATAAATCTTTGTCCCGCTCATCAGTTCCTGGAAATTATAATGAGGTCGTTGCGTTTGGAGCTAAAATGTATTCTCTTATTAATGCGATTTTCAATACAGACATAAAATTTGTCAACATTCACTCTATTCATTCTTCTCTCTCTTTCTCTCTCTCTCTCTCTCTACTGGTTCTGATCCTAGCTGAACCGGGAATCCTTTATATATTTAGTGCCAGTAGTGATCGTCATATACCGGGCGGGGGGGGGGGGGAAGCTGTATGAATTATCTATAAATGCGACATAAAATTAATCTGAATGGAAATTATTAGATATTTCCTCATCTGGTTTGATAGCATGACTGCAGGTAAACAAGATTCTTTTTCATTTAGTGCTTTTAACCAACGCCATCTGTTAGTGAGTGGGCAAATTAACTCTTTTTTTCCACATTAATGCGATTTCCCTTTAATGCTGCTATAAATTTCTTCCTTGTCAACATTCTTCTTTTCTGTGTTTATCTGCAACCCAGTTTTGATCAAAGCTAAACCGGCCATCTTTGTTAATTTAGCGTCTATAAGCAATGCCATCTGTCAGTGAGGGGACAAACTAAATGTATTTCTTCATCTGTGCGATTTTCCTTTAATACTGCCTTAAACTTTCTTACAGTTAATATAATTCCTTCATTCAATTTTCCGTACACTCTTCTGATCACAGCTAAACAGGCCATTTGAATTTTTTTTTTAGTGCCAGTAATTAAGGCCATCTACCGGTGAGGATGAAAACTAAATTGATTCTCATGTACATTTTTTTGACGATTTTTTTGCAAATATTTTTTTTGTAAATATTCTCCATGCCTAATATTGATCATTTGAACCTCTTATTTTTATTATTCAATGCCAGTAATGAACGGCACATACCTCTAAGGGGACGAGCTGTGACTAGCACCTGAATTATGAAATCTAATTAAGAGCTGAATATGTAATCACGCCGAGTAGCTGCGAAATTACGCCTGTTAATCCAGTTCTGTATTTTTTGTGCCTGTGTGTATGAGCGAATTTAAGGGAAACAGCTCTTGTGATAATTTGTACTGCAGTTATAATATTAATTGTTTTACTGCTGATGTTTGAATAATTTTATGGTTAAAAAAATTATTTGGTAGGAGGTTAATTTCTTCAGTAAGATGACGTCCTGCTCAGCTTAATCTTACTAACTTCAAGGGATTTTACAATTTCAGGCTTTTGTCTGATTGGTGGAATAAAGATTTAATATACTGTAGCTTCCATTAAACCCTCCACAGCTATGGGTTCTTCTAAACTAAAGGAAAGCGTTTGTAAAATGTAAAGGTTATATGTTAAAGATGCATTCGAGATGAACAGGTCAAAGAAACACTGTCCTTGTGAAAATCAAGGCTTCGTACTCTTAATAGTGTTCTCTACTGTTAATCTGCCTGTCCATCCATCTTTCCGCATATCTGTCTATCTGTCCATAGATCTCCTTGTCTATCTCTTTCTCTCTCTCTCTGCCTATATCCCTTATGGACAGAATAGTATAATGATTAATAATTAAATGCATTTTTGGGGGAAGCCAGAATTGGAGCTTTGGGTTGAATGGTCTTGGCGTCTCTGCCACTGGTTCCTGGCCAAATATTCTACAAACAACAAAAGAAGGGTAGATCCGTCTGCACTTTATGGGCCTCATTTATAGATGGTTGGGGAATAACTGAAAATATGAAAAATAAAACAAACTAAAGTGGTGCCCGTTAGAATACTTTTATGTCGCTCTGTTTGCTGTTCGAAATCTTAGTGTGCTAAATATTCAACAAAAAACAAAAGAAAGAAGGATCCGTCTGCTCTTTACTGATCTGCTTTCTAGATGGTTGGGGAGAAGTGAAAATGATGAAAAATCAGAAAGCTTTTATGTCGCTCAGTTTACTCTAAAAAATTCTTGTGTGATGGCGTGAACTTAGAGATAATTGAATTTAGAGACGCTTATTTGAATATTTAGTTCGATGATCCTCATTTTAAATTAGTCCTGTATGAAAGAGCCCTAACATGTACTAAATATGGACGGTGGGTGTTAGCCCCGAAGTGGTGACATGTGGAGGTGTATAGGAGGACTACTGGGCCTTGGGATATTGAAGCCTTTGCCCAGAGTCAGACACGTAAAAAAAATTGTATAGAAAATGAAGTATGCTGCCTCATTTTGATAACTATTCAAGGTTTTACAAGAAGGATGAGAGCTTGCATATGATATTTGGAAGAAAGGGTGGAAAACGTTATCTCATTTTTAGGACAAATAATTAATATAGTACGAGGCTGAGGGAGAATTTCGTAGAAAAAATAACGAAACACATTAGTTCAAGGAAATCTATCCATAGTCGAGAAATTGTTACCTGTCAATTGCTAGAATAATTTGTAAAGTACGATCTTAGGCTTAGAGGGTTAAAGGACAGTTAAGTGACTGTGAATAAATATTTTTGTGGTGGAGTGGAGCTGTGATCGGTTGGATGCTTGCTTTAAATTGAATAAATTATTAACCATTGTTGTGTCCATCCATGAATAATAATTTGTCTTGATGGGTTAACTTTCGGACAATGTACACATCAATCATGTTTTTTTTTTTTTTTCCTGGGTCACTACATGATTATTGTATTTCTAGTAGGGTCACGGAATTGAGAGAGAGAGAGAGAGAGAGAGAGAGAGAGAAAGGTCAGACATCCAGAAACCATTCGTTACAGAGCGCAAGCCAACCACATTTATACCTGTGATACTGAATATATGAAAGTATATCCAGAAATTTAGATTAATAATTTGGTAATGGCATAGACAGAACTGCTCATTACTAGTCAATAAATCTAGCTCATTTCTATATTATAAAGTCTAATACACAGAAAATTAAAGCAATCCCATTCCTACGAAGCTAGTTCAGTTTATCAACTCACCTCCTCGCAGTAAAGCCAGTTCTTTCCCAGCTCTAGAATAATGCCGTATTTTTATCTTTTCTCCCGACAGCTCATTTTCAGTTCGCCTTTACTGAAACCAGAATTCATTTCCTTTGTCTAAAACCAGATAATTTTCTCTCCAGTGGACATGCTGGCTCATTTTCCTCTCTTCCGGTAGCTAATGAGGTTTTATTTAAGGTCAGTGATAATCTCTCTCTCTCTCTCTCTCTCTCTCTCTCTCTCTCTCTCTCTCTCTCCAGACCACACACAGACCTCCACGTTCAAGCAATCCTCCCCCTCTGTCCCCCCATTGGTCGTGGCCACACCGCGTCTGTACATCTCAGGGCCGGACCGTATTTCATTCACCTCGACACCAACATTGCTCCAGTCAGGCTCCTGCGAGTTATGGGGGCGAGGAGCGGTTGACTGGGACTTGCAGGTTAAATGTTAGTGTAGTTGTCACCTGAAAACAAACGCCAGAGTTAGGGAGTCGCGATAAACCAGAAACTAACGCTAGGAATTAGAATATTTTAATACTTTGAATATAATAATGATTTTTTTTTCAGACTATATGATTTTGAAATTCAGCACTAAACAAATTCTTACAATAGCGTTTCCTTGGAGAGAACAATCTTGAAAACTTCCAGACCTGAGTTCTTCCTGCCTCGATATTAAAACGAAAATAATCTGCAGCCAGAACCAGTACTCCCGGAGGGGATGGGCATAACAAGTCATCATGTCTTCCTGCCTTCTACCATCAGGCTGCCTTCCCTCCAACTCAATCATTCTTCATATACATCTTCTCATGAAATTGTCTACTTCTCATTCTTAACCTTTATCGAAATGCCTATATAATCTATCTAATATACTATAGTAGTAGCCGTATGTGTGTGTGTGTGTGTGTGTGTGTGTGTGTGTGTGTGTGTGTGTATTTTGGGCAGCCGAAACTACACATTCAAATCGCACCAAAATTGGCACAGAAATCACAAAAAAATCGCTGATGTGGAAAAAACTTGGTCACATCACGATTGAAAAACTTTTACTATATTTAATGAGCGATCACATTTTGACCAAAAAACTTAGCTCCCGGCGCCCGGCATGGGTTCTCCGTAGAATTTTTTGCCCACAGGTAAAACTAAATTATTTCAGACTTGCGTTCGGACAACTTGGGTTCCATTCCCGAAGCTGCAATTAACACGATCAGTTGGTTAGCTGCAAATAATCCAAGCGACAACGTTACACTAGAACAGCACATAAATGCGAGAGCCCTCCGCAGGAGCAAGTGCGAGGGGCCCGAAGGTCCCACGAGCACTTGTTCATCCCATTGTCTGACATGGCAGTGTGTGAAAGGGAGGCCCAAGAAGACAGTATTGCCATCAGTAAGTGGGTATTCGACGTAGGTCATTCGTGTTAGCTACTGAATCGTAATAATCGCTTTAATGATGTCTGAGGAAATCGCTGAACGTCAAAGGCGCTGGCATATGATTAATTAGCTTATCAAGTGCAGTGGGGTTGTGAGTCGATATATCATCATTAATTAAGCCTTAGTGTAACAGATGTGACTAGGCTGATGTTAATTACGTTCTTGAAGAGGTGGTTCAGAGAATGATGAGTTAGTTTTTTTTTATATGTTAACTAGGGTGGAATTTTTTTGTCATTGTTATTATTATTATTATTATTATTATTATTATTGTTCTTGTTGTTTTTCATGTTCATCATTATTATTATTATTATTATTATTATTATTATTGTTATTATTATTATTATTATTATTATTATTATTACTATTATTATTATTATTATTATTATTATTACTTTTACTATTATCGAGATTATCTGTTTAAATTATCAACTCAGTTATTTACTTTTGCTTTACCGAGTCCGATCTGTGCCTAGGAAATGCATGAATATCGAGTGTGAATCTTATCGAACCGGTCTGTTTAAAACAATCTTACCCAGCCCGCCTTTCCTCTCCCTCCTCTCTCTTTCTCCTCTTCTCCCTCCTCTCTCCTCCCAGTCCCTCCTTCCTCTCTCCCTCTCTCACTCCTCCCTCCTTCTCTCACTCCCCTCCCTGTCCTCCATTCTATCTCCCCTTTCAGCCCCTGCGTCTCCTTTCTCTCCTCTCTACCCTGCTTCTCCTTCCCGTGTCTCTCATCCTCTCGCTCCCCTCTCTTTTCCCTTTCTCTCTGTTCTTTCTCATCTCCCTCCCCCCCCTTTATTCCCCTTTCTCATCTCCTCTGTACCCTTCTGTTCCTCTTTCCCTTCCCTTCCTCTCTCTTTTTCCCCTCCTTCCCTCTCTTCTCCACCTCCCTTCTCTCCCAGTCTTAGCGCTCCGATCCAGTCTGTAATGAACTCAGAAGCAAAAGTGGGTATTGAAAACATTGACGGGACGACGTTTGCATATCTGATGTAGACTTCATCATCGGAGAGGCGGAGTTTTTCTGGCAAAAACTCTGGTGTGGATAGGGCTGGATGTTTACAATGTATCATTATGATTCTGACTGCATATGGTGTGATGACTGAGGCTGTGGATTTATGAGACGGTGAATTTGTGAAACTGTGAATGTGTTTGACGGTAAATCTGAGACAACGAATTTGCGAGACTGAATTTGTGAGACTTGTATTCAGTGCTAGAAACAT
>NC_137063.1:50130447-50150447 GCF_032717465.1 Coenobita brevimanus | reverse complement strand
ACACACACACACACACACACACACCAACGTACGTAACTAGATATATATACAAAGTTCTACGTCAGCAGCAGAGTTAATATTCTCTAGTAGTAAGAAAACTTGATATTAAATATACTCATTCTGATTAAACCCAAACGCGTTCGAGAGAATGAGCAAACAGATCTATCACTCCAAACTCCGGACAACATGAAGAGAATAAACAAACAGATCTAGAGCTTCAAAATTCAAGCACGCTGGAGAGAAATACATAAACACGTCTGAATAATCCCAAATGAAACCAGGTCACAGCCTCTCCACGCTTAGGTATGCAGTTTCATCTCCTAATTTCCTTACTTTGCTTCCTTCTCTCTGCAAGCATCTCTCAACCCTGGCAGGCTTTTTATCTTATTTATTTATTTATTTTTTGGAGGGCTTGACTCTAGTGTAATTTAGATCTGGTAGTCAGAATTGACACTAATTATTCCGTCTCTCCGTCATTTGCATTTTACTTTCTCTGCTTGTTTTCTGCCTCTCTCTCTCTCTCTCTCTCTCTCTCAGCAGACGCCTTTACTGTCTGGCCACAAATGGAGTGTCAATCCCTTCTCCTCTTCCATTACCCTGAGGACAGCAGTGTAGGAGAGGAATAATGGCCAAGAGATGAGAATTCAAGAGGACACTTATGCTCTTATTGCTGAGAATCTGTTTAGGTTTTCTATTTCCGTGTTTTATGTTTTGGGTTTTGTATTTCTCTTTGCGTTTTATGTTTTGATTTTTCTATTTCTCTTCGTGTTTGATGTTTGTCTTTGTTTTGTGCTCTTTCTCGTGTGTCAGGCTGTTGCTGATGTGACTCTTGTTTTTTTTGTTTTTTAATGTGTTTCTGTCTTGTTCTTTGTTCAAGCTTTATTTCTCCCCCCCTTCTCTCTCTCTCTCTCTCTCTCTCTCTCTCTCTCTCTCTTTGTCTGTCTGTCTGCAAAAACTAGGTCTCTCAGTCCATTTTCCTCTGTTTATGTGGTCTTTATTTGCGCTTATTCTTCCTGTTATCTGGAAGTGCCTCACTGTTGGCCTGGTTCCTCTCTCTCTCTCTCTCTCTCCCTCTCTCTCTCTCTCTCTCTCTCTCTCTCTCTCTCTTTCTCTTTCGGTATTTCATTATATGCCTGCTAATGAACTAAGCCACTGAGGCAGAGTGACAAAAGTTACAGATGAGACAAAGTAATATAAGTAAATGTAAAATATAATCAGTTTTATACGATATTGTTATTTACAGGTTTTCATGTCATATGCATTTTTTCATGAGAGAGAGAGAGAGAGAGAGAGAGAGAGAGAGAGAGAGAGAGACATGTATTATGCGGGGTCACAGTGTCTGGGATTTAATTAGACATCGTCACGTATTCGGGCTTTTCATCAACACTACTTTTACGTACCTGGTGACCTCTTCTCAGCCTCCTCCTGTTTGTTCGCTCTTCCAGACGTTGAGGGAGAGAGAGAGAGAGAGAGAGAGCGAGAGAGAGTCTTATGCCGGAGAACCAAAATGTCAGAAAAATATTTATCATAATTTCCTGCTACATACCAGCTTCATTTTTTTTTTTTTTTACATTCCGGGGCATCGCGTCTCTCTCTCTCTCTCTCTCTCTCTCTCTCTCTCTCTCTCTCACTGACTTTCTTTCTCTGGCTGAGTCATTCCTGTAGACTTCAGCGACCACAGAGAAGCCTCAGCACACCACAGTATAACCCCCTGTCTCAGCACACCTCACAAAAACACCCTCACACACCATTCCATACCACACCACACCACACCATACCACACCACACCATACCGCCTTGTTGCCCCACATTATACAGAATCGCCCTCACACACACCACACCACACCACATCATACCACACCACGCCATATCACATCACATCACTCCACATCACACATCACCACAAAAATGGCATTAACCAAAAGATTCTGGATCTTCCTCATCTGGTATATTTTTACTTTTTTCCAGTGTCCTCGCTTCCAGGAATTTTAATAACTTTCCAATTACTTTGTACACGTGAATCTGTACCCAGGTAATCTCTCTCTCTCTCTCTCTCTCTCTCTCTCTCTCTCTCTCACACACACACACACACACACACACACACACACACACACACACACACACACACACACACACACACACACACACACACACACACTCCATGTTTATTTATTGCCAGGCTCCTTAATCCCGTAAAGGTGAGCCACAAACTGATCACTTGCACGTCATCCTGTCCTTTGTCATTTAGCTGCCCTCTCTTGAACTCACACACCCTTCTCTCTCACATGTCTTTCCACCCCATCCTACTATCAGATCCACGGTCTCTCCTTCCTCCTCACAGACTATCATGATTTACCCCATCACTGTACAATCGTAGTCAGGAGAGAAATAAACCTTGGTGAAAGACTCCCTTGGTATCTGTTTATTATCTCTGTAACAAAGTGAAGTCTTGTTGTATCTGTTTTATGTTATAGCGTGCAGGGAAACCATTAGCGTTGGTTGGATTACGTGCAGAATTACTCACAGGGGAAAGTGTAAACGAGGAGGACATGATATTTGCGGCACTATTAATAAACGCTTCTGATCTTGTCCCTTATTTTTGCCGGTAAAGGAAGCCCCTGACACCTCTTTCTATTCGATTTATTTTGCTTACCACACTTTGCCGTCCTCTTCTGTGTTGCTTAAATCATTGTAAGATCACCATACTCTGCATTAATATCGAACAAATCAATATTGGCTAGTTGTATAAAAAAAAAATCGGTATGGAAGAGGTGTTAGGGAGCGTGTTTACTCGCCGAGAATACAAGCCTTGACTCTATACCGATTTTTTTCTGTACCTGCCAAATCCAGAAAATAAACAAGTTAAGTCTGTGACACTTGTAACTAAGGCAGCGTACTGTGATGTTAATATTATTTTTGTGAAAGCTTTGACAAGAGTAGATTATTCCTAGTTTGGAACCCCCAAAAAATAACTTGACTAATAGGTATACTGACCCCTATTTATACAATGACAACAGATCATCCCATAACATAATCCCCTTCATAATATAGGAGATCAGTACTGAATGCCGTACTGCAGTACATTTGATGGCACTTTGCAGATTACGTATAAACAATCCACACATTATTTTCTAACATACTGTATTCATTTCCATATCCAGTCATCATTTTGGATATCCACGTCTCGTCCTTCTTAATACTCCTGCTCATAACACACATTCACCGCCCTATTCAAGTGGTAAATGGAGAAGTGTTGGCGCGTGTTTTCCCTTACCAATACACACACTGTGGGTCTCAGGGGATCGGTATTTTGAAGCCTCTGTCGAAATGGAATATCAACAAAGAGAATTTAATGGTGGTGGTCGTATCCTCCGGGAAAATTGAGAGGAATCAGTCCTGCTTTACTCTTTAGATGCCTCAGTGAACACAGGGGTTTTAAGAGATGTATGTCATCTTGAGGTTAAATTCGAAGAAAATCCCGTGCATCTTAAATCCGTGGAAATTATGAGTGTTTTTAATCTTCATTTGGTCGAAAGGCATTAAGCGTTTTTTTTATCTATTTAGCTATCCAGTTATGTACTTATTTGTATATTTACTATTTTTAGAGGAGATGGTTGACGTAGCAGAAGGTAGGGAGGATGGTAGGGAGCCAAGTTAGTAAGCAAGCAAGTAAGCAAGCAAGCATTACAAAAAGCGAGGTGCAGGAGAGAGAGTGAAATATTACATTCGACAAATTAATCACTTTTGCCAGTATAGTTTCATGGTTGCCGCTGTGCCCTTTGAATACATTTTTGAATTTATTTTCATTTTTTTCTAGTCTTTTTTTAATCCCATTTAAGAGAGAGGTTTTGATGCAGCTTTAATTAATCCTTTATCTAGTAGCCCACTTTCCTAAGCCGAGTAATGTATCAAAGAGTCACAAAGAATCAGTCATGGGTGGGATGAAAGGGCTTGTTGCTGAGGGAAGGCTTAATCAAATGTGGAAACTAGTGTGTATGTGCGTTTGTGTATGTGTGTGTGTGTGTGTGTGTGTGTGTGTGTGTGTGTGTGTGTGTGTGTGTGTGTGTGGTGCCGTGTGTCGTGTGGGTGCCAGACAGCTAAATTACTCTCAAGGCCCTGATTGCTCTCA
Organism: Coenobita brevimanus; assembly: GCF_032717465.1. Lineage (NCBI taxonomy): Eukaryota > Metazoa > Arthropoda > Malacostraca > Decapoda > Coenobitidae > Coenobita > Coenobita brevimanus. The sequence goes on along the minus strand of NC_137063.1, from coordinate 50,146,318 downwards.
AGGCCTACCCTGAGAGACCCCACAGCCGCCTCCCGCTGCTCAGTGTCGGCGAGGCGGACGGGAAGGAATTGTACTTAAGAAGATTCCCTTTATGGCCTCACGTCTTCTCAGCTGTGATTAGGAGGTGAAAATCCATTATTTTTATTTGTATATTTTCTTACTTATATTTAGCCTGTTTGTATTTCTATTCTGCACTTTTATTTATTTATTTATTTTTGGGTAAAACACTGGATTTTAACTGCGTAAAATGAGAAAGCCTACGTCATTTTATTTTTGCCAGCATCAAGCAATTGTCCTCAATTCACAAGAGATATTCCGACACATACAGGGCAATTATACCATTCATTACCCCCGTCACTGCAAGAATATTCTAAAAAAAATTATAGGATGTTGAAGAATAAACAGAGATATCACCGCGTTAGGGGGATCAGTGAAATTGTATGTGTGTATGAATGTATATATATATATATATATATATATATATATATATATATATATATATATATATATATATATATATATATATATATATATATATATACCGGTATATTTTTTTCTCATGTGTCCTACTCTGGGCATAGGTTTCACAGCCTGCTATCAAGGCCCAGCAGTCCTCCTATATACCATACGCCTCTACATGTCACCACTTCGGCGCTAGCACCCACCGTCCATATTGAATACATGCTAGGGCTGTCTCATACAGGACTGGTGTACTGGGTCATTCCAACGTGAGAAACGTTACATTCAGAGACAAGTTACTGATCTACTCTCACTTGTATTTTCTTATGTAGGCAATATAAATAAATGCCGTTTGCAAGGTATACTACCAACACCTCACACTACATTATGCCATAATCAGATTATTCATTTTTTTTTCTGATTTTATATAGATTTTTAAAAGTTGCCCAAGAAACGTTACCGCGATGCTACCCCATCTTTTACTCTGCATGAGTATTTTCCCTAACTCTGTGATTTTACTGGTTCAGTCAAGAAGTGCTTTATATCAGTAATATGTCAGTGTATGAGGATCATAACCATACCCAGCAAATTCTAATTCTCCTAGGAATTTTGCTACTGTTAAGGAAAATGTGACCGTGAGACACGTTACAGGAAATTTGAGAAACGTTACTTGTGCGAATTTTGTTTTTCATATAATTACAAAATCATTTCTTATGAAGGTTTCAGTAACTGTAAGTATCACAGAACAATGTAAATCATGTATCAATGTGAAACACATGGTAAATTAACCAAAACATTATTCTTGTAAACCAGGGTTGGGGGTGATGCAGCGGAGAAGAACAACATAATTTTGGATATTATGAACATAAAATACCTTATACTATGTAGTTAACCCTACAGCCAGTAACTGATGTGAAAGTTACATGATAAGCTTACCTGTATATCACACCAGTGATATAAACAACACAAAAATTAAAGATCAACTACTTGCTCATCGAAGATGGAAAATTCATCTTTTTAGACTAATTGATTGAGGAAGGAAAGTTCACCCCTTTGAATGTGTGCGTCGTTCTTGACACACGAGGAGTTGGCAATACCTGCACAACCATATCCTCTGAGATCTCGTCTCTGTCCGGGTTATCAGGAAAATGAAACTGGCTATCACCCAATCTGTCAGTGCCTCTCTTTCTAAAATAATTAACTTCGAACATGCCTGGATCCTGAACTGATTCCACCACTGCAACATACTGTAATGCTTCGACAACTTCTTGGTAGTGTAATGAACTAGTACATAGTTACCTGGGGATGGTTTTTGTGTTGCCTCGCCATCAGTAGTACCCTGTCACTCAGGCTGGGACATGAATGACTCTGACATTTCTGCAAGAGATGGTGTACTTTTCCTATCACTGCTAGTACTGGAGTCAGATTGTGGGTCATAGCCAGTCTCCTGAAGATAGCACTGCTTAAAAGGTGATTGGTCTGCAGTCAAATGATACAGTTGGTATTAGCGGGGGTATTTTTACGACTTGTCGGCAGGGCTTCTGGTAGATCTGTAAAGCCTGATGTAATGAAATTCTAATCCTTAAAGTGTTCCCTGCCCCAGAGAGGATTTGAACCTAGGTCCGTTAGGAGTGCAGGCCACCTCTCTACCGACTGAGTCACTGCCTCCCCCATACATATGTATTTATGTATGCATTTCGAGCTGTTTCCCTCTGTAATGTTTTCTGCTATAGTCTTTCATATTTTTTCATGTTTTTTCTTGAACTTATTCTTGCAGTTTTCCCCGTATCTGTTATTTCTGTAAAACTGTGTGTTACAGGAGTGAGATTCATTCATTTAACTCGTATCGTAGATTTAACAGTGTTTCCTACTCACACATACATTCTCCCCCCCCCCTCTCTCTCTCTCTCTCTCTCTCTCTCTCTCTCCCCACCTGTCTCCTAACTCCTCCCTCACTCTTTTCCTTCTTTGTTCCTTTCTTTACCTCACCTCCTCTCCCTCCCTTCCTCCCTCCCTGCCCCCCCCCTCTCTCTCTCTCTCTCTCTCTCTCTGCTCCTTCGTTACCTCGCTTCCCCGTTCTTCGATATTTTTTTACTCCTAACTTGTTCTCTTTTATGTTCAACCTGCCTGTCCTTCTGCAAGTTATGTCTCTTTACTTTTCCTATCCTGTCTCTTACTGTCTTACTTTTGGGCTTTTCTCTGTCTGTCAGTCTGTCTGTCTGTCTATCTGTCTGTCTGTCTCTTTCTCTCTGACACCCCAATCCGTGCAACTCTACCCCTCCTCAAATCTCCTCCTCTTTTCCCCTCTCCACTACACCTTTTCCCTCACTTCCCTTTCTGTCACCTCTCTTGCTCACGTTTTATAACCTTCTTTAGTTTCCTGCAAGTCTCCAGTTTCTTTCTCTAGTGTCTCCAAATTCTCTCACATTTTTCTTTCAGTGTCCCCAATTTTTTGTCATTAATTTCCCCATTTCGTCTACTCTTATTCATGTTTCTCTCTCTCTTTAATTTCACTTTTTTTTTTTCATCCCTTTCTCCCGTCATCTCTCAAGGCTTGAATTATCCCTCATATCGCCCTCTCAGACTCACGTTATTATTTCCACCATTTTTCTTTTCCTAGATTAGATCTCTCTCTCTCTCTCTTTCCATCATCTCGACACCATTCCTTCCTTCCTCGTTGTGATATTTCAGCTTCGTTGATTTTGTTCGTCTGTTGGCGCTATTGCTCGCTCTTTTGTTCTTTTTCCCATCCGTTAGTTTCCTTTTTCTTCCTGTCGCCATTCCCCCAACATTGTCCAATTTTTCCTCTCTCCTGTTTTTTTTCGTTTCTTTCTCCCATTCTTCTCTCCTTCCTTCATCTCCCTTTCCGCCACCCTTTCTCTCCATTCCTCATTTCCTCCCCTGGTGTCTTCTCTTCCTCCTCGTATTCTTTTTTCCCTTCCCTTTTTCCGTATTCTCTCCAGCCTTTCATTTTCCCCTCTCATTTTTCCTTCATCCTCATAAGCTTTTTATTTTCTCCTTTTGACATGATTCTGTCTGGCATGTCTTTTTCCCTCATCGTTTTATTTAACTTCCCATCAAGTCGTTTTTTCAAAGCTGCATTATCGTTCTCTGTCTGTCTGTCTCTGTCTCTGTCTCTCTCTTTGTCTCTCTCTCTGTCTCCCTCCGGCAGCAGAGGTCGAGTTGGAAGTTATAGCCCGCGATAATACCCATCGATCGAGCTCCCCCGGATTCGACGCTCATTTTTTTTTTCTAGTCGATTTTCGTCCACTTGAAACTGACGACCCATTTTCTTATTACTTTCTCTCCATTCAAAAAAAAAAAATACTCAGCATAATTTAAACTTTTCGAAATGATGTCTTAAATATGTTTTTTTGTTAACCCCTTTATAACTACTTATTCATCTCAAATTAAATTATAAACGAAGATAATAAATATAAAAAAGATGCGTTATTGGAGTGAAGGGACTAAGAGAGAGAGAAGAGAGGTCCAGTTTTCGTTCGTATGTCTGACTAGAAAAAGGATCAGAAGAGAAAAAGGAGAAAAATGTAAAAAAAAAAGAGTACTAAATTGAAAGTGGGATTGGTGAGGCTGGACAACAGTGCGTGGGAGATGGAGAGAGAGAGAGAGAGAGAGAGAGAGAGAGAGAGAGAGAGAGAGAGAGAGAGAGAGAGAGAGAGAGAGGAGAAATGGTGTAATAGGTAAATGAGGAAGATACAATGCTGAGCAGATGACGGAAAGGGATAAAGAAAGCAAAGGGGAGTAAAGACAGATAACACATAGAGAGATGACAGACGAGGATTAGAAAAAAAGATAAGAGAGCTAAGAGAGGTTCAAGAGGCAAAAGAACGAATCTGTGGAGAAATCAAGACAGGAACTCTGTGATGTATCTCTGTTGAATTTTACGATAGAGTCCAGCAAGCACTTTCAACTCTGTCTCTCGTTACAGTGTTTTCGGCGTTACTTAGCGTTTTCTAATCAATAGCTTTTTATCTTCCTTTTAAAGCTTTAAATTTAAGATGGTGGCCTTATACCCTCTGAGCTTTATTCCTAAGAGCGTGGCCTTTTTATTTGTCATCTTAAGGTTTTAGTAAGAGAGTGAACTTTCTATTCTTCCTAAGTTTCATTCTTAAGATCATGAGCTTTTTCTGTTCTCCTTAAGTTTCATTCTTGACAACGCCTCACGATTTTTGTTTCGGCCAGTAGGTACTTACATCAAGCATTCCACCATTTTCTCTTTTGTCATGTGTTTTAGTCTTCTTCAGACACACTTTTCCCTCGTCTCACCAAGGTGTCTGCACGTGACTCTCATCTTCTCCATTTGAATGTCACTTTTATCATTAACTTTCCCACTGCGATAGCATTTTTGTACTTCAGTTTTAATACCACTAGACGAATAGAGAGTGTCTATATAAATATGTAAATAATATAAATGAATAAATAAATGAATAAATAAATAAATAAATATATTCCTTTAATTTCCAAGGCGTCTTGTTGTGCTACAGAAATGTGAGTTTCTTTTTAGTTCTTGGAGATGTCTCAGTGTGAACGGGGAGGAAAAACATAATTCATTCCTTAAACTAGGATCTCTCTCTCTCTCTCTCTCTCTCGTTACCAGCAGTCGAGACGATGTTACACAACGTAAAGGGAAACTTCTCATTAGTGATGGGAATTAAGCACAAGTAATTAACCTCCCCCCATTTCCCCTCACACCGTAATAGAACTTAAATTAAACCACTAAGCGAGACGAGAAATAGGTAGTAATCAAAGTGACATTGTTCCCTGCCTCAGCCGAATTCGGTGCTTCTGTGAGTCTGTTCCCAACTTTGACCGTCCCTTTCCCACCCTCTGTCATTAAGCTCAAGTTTGTGTGGCGAATAAAGACGTGGAATTCCTGTATTTGCTGAAAATAGTGAGAACAAAAGATCAGAATACGTGGGAGAAACTACTGTCATTTACTTCGCGGTTACAGAGAACGAAAGCTCAAAATATACGGGAGAAACACATTATTATTATTATTATTATTATTATTATTATTATTATTATTATTATCAGTAGTAGTAGTAGTAGTAATTTTAATAAGGGCAAGAATGAGAAATTATTAAACGGGCAATCAAAATATACGAGGGAGGAACACATACTTATTCATTTATCATTTAAAAGAAAATATCAGCACATTGGCAATTCGATGAAAAATTCAGTTAGGCATCCCGATAAGTAGACCTGTGTATCCAGTCACTTTTACCATTCATCTCCATTTACCAAGAAATTGTTTAAGACTTGAGTATAGGAATATGAATGAAGCAGAATCATAAAACTCAAAATACTGGTCGAATCAAAGTAAAAAAGCGATGACTGATACAGATTCCTGAACAGGTGAGTTCTGATTAGAATAAAGAAAAAATATTTAGAACGATGACTGAAGCAAATCCAGAGATCTCAAATTATGGGCTGAATCAAAGAGAGTCAAAGAACAATAACTCTTGCTGAAAAGTAAAATAGGAGAGGAACTTATTTAACCAGTTTGTAAAGTAAGTCATCTAAAAGCCTTCCACTCGATCCATAACTAAGAAGTCACTGATCAAGTGATGGCTGAAGCAGAATGATAGACTCAAAAACATTGGCTGAATTGAAGAGAGAGGTTTCTGAAAAGCAGCGTTATGGAAGCATCAACTTGTGGATTAAGTCGCTGTTATCATCCATTCAACTTTCTATCACCAGGCATTTGAACAAGAGAAATTTTAAGAAGGTGACTGATATAGAAATGTAGGTTGATACGAGGAGAAAAAGCCGTGAAGAGTAGCGTTTGGTGCGCAGTAAATTCTGTAAGTAGGAGGTGTTACCACTCATTACCATTCCTCTGACCCTGAAGTACCGGATCAGCGAGTCGTCATGATCCGAATGGTCGACTCCACACTTGGGGACGCAGAGAGAGAGAGAGAGAGAGAGAGAGAGAGAGAGAGAGAGAATTATATACGAAGGGGTCAGCCATTTTCTTGGCTTATCTAGTCATGCTTTTCATAGTTGCAATCTTCCCTTACTTCTAAAGGGCAGATGGCCTTATCTACATTATTCTTTTGAGACAGACAGACAAACAGACAGATAGATATATCGATAGACAGAGGGGTCGGTAGGTGGGGAGAGAGAGAGAGAGAGAGAGAGAGAGAGAGAGAGAGAGAGAGAGAGAGAACGATCTTGGGAATTCTATCCTCCCCTTAAACCCGCAAGAGGCTGGATATTTGCCCAGGTGAGTTACGGTATCGTCGAGGTGGGGGAAGCGGCTCCGTCATTAGAGAATATAATCTTGAGTTAGGGGTCCGGAAGCAATCACCATGCGTCTCGGTTTGCGATGACTGAACACCTGAAGGTAGTCAGGTCTCAATTATCATAAAGCTCTGGGATGGAACGATATACCGTAAATACTGTAGTGCCTGGGAAAGGGAACATAAAGGTGTGAATAGAAGGAGGTTTTGGGTGAAGGCTTTATGTGTTATGTGAATGTAAATGTAATCTATGTCACACGACTCAACTGACTTAATTGTATTCCTGAAAACTGAGGACTTGATACAGATTATTTTTATTTTTTTTTCATTTTTGCTAATAAGTCTAAGCGCTTCGTGATGATTGTCCCCAATTTTTTGGAATATTCTTATCCTCTTTAATGGAAGACTTAACTAGCCCAGTTTCAGTTATTATTAAGCTCAAGAATGGAGTCATTTGTCAAGGAAAGTGCCGAGAAAAAGCAATGGAGGAACAGAAATGAGGAAGTTGGACCGTGCGTGATTATATTTTCCGTTTGAGTTTACATTTCTTGACACACACACACACACACACACACACACACACACACACACACACACACACACACACACACACACACACACACACACACACACACACACACACACACACACACACACACACACACACACACACACACAGAGCAGAGGACAGGGTGTGTGTCCTGGGCGGCCCCTCAGGACCCCGCAGGTCCTATCTTCCCCCTGAGTGTGAAAAGCTCAGCCCCACCGACTGGGCAAATGTATGGCCCGGCCTCCACTATAGGCGGGGGAAATCTTAAAACGAACGAACGATATTTCGTGAGCTTTGGTCTACGAAACTTGAGGAGTTGACAGTACTCGGAGATCTGTTATTATAAGGCAGGGGGATGGAGAGACTAGGAGTGAAATGAACCAGGAGGATAGGAAAGGATGTGGGAATGAAGCTTTGCTGGTAGTAAGATTTTTATGTTTCTAGGATTTGCTTTTTATGTGGTATGCTTTTCTTAATTTCCTTATATCGGGTGACGTCTTTTATTCAACTCAGGAAAGGCATTTGGTACTGAGGGGGTTAATGATGGCTATATCTAAATCCTCTAGTTCTAAAAGTCATTTCTAAGCTGAATCTAAATGCCTTACGTAGCAAAAACATTGGGGTATTTGATCCTACGGGAGCATGTCACCGCGGATTGTCTCTCGAGGCTGCACACCACAGGACTTAGCAGGAAAAACAGAAACTATCAAGAAAGAATACAACAACTGGACCACAGCCGATTCCGTCCCCTCAGATTTTCGTCCCTTTGCAGCTTACATCACGTGCCTCAAAGAGAAGAAAAGACATTAATGCTTCTCTACAGTCCTTCAATAGAGATTCTGACAGACTAGCATCATCCATTGCTACAACTTACCATTCAGGAAGCAGTAATGGCAATTTTAAGTCATAAATTAAGTGGTAAGAGATATAACCTTAAGCATCTCTCTGTTTCAGCCTCCCATTGTTGTATCCACATTGCGCAATATTCTCCACTACATTTCCCAGCAATTAACAGCTTTGCGTATAACATTAATAACGAAGTGTCGTGGAGTGAGGCCTTGAAGTTAATAACAGACCAGGGCGCGGAAAGGCCCGGTGATATGTAGGAGCCGGGAGATTAAAGCAGGGTATACGTCAGACGAACTTGTGAAGGCTGTGTTGAGTTTAATCAGTGGGGGTTGCCTAGTATGGATGTGATGGTGGTGGACGACGCGAAATTTATTACAGCGGTTTAAGACCGATGCTTAGGTGGAAGGGAAAAGGCTAATTTAAAGGATATTGTCAATGGCTAGTATTCTCATCGGTTACCGAAGCTCCTTAACACCTCTTGCTTGGCGATTTATTTTTGGATATGGCTGGTTAATGACTTTTTGTATGTTGTTTATCCGTTTGTGTGATGATATTGTAAGGATTTATGTAACATAGAAAAGGACCGTTTGGTGTAATAAACAAAATAAATCTCGTGGGAAAAGGTGTTAGGTAGCTTCCTCAATCGACGAGGTACAGACCAATGCGATACGTGGAAGGAATGCCAAGAGGAAAGATGCTCAAATTTTGTCGCGGTACATAAAAAAAAAAAAAAAAAAAAAAAAGTCCAACCCCATACATTAAGAAACTGCCGGCCTCAGGGTATTATACATATTTATTTATTCACTTTTTAGGCCATTATGTACTTTAAAACTGTGCCTAGGCCGAAGAAAAAAAAATATTAATGTGTTGCTATAAAATGTAAACGTGGAAAAATTCAGGCTTTATCTGAGCATAGTTTAATTTACAGTACAATGGCATTTCGTTTGCGGTTACTGAATATAGGGCCGGTATTCAGGTAGATTAAGGAAGTTCCCTAACACCACCTCCTAAATTATTTAGTTTCTTTATTACATCTTACCGTCCTCTTCTGTATTGGTTTAAATCAGTATAATATAACCATACTCTGGATAAAAACGCACAAAAGGATATTAATCATCCATATCCAGAAGTAAATCGGCAAGGAAAAAGAGTTAGGGAGTTTCTTTGGCCGACGAGAACCTTTCCATGCCTCATAAATCAATACAAAAGTAAAAAATAAACCGGTAAGGAAGAGGAGTTAAGAAGTACAGTGAGCTACAGATGGGTCGTACACAGAAAATGTTTGGGAATGGAAGATGATAAGATTTTTCTATGGGCTTAATTCCCATATTGCGAAGGAGTTGATAAAAGGGATATGTAAGCGATTTTCTCTCTACTCAGTAACGACCCCTCCTTTCATGGGATGCCACCCCTATTGATAACTGCTCCACCCAGACCCTAACGCCCTTAATCGTCCCCCTATTCACCTCATTGGCATGCACCCTCCTAACTCTCTCTCTCTCTCTCTCTCTCTCTCTCTCTCTCTCTCTCTCTCTCTCTCTCTCCATTTATCCTCTGCGTCTGGATCACCCCTTTCATTCAAACTCATTACTACTAGAGCGTTTTTTCTTCCCTGAACAGACTCTATCATCATCATCATCATCATCGTCATCACCATTATCTTTAATATTATTATCTTCACTTCTCTTAAGTCATTATCGTTATCATCATCATAATCAACATCGCTTTCCTTCAAACCTGTTATCATTATCACTACCATCACCATTAAAACCATCATCACATAGATCCCGGATGGTACAAAATAATAATAATAATAATAATAATAATAATAACAGTAATAAAAATAATACTAAAGAGTTAAATATGGGTAATTAAAAGCCTACAAGGAAATAGTATCCAGATAACATTTTGCCTTATCTAGTGTATCGCGATTTGGCCAAGATAAGAACCCATTAAAAAATATCTCAAACCATAAACCCACCCAAGCTAATCGCCAAAACCAAGACCCATAAAACCAGCCCACACCGATCCATGCCAATAGGAACCAAATCCATAGCCTTGTAGAGCAGGATTTTCAGCCTTAATGACTTGTAACTTTAGGCCTGGTTCTCCTTGACTGTTCATCTGATGTGTCTTTCTTGCATCCTTCGTTGTTTGTGTGTTCATTGTGGGAGAGAGAAATATGAGGTCGGTTTATAAGGGTGTGTGACTCTCTCTCTCTCTCTCTCTCGTTTTAATAATTTCCTCCTTTCCCTTACCTCTGAGTCTGTAGCCTTAATTTTTACTTGTCATTTTCCTTTCTATTTTTTTCTTTTTAGGCGAACCCTTTCCTCTCACTGCCTGTCTCTTTCAGTATCCTTTACATTCTTTTTACGAATTCTTTATTACTTTTTGTATCCATTTTAGAGTCCTATCATCTTTTTGTCTGTCCGTCTGTCTGTCTGTCGAAACACACACACACACACACACACACACACACACACACACACACACACACACACACACACACACACACACACACACACACACACACACACACACACACACACACCACACGTTTGCTCCTAGATTAGTGTCTTATGGGGAGCAATGTAGTGTCTTTTATGACTATTACTGTGCTTAGAACGTTGACATTTTTATGTATGTGATCCTTACATGAATTGTTTGTTGATACGAAAGTTGCCAAGGTAAGTGAGATGTGGAAAGTGGGTCCGTAGAGTTTACCAAGGTCAGGTTAATTTTGATGAGGGATTATTGGTTCCTAGAACATACCATGGTACGGGTTTTTGGGTCCGTAGAGTTTCACCTCTATTGCGGTGCCAGTGGATGCATCGAGCGAAGAAGCAAGCTTTTTATATAATATTCTGTCTGTCTGTCTGTCTGTCTGTCTGTCTGTCTCTCTCAGCTAAATGTGTTACCATGCCACTTACTGATGCCACTTACCTCAGCTTCTTTACCATTATCATAACCTAATAACCTGAATTGTTCGCGTCTGAGCACCAAGCAGTACCGGGTAGCTAATATATATATATATATATATATATATATATATATATATAGAGAGAGAGAGAGAGAGAGAGAGAGAGAGAGAGAGAGAGAGAGAGAGAGAATAGGTGAGTCGGGGAAAGGAGAAAATGGTCGGGTATTTAATTTTTTGCCATTCCAATTTCGGACTTTTAACCCTCGCCCATCAAACTTCAACTCAGCTCTACCTCCAGGCCAACTCTGCATACCAAGCAAAAAAAAAAGAAAAAAAAAATGCATTCCCTTGCTGCCTCATTTTTTTCCCCGTACGACTCGGGTTGTCAGAGGAATTTCACTTTTTGCCTAGTCTGCAAAAGATTCCGATGCAACTGTAGGGAAGAAATTGGAAACTGCGAGAGAGGCAAGTTGCTATAATTCTGCCTAAATATGACGGTGCTGGCAGCTGTATTGATATAATGTCTATATCTATCTTTCTATCTATCTTGTCCTATCTATCTTTTTATCTGTTTAAATCTGTATCTCTCTAGTCTCTGTCTACCAAACTATCAAATAACCAATCAGTCAATTCATCTGTCTACTTACCTATCTATCTATATATCTGTGCAGCTGCTCTACTTGCTGGCATGTTCTGAGTGGATGCTTTTTCATTTTTCTTCATCAGACATAAACTATACTCGCTATATTGACGTTGTGTACGTATGCATGTACATTAAGTATTTACCCACACTCCACACCCTGAGGAACATATTTAGCGGAACATTATGAAGGTGTCCACTGAGTGTTCTTTACCCTGTTTGATTGACCTGTGCAGCTGAGATACATGGAGCAAGTAGGGTGTGTTTGATTCGCGGCTGCTGAATGGCCGCTGATGATGTTAATCTACAGCTATGCTTATTTTAAAACATACATATTCATATTTTTGAACTGCCTGCAATATAAGCAGCCAGTTTAAATATGGAATAATCTGTAAAGTTAAGAGGTCAAAATTAGCTTTAGAAGTGTACTGTTATCAAGGAAAATTAAACTTGATTATAAAGTTTTGTATTCGATGAGTGACGCTTGAAGTAAATTATGCACCCAGGGTGTACACCCACGCCTGCATGTTGCCCTGCAATTTCCATGGTATATGCCTAAGTCCGCATGTTGCACAACAATACATGCTGCATTTACTTCAGTGACATATCGGCGGCCAGTCAGCAGCCGCGTTTCAGACACAGCCTACTTGCCCCATACATCCCAGACGCACAGGTCAATGAAAAAGATTTTAGTAACTGATATTCCAGCCTTGGTCTTAAATGATAATTACACTCTAAAAAGGCAACTATCCCCCAAGCCCCAGAGTAAGTGAAACGAGGCGGGTGAGTTCCGTAGTCTTTTTATGGCTGAGTCCGGTATTCCCTGAGGCTTGTTACTTCTAAACTGATAATCTTCCTTTTCGCCAGGCTCAGTTAAATTACTTTTGGATCTCATCTCTCTCTCTCTCTCTCTCTCTCTCTCTATCTCTATCTATCTATCTATCTATCTATCTATATACAGTATATATACACGTGTGTGTGTGTGTGTGTATGTGTGTATGTGTGTGTGTGTGTGTGTCTGTGTATGTGTGTCTGTTTGTGTGTTACTGAATTTTGATTAGTGGGAAAGTTTACGGGGAGGAATATGTTGAGCTACGATGGCAGAAGTTTGGAGACAGATATCACTGGAGATAATGATGATTGGTGTTTGTTTGCAGCGACAGTGAGAGACAGGATAATGACACATACTGTATTTGCGATCTGCAGTAGTGATTTTGTTGGTCTTCGTCACGCAAATATATCCAGAATGATGGTAATTTTCAAGCAGAAGGGGAAAAGATTAATAATAATAATAATAATCATCATCATCATCATAAAAATAATGATAATAATAATAATAATAATAATAATAATAATATAATTTCAGTGAAAACAAAACACCTTGATCTCCATCGTCCTCTTTTTATTTTCTCAACAATCTAACACATACTCGTACTGGAGAAGGAGGAAAAGAAGGAGATGTGAGGAAGAGAAGAAACTAAAGTAAGGAGAAAGAAAGGGGCGAGAAGGAAAACGGTAGAAAAAATAAAATAAAAGGAAAAACAAAGGATGATAACCACCAGCATCCATCATTGCTACCACAACTACCACCATCCGTTTCCACAGCTACCACCACATCACCAGCCAACACCACCCCTTACAGCCACCACAACTGTCACCATTCCTCACTGCCACTACCAGCAAGTACACCTGCCACCCATTACTGCCAGTACTATGCTCCAGCGCTGCTACACACTACGCCCACACCCACCAATGTCACATGTTCTTGTCCACCACCATTTCTCACGACTTCCATAACTACCACTATGACCATCCCTTTTCATCACCAACTTCCTACACCGGCAATACTCCTCACCCGCCCACCACCATCACATCAACTTCCATTACCACAAATACCATCATCCCCATCCCTCTCCACCACTAGCATACCACACCAGCAATACCCGTCACCACAGCTACCCACACCACCACTACCACCACCACCACCACCACCACTACCACCATCACCATCTCTCACCACCCGTTCCCCAGACAGGTCAGAAACACAGCACTGGAGTCGACACGCCACAAATCGTCCCTTGGATGTTTAGCCTCACCCGTGGGAATAGTATCCTCGTTAGCTTAGGAATAGTCGTTGCACGTGCAATTTAGCGATTTATTCTGCTAATTACATCCTGGTATTAATCCACTTCCCTAGCTATATATATTTATTATTACACTTTAGTGTTACACCTCTTCCTTAGCTATTTATTATACTTTCTAAACCCTTGTATTACACTTCATCCAAACTGAATTCTTTTCATTATTACGCCTTAGTGTTACAAAGCTCCCTTAATGATTTATATTCAATAATACACCTGCATGTTAATCATCTCCCTGCACTGGTTATTATCGTTATTACGCTCTATACTTCATTCACTTTAACCTGGCAGAGATTTTTCATTTTTTTATCCTTTTCACGTAACTCAGTTGCAGAAAAGACAACACGACGAATTCACATCCTCTCCTTAGCACTTCTACGTGACGGCATTATAATCTAGTGCCAATCTCTTTTTACAGAGATGCTTTCAAGATAGAGAGATGAAAATTTTAGGCCAGGTAAAAGTGAACAGAGTGTAGTATTATACCTCTTCCTTAGCGATTTATTTTCATTATTTAACGTCAATATTATACCTGCATCTTATCGAGATATTTTGCACACTGCTCCCTAGTATTCTTTTAGAAATTATTAAATCTGTCTATTCTCTTCAGCTCTTATTCTGTTTGACTAAAAGTTGACTATTTTATTCACATGAGGGAGAATGGAAGTGCCTACTAGTGTTAATATTCTTTAAACGTTGATGTAGGTAAGGAAGAGGTGCAGGAAAGCCACGTCAGCCGAGGAGAAAGCGTCCCTTGATGTCTGTGTGTGTGTGTGTGTGTGTGTGTGTGAGAGAGAGAGAGAGAGAGGGAGAGGTAAGAGGGAGGAAGGGGGGTGGGAGTGGAGTGCACGTCAACCGGGGCACTTGCCAAATATATTCCCCCCAATGGATGTGCCCCTTCCAGCTCACTTGCATTTTCACAGTTCGGCAAGGCAGCTTATATCTCTCTGTCTGGGGCTTGAGATCTCTATGTTTAGCGTGTGTCAGGGATGTATTTCTCTCGCGAGCTTAATCTTTGTACTTATATGCAAGTTTTTTGTAGTTAATTCCCTTTGCTTCCAAACGGTTTTATTCAGCTTAGGAGAGGCTTTTCGAAATAAAGAAGTCGAAATGCCATTAATTAATCACGTCACGAAAAGAAATGTGAATATATCAAGAATAACACACATACGTTCTCCAAGACAAAGCCACCCAACCGTCAGTTTTACAATCCAGGTCCCTAAATCAGTCCTAGCTGGAAATAGATGGCCACAGGGTAAATAAAATCGTCCTGAAAAGTAACAGTAAGAATCTAAGGAGTGTATAATTATTTTCGGAAAGTGCAACATATTCTGCGTGTTTACCTGCTATGAGTAAAGACTAGATGTATGTGAAAAAAAAAAAAAAAATATCAAAAATGTAATGCCGGAATCAATAATACATATACCAGTACAAAGATGTCGTTCTTTGTGGATTTCTCTACTTTTTTGCGAAAGTCAGATGTCGGAATTTTTGCTAAGGAATGTCTTGGTATATTTCTTGCATACTCCAAAGGCATTTCCTCGCAAAAGTGGTCGCTGATTAAATTCATGCCGTCAGTTACTATTAAGAAGCTTTTGCATTTAATTACCTTACTCAGTTTGTGTAAGTGGAGGAATTTGGATAAGTTTGTCACTCCTTATATTCGCAGTTGTTTTGATAACATTGCGAAGAACTGAGCTACAATGATGTGTCTTATATTTAAATCTGGTATTCCCAGACGATTTTTTCGGATATTGAGACACTTTTTCTGGTGACCGAGCTTATATATAACCTTGAAACCTTTCTATATGGAAAACTTTTTCTATTATGAGCACAATCGATTGAGGGTAGCAAGAACGAGAAATCAAATATACATTTTGAATAAACAATTTAATGATATAAGCAATTATTTGTAGTTAAAATGTAATCATCATTAAGTTCACACGTCGCAAAGAAAAGAATGTCATATGTAATCTGTTCGTGATGACGGTGAGCATTAAAGTTGTGTGCCGTTCTGCTCTCCTTCCCTCAGACCATCCAGTACCACAA